>NW_017728996.1:4158986-4177723 GCF_001723915.1 Gavialis gangeticus | reverse complement strand
GCCCGGAGGAGGCGGGCAGGGAGGCGGCCTCCCCCGCGGGCGCCGCCTCCCGCTTTCCGGCGCCGCCGTTTTGATTCCGGAGCAGCCGGGCCGGGCCGGGCCGCGCCGCAGCATGTGAGCCCCGCGGGCCGGGGATGCTCTTCCTGCTCTGCGGCCTGGAGATGGAGAGCCCCGCGCTCGTCATCCGCATCCGCATCCCCGACGGCGGCGCCGTGGACTGGACCGTGCCCTCCGCGCCGCAGCTGCTCTTCAGGGACGTGCTGGTGAGCCCCCCCGCACGCTCGCGTGACGCCACGGGGCACCGTCACACTGCGGCGTGACGCCCCAATGGCTCTGGTGACGCGACAAAGTATCGCGACACCGCAGACTGCTGTGACGCTGCAGTGTGGCACTTCAGGTTATTGTGACGCGGCAGAGCGCTGCTGTTCCGCAAGTTACTGTGACGCCGCAAATGACCGTTACGCTGCGGTGGTGCACGTGACGTTAGCGTGGCGCCGCAAATCATTCTCGTGTAGTAAATTAGCGTGACGCTGCAAATTAGTGTTACGCTCCGAATTATTGTGGCGCTGCAAATCATTCTTGTGCTGGGAATTATTGTGATGCTGCCAGGTGTTAAGGCTGCTGGGAGCCACTTGCTTGCGTGCAGGGGGGCTTGAAGTTGTGGCCAAGCAATGCTGACGAAAGGCGTGCCCGTTTTTTTCCCCCAGAAGCACTAGGGCTCTGCCCCCCCGATGCGTGCACGGTCCCTGCCGTGTTGGAAGTGCGGGGCGGCGTGGTTCAGGAGGTGTCGTGTCGCTGGTGGGCAGGCAGACGCCATCAGGATGCGTGCGCAGCTTTGGCTTTGCCAGCCGGCTTCGCAATTTTGTGGCGCTTCATCAATGTGCGCGGATGGTGTGAAAGGAACTGAGGCTGGGTCCTGAGGAGTCCTCGTGTGTCATAGGTGTGCTGCTTTAGCTCAAGGTACAACTCCCCAGCTGCCCCTAGCCCAGCTCCTAAGCGTGCACACACACGTGTCCAGCCTGAGCGCCGGGAGCGAGGCGGCCCGTGCGGCAGGTCCGGCACAGAGTATCAGGGTGGGGGGAACACAAAAACAGGCGCTGTCCAAGTGCCCACCGCAGGGTATTTGTGGCTGACGCAGTAGAAATGCTGCTGCTTTGCGGTCAGCCCGTGCCTTGTTTGCAGCTCTCCACACTTGCAGCCTCCGTTTGAGCTCTTCCACTCTGTTCGATCGGTCAGACGGTGCCCGACCGCGGCGTCCTGGCCTGGGGTGACGGGGAATGGCTTGGTTGGCGAGGTTGCGATGCCAGCGGGGCCTAGCGGTTTCAGATCTGAGATCCGCCCGCATATGACGGCGTATCCATCCCGGCACCAATGGACGGGGTTACTTGCAGTGGGCAGAAGCGCTGTGAGAAGATCAGATCCGAGAGGAGCAGGAACATGGGATCCTTTATGAGGAGTACAGCCCGCTGTCTCAGGAGCCTGGGCGTCATCCTGCACAGCTCGAGGGTTGCTGGGGTGTCCAGTGTCCAGCAATGGAGGACCCTGAAGAGCGCCGGGAGTCATCAACACGCGCTGTGGTCTGCAGTGTGGAGGTGGCACTGCACCGCGGGGATGAAATCACTCCAGGAGTCTCAGGAGAAAACAGCAGAGGAGCCAGGTAAGGGCTCTATTCCTGTTGTGTTTAGGGCCTGCCAGACAAACCAGTGCCCAGGGGCTGTTGTGTGCCGGAGGGCAGGCAGAGACCACATCTGGCTTCATTTGCAGATGCAGGATCCTGCCTTCTCCGTCCGTATCTGGCCGTGGCATGCATGCTACTCCCAACTGTCGTTTGGGAAACCATGAACAAAACATGCACAAACAAATGGCAGGAATTACGAACTGAAAGACCGGTGTTAATTCCCACTTCCTCTCTCAAGGCAATGCTGAGACAACCGGGAGCGTCTCGCTGCAGGCAGTTAATATTGACTTTTTCTTTACTCCTTTTATCTGAAGCTTGTTTAGGAGAACTTTACGTGATGCAGGCTTTCCAAGTATCCCTCCATGTTTCTGGCCGGCCATGCTTCCCTCTGCCTGCAGCATGCATGACCGGTCCCTGGCAGGTGCTGACTTGCTCATCTGTCAGCAGGGGATGAAATGCAGCCAGCGTACACGCTGTCGGACTCCCACAGAGGCCTGGGACAGCCGAGTCCTCTTCCCATCAGAAGATTGAAGCTGGCCCGTCTCCTGCAGCGCGGTGTCAGCCTGAGAGACGGTGGAGGAGCACCATGAAAGCGAAATGAGGGGCCACGTGGCTGCCTTCCTGAAACAAAACAGTTGCCCTATGTGCTGCTTTAGAAAAGTAAAGATCTCGCTGTTTCAGCTGCTCTCCAATCCAGTGCAGCAACGTCATCATTTTTGGCTTTGGGGTTCAGCAGGATAGCGCTTTCAGGAAATGAAGACCTTGAGAGAAAACTTTCAATTTAAAGCCTGGTGTGATGTGGGCAGCTCAAGGGGAGACGCTTCATATATAGGGGGGGTTTTTTCAGCCTTGACAAAACAACTGATCCACTGTTTCTTTCATTTAAGGGACATCTCAGCCAGTGCATCTGAGTCTCCCACCCAGGCATCAGCCATCCCAGGGTTCAGGGTTCATCTAGCTGGAAGAAGAGGATGCAGGAGGATCTGCTGATGGGGGTACACTGGATCTTCAGCCCCCTCCTGGTACTCAGGCATGAGATTTAGGAGCTGGACATTGGTCCCAGGCCGCTGCAGCGATCAGGGAGTGAGAGGAACACAAGGCGGCGAATGACCTTGCATCCAGCTATGGCTGCGTGAGCAAAGAGCACGGTGACAGCCGGGAGCAGATGGCGATGTTCGTTTGCGGGTCTGTGGGGCATTGGGCCAGCAGGAGCCGGGTTGAAACTAGCCTAGCAGAGGCTTTAATGGAGAGCCACCGACAGTGGTCATCTGGCTTTTCCCATCTACCGCATCACGCTGCCCAGGGTCTCGGGTTAGCCGGGGTGATAAGGAGGTGGCTGCGGTCTGGTTACCCTTACTGCTTCCCTCTCAGGCATGGCTGATGGCGTGTGGAGAAGTTCCCTGATCAGGACCACTTGCTTTTCATCCAACCCTCCAGAGCTCGCTGCTTGCGTGTCCAAACCTACCTGGGATGGCAGAGTTTCACTTCTGTTCACCAGTTGAAGCTGTGTGGTTTGAAATGCAGAGCGCTGTCCCTATAGCTAGGGCAAAGGGGTGCTGCCTCTCCACAGTTGCCATGCGTTGCCCACGGCGCTCTTGTCTCAGATGCTCTGCAGAGCTCTCTCCAGTCACTTCTACCTGGAGGCAATTGCAGCACCAGCTCTTCCTGCAGTTCAGTGCTCGATAAATGTGAGCCGTGATTGAGTGGAAGCACTCCAGTTCACTGCAATGCGAGGGTGAACCAGCTTGGGCAGCAGAAGTGCTTGCTTTTGATCATCACCTTAATCAGACCTACTGCAGGTTTTTGGATCTTGGCATCCTCTGTTGTATTAAGTAGTCTGGCAGCCGTGACAGGGTGCTGTGCACTCAGCCATTGCTCTGGACGCCGGATTGCTTCTACTCACAACCCTGGAAGGGAGACTGATTTGCCCTGTTCAGCTGGGAACCAGCGGATGCGCTTTCAAGGTTTGGTGCTCACCATTTCCACATTGCAATCCTTTGGTGTATCCACTTCTGAAGTGTGATTCTGCAGGAGCAAGAAGCATTAATTAATTCTTAACTATTTTGATACCCTGGTCTGTCCGGGTGTGTTTAATGAGCAAGCCTGGTCAGTATATTCCTTTTTATGTGGTTATCGCCATCACAGCAATTAACAAACGAGTGAAGCCTCTTCTAGCCGCAAAAGCACAGTAGACCCAGCTGGGGACATTACCGCAGCAAGGGGATGGGTGATGAAGCCTGGATTGGGATGGTGTCCTTGTGAAGTAGCAGTGATCTTCACTGAGATCACGGACAGGGTGAAGGGTAAGCAGTGGAGATGCACTGTGGTTGGAGGATGTCATTTCCCCCCAGGTGGGTTGATTTAAATCGCTGGTCAGGAAGTCTCCATTTAATCATTGTTTTCTACAAAAAGTGCATCCTTGTTGTTCGATACCTTTATTCATTTAACTTCTTGAAAATTTGCACTTTTTGAGAGAGGGAAGTGCTCGGCTGTGTACACAAACGTGCAGAGAGACAAGAGAGCTGATGGGTAGGTAATCAGGTCTGTTCTCGTTCATCTCCATATCCTGCTGTTAACAAGGATGTGACCTCTGGAGACGACAAAATCTCCCTATGCCTGAAGAAGGGCATTTTTGCCCGAAAGCTTGCAAAGAACAATTTTTCCAACTATTTAGTTGGTCTCAGAAAAGATATCACGTCTACCCAAAGAGCCTTGTCTGCCTATGATCTCTGGAGACACAAATCCACAGTTTGAGAACTGAAACTCGGCATCGCAGAGATGCTTAATGGGATTTTCTAGAGGGAGCACTGAGTCCCATCGGGTAGAGCAGTTTTCTTTCATCTTTACTAATCTATAGAGAAGCCTCTGGGAACCCCATGAGATTGGGCTTCTAATCTAGTCCATGGCCTGTTGTGACCTATTTATAAAACTTTTCTAAAAAGGTTACTTGAATATATTGTCTCAAATAGTATACAACTAGAAGTTGTAATCCCTATCCCATGTTGATATCTTTGAGGTTCAGCTTATCTTAAAGCTATCTTTATATAGTTTTTTTTTTTTATAAAAGCATCTTAACAGAAAATTTGATTAAATACAATCTAATATAAATAAAAACATCCAATGTTTTAATATATATTTATTTAAATTGTTGATTTTTATCTACCCTGCTTTCCCCTTCTTCCCTGTGTCCCTTCTGGTCCAGGATGTGGGAATATGATGCATCTCTCTCTCTCGGCACCTGTCACCACCTGGAGCAGATTTGGGTTGCCCAGAGCATGGCCATGAATCAAATCAGCACAACTGTTTGGCCCCAAATATCCTTTCCTCCCCCCTTCCTCCCCTTGGGTTTATGGAGTGCAGCCTGCTCCAGTGACTCAGATAGGGACATAGATACTGCAAATGTGTGTAGGCAGCACCTTTGTGTCTCAGCTTGTCCAGAAGCCCGAACCTTTGAGGATATCGTTAAAAACAGCAGAGCACCAAGGGATGTTCCCTTTGCTTTGCCCGAGTTGCTGCAGCCTCAGGGAAGATGGGGTCGCTTGAGGAAAGCCGAGTTATCCTTGTGGGCATCCCTGACTGTGCTTGAGCTGGGCTAATAGGGGTGAGGGTGTACCTCGAGTGTGCACCCTCAACACCAGGGAGCTGTCGAGACGCACCTCTAGACATGACACACATGGAAATGCCACCAGGCTGGTGAACACTGGGTGCTGTGGGAGCTTTTTATGTTTTTAAAAGGGGGTGATTTTTTTTTGACAATTTAACATCTTGGAGACCTAAAGCATTTTGCAAACATATGGGAATCGAGCCTTGCTGCATTGCAGCAGGTAGGGAAGAGCACAGCCACACCTTGTTGCACGGGGAGGGAAACTGAGGCATGAAACTGCCCAATGTCTGGCCCAAGGGCATATAGTGACCCACCGGGGGTAGTGGGGTTATGGTCTGGGAGTTGTAACATGCAGTACACTGCTCTGCACGCACAGATATGTCCCCATTAGGTTTAATATTCAATTGCTCAAATCCTAGCTGAGGGTTTCCTCTGGGCAGAGCTCTGATAATTAACCAAGTGGCATGTAGCAGATCCGCAGGGTTAAGAGGTTACCTAAACCGTGCTTGTCCCTTAGATGTGGGACCATGCAACGTGTTTAAAGTGGGGCGTGTCCACAAGGTTGTGGGTTGCATTCTTGCAAAGGTGAGGGTTTGCAACGCAGCCGGGGGAATGCAGTGCCAGGCTGCTCCAGAGATGGCTGCAGCTTCAACACTGAAGGGCTCCACTTCTCCGGTCAGCTGCATGAGACCGCTGATGTGCTCCAGGACAGAGAAGTGACACTTGTCCTTCGTTCACCAACCTGCTGTGAATGAAGAGGGCCGTGAACTGCCCCGATAACTGAGCAGGGCTCTGCTGTAGCAGAGTTGGGGTCTCAGTGCTGATCATGGGATCACAGCTTTAGACATTTCCTCTGTATATCCAGCTCCAGGCTTTGAGGTTATCAATGACCAGATCTGTTGTAAGGATCTTTCATCGGGTTGCCATGACTGACTGATTTGTCTGTCTTTGTTAATCTGGATCGTACCCTTTGCCCCAGGGCTTGAGCGCCTGGAGGGTGAGTAGAAAAGGGCCTTATGCTTCTTTGGCGCTGATGTGAATTGCTGCACGGAGCTGCACCTCTCAGCAAGGAGGGTGAGTCCTGGGAGTGGCAGCAATACTTGCACTGTGGTTAAAAGGCATGGTTTTAAAGTTTCAGCTTCCTTGTCACCAAGATACAAATGGTTTTACCATCTGACCACAGATGAGCTTTGATAGATTTCCTTTTTCATCTACCATTACCTGCATTTTTCCTCTCTCTCCACTGTTAATGGCCTTCTGTTTTGTTAGATAACACATTAGTTATTCTTGGTCATTGATCACTCGTTGTCTGCTCGAGTTGCAGGAGTTTATGGTTTGTGACCTCTGCCGGGTCTCCGTGCTAACGTCACTGATGGTGAGAGCCTGCTGGAAGTTAGGCTGGCGTTACGAGTCTGTTAGTGAAGGGTTGCCCAGGTGTTCAAGTACATCAGTGCTTCTGCGCAACAGGTGAAGAGACATTCTGGACATCAGATTAGTTTCACGATTAGATCTTCAAAAATGTCGGTGTTTTTGCTTGGTCCGATTCAGCAACAAGATTGGGTACTGGACAGAGCCAAATCGGTTCCTGTTTAATTTGTTATGAAGCTGGGTGGTGGTATGGTTTACTCTTACTGTCCTGAGCTTACTGAATTTGGATGATCTCACCTCTCTTTTTACAAATCCTACTGCATTGTACACTCCAGCTTTGGCAGGCCTCCCAGGTGGAGTCAGAGTTATTGCCAGCTTGGGGGTGTGGGCGTCTCTCACTGACTGCGCCTTCCCGCCTCTCCCAGATGTGTGCAGCAAGATCCACGTGAACTTTTAGCTCCGTTGACTGCAAACTTCTGGTGCTCCTGTTAGTTTACCAGTAGGTTTATTTACCAATTAAAGCAAACTCAATTGAATGTTGTTATGCAGGGACTCACACTGTTTAACTAACTGGATATTAAAACAGTGTTAGTTAAATCAGGGGAAGTGTTATGTTTGGAGAAGGTCTTATTTCCTTGCATAGAGTTTGTATAGTTAGACTGTCATCTCTTCGAGACAGAAGCTATATCTTTTTTTAGTATTGTGCCAAGCACCTACAGGGCTCTAGAAATAATTAAGCCCAAAGACTTTCGTTAATAATACATTGAGTTTTGCATTGCCTAAATATTTGTGATTTTCTTTTTTCAGTTGTTTTAAGTTGCCTGCAATGTGCATCCTTTGTTTTTTTTATGCATGTCTTTTGCAACTTAACCTGTAATCTTTTATGTTGGTTTATTTAAATACATAAGATGAGAAAGCAGGAATAGAAAGTTTTAGAGTTGCAATATGGTCCAGTTGACTCTTGGGAAAACCTTTATGGTTGCATTTTCTGCCTTTTCATTACATTCATTCTCTGCATAGCGCGTATTACTTTTTGGTTCAAATACTTAGAGCTCAAAGAAAAACAAACCAAAAAACCCCCAGCCCCTGAAGAAGTGTAAATGTACACACCGTGATAAATATATTTGCTTTAATTTCTAATCAGCTCCTGACATTGTCAGGGGAAGCTGTTGTGGGATGAGACACCAGGCAGCAGCAAGAGGGGGAAAATCATGCTGTGCATTTATGCCGTACTCCAGCATGACCTACTGCAAGCTTGCAATGGCTGACAGCAGCGTATAGGGTATTGGTGAGAGTTAAATCTGAATTGATCTTCCCCTGGTTTTTTGAACAGCTCCTTTGTGTTGTAGAGGTAACTGAAGCTTCCCATTTTTGGTCTCGTGCAAGAAAAGCAGAATACAATGGCATACCAACTGCCGATAAAAATACTTGACACAAAAATGCACTATTTGGAGAAGAAGTGTGCGACACCTGCAGAAATTCCCTGGTTCTCGATTCCATCATCCGTATAGAATTTGCTTCTGTCCTAAGAATATTGTAGTGGAAGAAATCTGGGCAAGGGAACAAGGGCTTTTTAAAACAAAGCAGCCTGTCCTTTGCGGCTAGAAAAGACTTGCACTGTTTGCCTAGTTCAAATAATGTGTTGGGTTATTTGGACCGGCTCTGAATGGCAGGACTTGCACTTCCCTTCCAATGAAAAGTGTTGGTCCTACTGGTCGGGGAGCTGCTCTTCCACGCACGTCAGGGCAGCGCTGCAGCGTGAGCCTGCGACACAGCGGCCGGCGCATCTGCTCTTGCTCAAAGCTTCCCTGCGCAGCAACGGGGAAGTCAACTGCAGATCCCAGGCGACAGTCCCCAAACCTGCCCAGATTGGTGGTGGTCTGCTCTTCCCTGAGCAGCAATCGGAGGCACAATCTGAGGCTGGTGGGGGAGGATGAAACCAAAAATTAGAGGCCCCCCTCTTCCAATCGGCCAGCATGATCTGGGGTGGAAGGACAGAGGGAGGGCTCGTTCTCATGTATAAATATGACTCAGTAACCTCCTTTCGGGTAACCTTGAAGCAGTACACAGGCATCTGCATGCCCCAAGGATAAAATAAACTCTATAGACTGCAAGACCAGGCAGTGCAGAATCACTGCTCTGAAGTCAGGATCAAGCAATTAAAGGTGTTTGTTCCCTCTGTGTGGCGTGGGGGGTGAGGGGGAACAGAAGGAAACCATCATTTTGCACAGCTTGGTTTTGCGCTAAATGTTTGTGGTGAGGAGTTTGAGGTGTAGGGTGTCGGAGATTTTTTAAATTTTATTTTCAAGGAGCAGCTCGTTTGAATTTTCACTCTGAAACATCTTGAGTGCTTCCCAATAGCATATGACTAATTCTGTCCTGTATCGTTGTTTAGGATGTCATCGGCCAAGTTTTGCCTGACGCAACCACAACTGCATTTGAATGTAAGTATGGCTTGTAAATCCTGTCTGGAGTGTGTCTGGTCCAGGCTCCTCCGCACGCATTATGGAGTTGTCATTTTTTAAATAAATAATGCTTACATACATTATATGTTACAGTTAAATATTTATGCATTAATGCAAGTTTAATGTTGAAACACAGCTAAGTCATATTTTATTATTTAATCACATCTTGAGTGAGCATATTTCTACAGTAAAGCTTTAATTACCAGCGTGACCTTCTCATGCTCTTACTCCTCCCAGCAGTTGCATTGCTTGAATTAAGTCAGAAGTGCTTGTAGGTCTGTGATGGTTGCTTGGCATATTAACCCTCGGTTTAAGAAAAAACAAAAGAGCTGCAAATTGGAGATTTTAAGAGAAATATGGTACTGAGTATAGTGTAGTACCTGTCTGGGTGGCCTAGCAGTTGCTGTATTAAAATCCCAGCTCAGGTATGTTAGGGCCTTTCCTTTGCAAGTCAGTTGACTCTTTATTTGACAGGCCTTTCTTTTCCATTAGAAAAGCAGCTCTCTTCATATTTCAACATCCTTCGCAGGTTGCTGAGACAGTAGAAGAACAAATGCTTGCTGATAGCTTGTCACATTTAGTCTCATCTGTGAGCAGACACTTTCTCCTCTTGCACGTGAAGAGCAGGGTCAGAAGGGTGTGTGCAGGGCACGTCCGGCAGTAGCGGGGTGACTGCCTCTAGCTTCAGGTTGGCCATTTCCTTGCATCTGCAAAGATAATGCAGTCGCAAGGCTAGACTGGGAAGCGTGCTACAGGGGTTGAAGTCCTGATGCCTCCTGATTTCAGAGCATGAGCATTATTTAAATAACAAAATAGGAGGTCTGAGAGAGGAATGGCAAGGATGAGCACTGGAGTCTGTGCTTTCCCTGCTCTAATGAACATGGGAAACTCTAAAAATGCAGCAAACTTCCCCCCAACCTCTCTTGCCATAGATTAAATCCTCAAGAGATGCCATGTTTCTAGTTTTCTGTCCTTCCTACAGATGTCAGGTAGCTTACCTTTTATCTATATTCTCCCTATTTCTTGCTGATGATGAGAGCCAACTGCAGTTCTTTGCGGAGAAGGGACGAGAGTCATGGGAAAACACGTCTTTCTTAATTATTGGGTGGCACGTTGACCAGCTGCAGGGAGCCACCGATATCTGGGGAATGAATGACTTGGGTCCCCTTCAAACTCCAGGTTGTATTTGTCCATATTTCGTCTGTACCTAATGTGGATAAATAAGCTGCAATACTGCTGCGATTGAAGTCTGTAGTAAAGTTCTCATTGGAGCCATAGCTGCAGATTTGTCTGTTGGCATCCTGTTCATCATTGTGGCTCTTGTCACCATGTTTTCCCAAGAACAATCAATCGGCAGCGAAGGGCTCCGGTCCTCGTATGCCACTAGGAATAAGACCGAAGACTGTAGCTTCCCCAAGGGCAAGGAGCTGTCCTTTCGCTCGGGTCTAATACTTATTTGATTGTGTTGAGTGTGCAGTTTGTGCTAGAGGGAAGATTCCCCGTTTTCTGCATGAGGCTTTTCCCTAGCAGAGATGGGGCTACAAAAACAGCTGTAGTGGGCTGGACCTGGCCTGTGAGCAGCGATACTGGAGGCAACCTGCGAGAGCCAGGTTCTTCTTTGCTCTCCTTCATTTGATCAAAGGTCTGGGAAGCTGACAGCAACCCTGCTTCATGAGCCCTCGAGTGCTGTGTGTAGCTTTTGAGTTCTGCTTCGACATGTTGATGGTTTCCATTAATCAGATACCCGGCACCGATGATTGGGGTTTGTTAACCTCGCTTCATTTATCCTGCCCTGAGTCAAAGCTAGGACTTTCTACAAGGACCTGAGAAAAACAGGGCTCCAGGCCTTGCCATTTCTTTTATGATTTGTTATCCCCCACCCCCCACGCACACACTCTCTCTCACTCACTCACACACACACACACACACACACACACACACATCTCCCTCATCTCACATTAGCTTTGTTTGAACTTCATGCACCACTAATAGTCACTGCAATCAGATCAGTAGCCCATATTAATGGGACCATGTGTAGAACTTTCCTGGAAATTCGTATTTCATTGAGTCCTCTAACATCTGCTGCTGTGCTTTCAGCTCGTGTCTCTAGTCTGCCATTTACATCTGCACAAAACAATTCCCCCTGCCATTTAACTGGCAGCTAAAATATGCTATGTATATTGATGCTGGATTTCCTGGTTACTCTCTCCATATCAAATGCCTCCATTTTACTGGCTTGAAGCTTTGTTCTCACCTGCTCAATGACTTTCTCGGAGGAGGATAATTGCCATCACACGTGGTCTCTTCCACTGCCTGTTTAGTTATTGCTATCTGCAGTGTGTCTCCTGCCATTGGCCCTGATGCGGGCTTCACCATTGTGTTCCATGTGGCTCCAAATAAAATCCTGAGCAGCATATGGCCTGTTATGATCCTTTTATCCAAACTCTGCCATTTTGTATATTTGTGACACACTGCAGATTTTGCAAAGATTGCTTCATAATATTTGTTTACCATCTGCTGCACTCTATTTGGTGTCTTGCTAGGATTTCTTCCTCCATTTTCAGTGACATTAGCAAAATCCAGCCAGTACATAGGCTTTTTGGTTCTACTTTTGCTTCTCTAATGTGCTGGAAAATCATATTGCTGTGCTCTAGGCAAGTAGAGAAGCCTGGAAATCTTTCTGAACCAGCATATCAGATAGAGCCAGTTTGGGGGCTATAGCTAGTTATGTTTTGGTGGGATGGACGGCAAAGGATCTGTGCACTTCAAATGAGAAGTGTAGTCTCTGATTATTTAAAAAAAAAAATACTCCCGATTTGTTTTACACTTGCTGTCTTTGAATGCCAGGTAGTTATCTGTCTTTCCTCAGCATCTGCAATGTTGCTGTTCCCTTCATAGTCTCAAGGAGGTCTAGCATTAGAAGCGAATCTCGCCTGATCTTGGGGCTACTAGGGTGTTTTCCAAATGGGCTATCAGACTCCATCAGGTCATTTTTCCTCTATTTGTCATTGCAATTTTTTCCTCTCAAGTCAGGCTTGTTTGCGGTGCTGGCCCCTGCCCCTTTCTTTCTTTAAATACTTTTTTCCTCGTCTATTTTTGTCTCCTTATTACCTCTGTTCCCAGTGTTTTCTTTGTGGCCACTATTCTAACAGCGGCTTCTCTCTCGCTGGCACGGCTACAGTTTTGTTCTCAGCCAAATAGCATTTCAGCCCCTCCCCTTTGCCTCTAATGTTTTCAGGCAAGGAAACATTCAGTCTCATCTCACTAACTCTTCCTAATCTTTTCATCATTCATGACTTGCTGGCTGCAGGCTGGTAACCCTAGTGAGTATTTTTAGCAACCTGGCAACTTACCAGTTAAATTTCCAGGCATCCGTTGTGTTGCAGAAGGTGGTGGTGCCATCCTGTCAACAGCCATCTTTCCAGTGGCTCGTGCTTCTGCTCCACTAAATATATACATTTGAACCCTGTTGGTGTTTTCAGTTGTACACTTTTTCTCTTTATTCTTTTTTTTTTTCTTTTGGAGTTGCTGTCCCTCCTGCTCCTTAAAGCTTTGCAATGATCTTCTGCATTTCAAAAGCAAACTGAACAAAGTCCTTTGCCTGGATGATTTGGATCTGGCCTGGAATGAATGTGCCTAATCGTGAGCCAAAGTGATTTTTCATCTGAGGAAAGAGTGGCACATTTTATGTAGTTATGTGCTAAGGCTTTTATTTTAACAGGGGCAAAAAGGAGTTGAGACACCCAGATCCCATCAACTTCCAGTGAGAGCCACATGCTGCAGTTTCTTGAATCATAAAAAAGCGGGTCTGGAAAGGACCTTAAGAGGTCATTTAGTCCATCCTTTGCCTGAGGCAGGATCATCTCTATCCAAACCATCCTATACCAATTCATTGTCTAACCTGATGCAACACAAGACAAAACACCCTAACCTACCACAGGTAAAGCCGGCGGGAAATGGTGGTCAGCATCTTGCTGCTGTAAAGGTTGTTAAAAATACACTCAAGAGATCCCAGGTCTCTGTCACTGCAGAGGAAGGCAAAACCCCTGCAGTCTGCACCAGTCTGACCATGGGGTAAAACTTCTTCCTGACCCCAATCTGTCTGATCCCAGGCAGAGGGGCAAGACCCTCTTGCCAGGAACTCCAGGTTTTAAGTCCTAGCGGGAGCATTAGCACAGCCCAGTCCCCATCCCCAGCTTGGGCTGCATCAACACCCACTTTTGAGGAAGAGTTTTTTAAAAAAACTATAACAATAAAACCGACCCTGTGATGCATACAGTAGCAGGAAGGGAAAAAAAATGCTTTCCCAGTCCCATGCATGTGTATCCCAGAAATGCCTGCATATATGGGCTGCCTGCAATGGGCCTCACAAGCCTAAAACTATGCGTTCATTTGATACTGCCATCCTTAAGCTTCTTTTGCTAAAAACAGTTTTAAAAGGCCACCAGACCTGGTGGGAAAGTCTAGTTTGCAAACCTGGGGAAATACTCGCCAAAGGAATGCTGTATCTTAAAAATACCAACTTCAGCATTGCTTACATTGTGGCAATCAGAAATGGGGGGAAAAAACAGCAAAAAGGGAAATTAGTTTAAAAAAAAACAAAGCAAAACCCACCATTTTGCTTTGGATTGAGAGAGGGCCTTCCAGCGTGTTGGGTTACTGCGTAGCTCCATGTGTGTTAGCATCTGAGCATTCCCAGCCGTTCGCCAAGATCGGAAGACGCGTTCCTACATTAGACTTTAATTAGTTTTTTTAAAATGCTTTGCTGTGCTGAAGCCCTTCTGCACCTTCTTGTGTTTTTCTGTCTCCCCAGTGCAACCGCAGCATCTTTCCTTACGGCACAAGGTACGCCACGCTGGTGCCCAAGTGCTGGTTCCAGAGCTGTGACCACATTGCACTGCTGTTCATGCACCATGCGCGCTCTTCACCCACATTCACGCAGTGCTTAAATCTGTACGGCCTGCACGGCTCTGCCTGGGTGCTACATTTGGTGCTAGCCTAAAGTGACGGGCATGTAAATAGGGACATATTGCTGCTGTATTCTCAAGCATGGTAGAAACCTGTGCCTTGCTGTCAGGGAGCTGCAGGAAGGGAAGAGAGTAACAGGACCCGTGAGCGTGTGGGAGGAAGGAAAAAGCTGAAGCACACGGGGGTTTTACAATAAGAGGAAGGCTGCGTGGTAGAGCAGAGTCCACTGTTGGTTTATATGGTGGAGTATCAATAGCTGTGGAAACCAAAGTCCATGTTCAAGGGTCTAGACATATTAAGGAACTGCTCCACCTCGCTCTGCATTTAGTGAGCGTCACCAGAATGACTCGGTGGGCTCATGTAAGGAGTAATCTGCTGTGCCAAAGTCTCTGATTTCATGGCGAGAGTCTGATAGCATCGTAAACTGCATGACAGCAAAGTTTTATGTGCTTTGCTCATGTCCCCTGTCTTCAGATGCGATGATCGCCTCTGTGTGTGTGTCCAGGAGGCTGTTGGTAAACCTGGTGCAGGAACATCCTTCTGCCGTCCTCTTCCTCTTGACATTGGAGGTCCTTCAGCTCCTGGGTCCTGCTGCCTTTTTTTTCCCCACCTTACATTTCCAAGTTCCAGGCGGTGATGATGATACGTACAGTCATGTCAGGGTTATTTAAATAATTGCCGAACTTTCTGCTTATTTGTGTTTGTTTGGAAATGTTCAGTTGTTCGAGTTAGATAAGCAAGCAACATTTGGCTTATCAAAATTCAAAAAGTAAATGTCTTGCTTCATTTTTAATACTTTTTCCCCCCCCCTCCCCAGATGAAGATGAGGATGGTGATCGGATTACTGTTAGAAGTGATGAAGAAATGAAAGCCATGCTGTCTTATGTAGGTATACTGTAACAAATGGTGATGTTTTCATGCTCATCTGTTGTGCTGTGTTTTTGTGCACTTGTCTGCTTGTATCAACGCGTTGAAGTAAGCTATAGTGTTTATAATATATTCTTTTAATATATTTAGGTATTTTGAAAAAAAAATCACATGTGAGAGTTGTGGGTGTGCTTCACAATTTTAAAAAGACTTGTACATTTACTGATCATATGATGAACATTAAGAATAATGCATCTTAATGACTTTTGCATTAGGTATAGTGCAGGCTAAATGGACTATCAATTTCTTGTATTTTTTATGCAGTACTTAAAGTAACGGCTCATTAAAAATGAACCCCTGGGCTCTAAAAATTTTTCAAAATCTACTTTCATCTGGAGACTATTTTACCCCTCCTAACAGAAGAGTTACATTGTAGCTGCAGGCTCAATATGCATAGAAGATTTAAAGATAGACTTTCTGGGGTTTTTTTATATCTACAAAATGTGAAAACACAGAATTACTTATTGAATGGAAATAATTTGAATATGGCTAAAAGACTTATCTTTCATATTGCAAATGTAACTGAAAAACTCCATTTAACATTTACTTTCAAAGGAAATGGATAAACATGAAAATAACCGATGTTTTTTATGAATATTTTCTTCTAAGTTGGGTATCAAGTGGGAGCTTCTCCTAAAACTCACTTTTCTGGCAAAAGATTTATTTTATATTCCATTTTATTTGTTAGCTTTGAACACGGCTCAATCGACTGCCATGCAACTGCTGACCTACCAGTCATCTGATTGAAGATGCTTCTTGTGCAGGCTGTAATGTGTTTTAGCTTTGTTTGGCCTTCATGCTCTTAAAAATGTACAGGTGGCTCTTTTTGGTTCCCAAGTCTCATATTAAACGGCAGCTACTTTTCCTAAGGTGGAGGAGGAGTGTCTCTACCTCTCCTTTGTGACTATAAAAATATTTACTAGCTAAAGTGCGTTATCTTCTCCAGAGGTGTTAAAAAGGAACAAAAACTGAGTGTGAATTTGAATAGAAGGTCTTGTAAAGTACTGATAGATGTTCCCCCGCTGGATTTTGTGACGGCGTGCATGGTGTGATGAGAGACAAGCTCTTGCACAGTTGTGCAATGTCGTATTTATTTGTTATTACCATCACCTCTTGCTTCGCTTAGGAGCTGGCGAGTCCAGCGTGCTCAGCTCTGCAAACCCACGGCACACGGGACCTGCCCCACAATACAGTTCCCAGATGAGACAAAGGTGGCAGATTTCAAGGAACCACTGGGTCAGCATGACCGGCAGTACTCAGCACCAGCAGCCTAACTGTTGGCAAGCTCTGAGCTAGGAGAGTTAAAAGTTCAAATTCAAGTTACTGCTCCAGTCCAGCATCTCCTGTTTTTGAAGGGTCTTTGCAGACTGATCTTTTTGAGAAATGGACTTCGGGTGGTTCTGCCTGTTTTTATAACAAAATATAACATGCATAGAACCATTTATAGCAAAGGAAGTGCAAAGTAAAACTGCCTTGTAGTCTTTCCCTACCTAGGTCTCCCAGGGGTGCCCAGAGTGGGTGGGGAGATGCTTCCATAAGGACTCCAGTATTGGCTTTGATTAGGGAATCTAATGGTCAGAGGAACTTTCCCGACATAAGTACATCGAGGTGTACAAAGTACAGCAGGGATGCACATCTGTTCACCAGAGCGCCCCAAGGGATGACAAGATTGAATGGTCACAAACTCCTCCAAAACAATTTTAGGCTGGACATAAGGAAAACCTTCTTTACTGTCTGAGCCCCCAAGGCCTGGAACAGACCCCTCCCTGAGGAGGTGCAAGCATCTACTCTGGACTCCTTTAGGAAGTGTTTGGATGCCTATCTTGCTGGGATCCTTTGACCCCAGCTGACTTCCTGCCCCTGGGGCAGGGGGCTGGACTCGATGATCTTCCGAGGTCCCTTCCAGCCCTAACGTCTATGAATCTATAAATGACTGCAGAGCCTGGAACTTGTGTTGGGTTTGATGCAAATTTCAGTGCAAAGGTTTTATAGCAATAATAAGGTTCATGTCAGCAAAGGATTTGGGTGGAAGGGAGGCACTTCAGGCCAAGAGAGTGGCCCTGAAAACGCCTTCCTAACTCCTTAGGCATCTAAGACTAGATGCCTGGGTTTTTATCAGTGAAACTCCCTAGGCCTTAAAGTTTTGTTTTTGGGCATGCCCCGAGCTGCTGCCATCTTGCCGGGGCTGAGCATTTGGCATCATGTTTGCTACCCATGCTTAATCAGGATCCTCAGCCTCTGTGTTCACCTGCCGTAGTCCCCTGAGGGCCCGGTTCAGTAGGCATGCTCAGCTCTGCTCTGCATACCTTCGTTTGAGCTTCTTCGCTTAAGAGAACATATGAAGAAAAAAATTGTAATAAATTATCCTTTAAGAATTGTAAAGTCATTTTGTTTCCATGGAAACTTTATATCTATCGAAGGAATTCTGCAACCAAGCGGTGTTAACAATACTCTTGTGATAACTCTGCATGTTCAGTTATGAACTTGCGGCAATCAACAATCTGTTTTTACAGCCTTTTATTTCAATTTACTGTTCGGGCAGGGACGGGGCCAGGGCTTTTTCTTTGATCTAGCTGTCTGAAGAACCCTACGCAAAGCTTCTCTTTGTCAACATGTGAAATGTTTTTATTGTGGGGAGTGGGGAGGAAGTATTGCAAACCAATGTATTGTGATCACTGCTAATTAAACAATGTCAAACATTCTTTTGATATAGCCTTGGCAATTTTAAAATCACCTTTTCTTCCAGTGATTTATGATGTTCTCCAAGAAGCTTAAAGCAAAGAACATGTCTTTTTCCTACGGTTCAGTATTTTGACATTGCTCAAAATACCAAAGGGCTTTTTCTTCCGCTGTGCTTTCTACTGAGCACAAGCCAGTTGAGAACACCGTTCAGTATTAGGACTTGCCTGGAAAACACCAAATGGGCAGCATCTTCATCTTATTTGATACCTTTAAAAGTGCAATAGTAATAAACCTGGAAAATGGTCCACCTTCCTACTTCTGCATTATAACTTTGATCCTCCGCATTTTAATGACTTTGGTGTTTCCCTGTATTAACAGACAGGTGAAATCTGGGTGCAAATCCAGTGCAGCTTCAACACCACCCTGGCGATACTCTCTTGATTCCCATCTTCAAACAGAGTCTTTCGCACTGTTTTCCTTAGCATAGGTCTGGACAAAACTCAAGTCGGGGTCCACTGATAAAGATTTTCTTGCCTGATACCAATAGCTGATGATTAACCAACCTTATTGGCTGAAGCTGATCTGTCCAATAACTGATATTTAGGAATAGTGCAAGGCATTTTAAACTACTGACATAAACATACTGACCTTTTGCTTGTTTGGTTGTTTTGCATTTATAGTGTGTGTGCACGCGCACACGCACACACCCCCCTCTTGCATGCTCCAGCCTTTGATGAGGAAGGCGGTGACCACCTTATTCCCACATGTGTCCTGTAGACATGTCCTGTAGTCTGCCATGGGCTTGGAAGGGGTCTGGGGTTCAGACTACGCTCACCAGGGTGCTCCGGGCACACAGCTATAATTATTGGGTACAATGACCATAAAAAGGCCGATAGCTGATAACATCATTTCTCCTTTTATTGGTTTTGATTTGATATCCAACCAATAAATCAGTGCACCTGTCACGGAGTGGGGCCTATGAGCGGCCGTGATCCCGCTAGCGCCCCCTTGCCGTGGCAATTAGGAGATCAGCACCCTCTTATTC
>NW_017728996.1:4155051-4158271 GCF_001723915.1 Gavialis gangeticus | reverse complement strand
CACCCGGTCCTCCGGATGATATACACAACTGAATCATGAGCCAACCGGCTGCAACCAAAATCATAAGCCTACCGGCTATAACAACACAATCAGCCTACCGGCTTCTACATCAAGTCCTGGCCGTCCTGGCTCTCGGGCCAAAGCCTTCTGGTCAGGCTTCTCTCCGCCTGCACCATAATGCAGCCCCCTATATGCCAAGTGGCACTGCTCAGTCTAGCTCTCCCGCCGAGCTCTTACACGCAGGCTGCCAGAAGGGAACCGCTAGCCAGGCTCCGGCCTGGCTGTTCATAAGGGCCCAGCCCTGCCCCCTTCCGGTCACATGGCCGACCTGGTTGCTCCAGCAACCCGCACCTGAGCTGCCCTGGTGATTGGCAGCAGCCCTAATCTCTACTCAGGAACGGGGCAGCCAAGTGCCCCCGTGACAGCACCCCTAAACACAAGACCCCCCCAAGTTCTCCAAATGGCAGGTAGCAGGTAGAAGACTAGAGCAGGATGGGAATCTTTCAGTTTAAAGGGTTTGGTTTGATGGGGGGTTTTGGAAAATACAGATTTGTCAAGATGGAAACTTTCTGCAGAAACAGACCAGATTTTATTGAACTTTATAAAACATTTGTCAAGCCCAGGATGGAATTTCTTGGAACCTGGGAAGAGCCCGGAAGAGCTCCTCATTCTCTGGAATATGGTGGACTGCAGCGTTAACGTCCCGTGATCGTTCTTGATGGCCTAGTTGATTCTGACTTGTTCGTTAAAAGTGAAGCGGCTCCATGAGGAGCTGTTGAGTCACCTGGGATGCATAGGACTTGGGTTTAAGTCCCTATCGCAAGTCAGGCAGAGCAGGGACACAAACCTAGGTCCTCTCTGTAACCACTGTGTTATTCTGGGACACGGAACAATTTCAAAACATCTCAGTTTGCTTTCACATCAGCACAGAAGCACAAGATTGAAACCTCAACATTTTTCATAAAACTGACTTAGAATCATAGAAAATGAGGGTTGAAGGGACCTCAGGAGGTCACATTTAATCCAACCCCCTGCTCCAAGCAGGACCAGCCCCAACTACATCATCCCAGCCAAGGCTTTGTCTAGCCGGGTCTTAAAAACTTCCAAGGATGGAGACTGCACCACCTCTCTGGGGAGCCTGTTCCAGTGCTTTGCTATCATCCTTATGAGAGAGTTTTTCCTAATATCCAACCTCAACTTCCCTTGCTGCAGCTTGAGCCCATTGCTCCTTGTCCTGTCATCTGCCCCCACTGAGACCAGCCCAGCTCCATCCTCTTTGCAACCCCTGGTAGGGAGTTGAAGGCTGCTGTCAAATCCTGCTTTGGTCTTCTCTTCTCCAGGTTAATAAACCCAGGTCTCACAGCTTTTTTGCTTCCCCCCCACCGGACGTCTTTTCCTGCCAGCCCTACAGATGATATGCTTTGGTAGCTGAATACCTTGGCATTGTATTCTTCCAAACTGTTTTTTGTACTACTAAACTTTTGTACTACTTGCAAACTGTTTTTTGTACTTCAGGGGTCGGACCTGATGATCTGTTTAGGTCCCTTTCGACCCTGCGTACTATGAAACTATATAACTACACTCTCCAGTTGCATAGTAAGACTTTATTATGTCAATGATTTATACCAGAGAAGTGAAGGGGCTTTGAGTTTCAGATGCCGATTCATCCACTGGCCATTGGAGCAACAAAGTTAAATTCTGTAAAACTTCCTTTCACTTGTTTTTTTTAGTCTGGTGGAGACCAGACCATTTAATTGGACACTAGATATTAAATTGGGGTGGGCAAAATGCGGCCCGGGAGCTGGATGTGGCCCACCAAGCCATTCTATCTGGCCTTTGGGGCCCCTAAAAAATTTAGAAAATTAATATTTATCTGCCCTGGGCTGCCTGTCATGCAGCCCTCGATGGCTTGCCAAAACTCAGTAAGCGGCCCCTGCATTAAATGCTCCAAAGACGTTTAAATGGGGTGACAGCGATCAGAGAGAGAGGGAAGAGGGACCTGCTCGCACCCACTCCCTTACTTCCAGCGTGTCTGGGATCCTCCTGTATGGCGGTTTCCTCTGGGAGCTATGCTGGCCAGACCAGCGCTGTTCCCTGCATCTGGCCATGCCGGAGGGCCCGGCCTGGCCAGGAGTGAGTGGCGGAGGCACTTGCGGGTACGGTTAGGTCCCTGGTTTGGGGGCCGAGCCAGAAAGCCATGTCAAACATAATGCCAGGCAGCTGGCTGGCTCCTGCAAGCCCAACATTGCCTCTGCAGAGACGACAAGCCCCAGCTGTGCTGCGGAGATGGGCCCGGATTGGAGACGAGGACCGGCTGGAGCTCTTAAAAAGCCGCTAGAACTGAGGCACAGTAGGGATCCAATGGGTGGGTGGATGGATGGGTGAGGAGCAGTTGAGCTTGGTTATCCACATCCAAAATGGCTTGTTAGGGATCCCTGGAGCGCAGCCTGGTGCTTTCAGCTACAAGGCTGGGCGTGCATGAGACTTTCGAGTGATGTTGAGTGACTGCTGATCTCTTACAAGGGCCTGCGATTTCACAAAGGCTCTACGCCCGGAGGTGTGAGGTGGCAGCGTAGGGGCTGGAGGAGCTCCCATTTAAGCCCTTAAGACCTCATTGCTGATCCAGAGGGCTCGGCGGTGTAAGAGACTGGTAGCTTTGGTGGTTACTTTTCCCTTTGAGGGTTGGACTGCTCATAGGCTGCACGTCACCTCTGGAAAGTTTCCATCAGAGTCATGGCAGATGAGACTGAGCCAGGACTAGAGCACTTTGAGAGGGGAAAAATTGGCTGCAACTGCCCTATTAAAGATACAACCCTCCCTCCCAGGCCACCGAGTCACACGGGGAAGGCAGCTATGCCTCGGTGACAAATGGAGTTGGACAAGCATTGGATTGTCCAGGTTTTTTTTTCCCTCCGCTCTCATACAATTGGATCAAGATGATGCTTTCCCACTGGGGCTTTTTTTAGCTTTACTTGATCGTTGCTAATCTTTCTGCGATCCTGTCTTTATTGCCATTAGGAAAGGATGCTTCTGTTTTTTCCAGCACGGCTTTACAATTCCTACCTTACAGTCTCAAGGTGCAAGCTTCCCACAAAGGTTTCATTTTGTTAGCTCTCTTCCACCAAGGACTTGGACTCTCTCTTCCTTACCTGGACTCCAACCCTTCCACTGAGTCTCTTTCTCCTGTTGCTATTGTGTGTGTGTGTGTGTGTGTGTGTGT
>NW_017728996.1:4134557-4150051 GCF_001723915.1 Gavialis gangeticus | reverse complement strand
AATTGGATCAAGATGATGCTTTCCCACTGGGGCTTTTTTTAGCTTTACTTGATCGTTGCTAATCTTTCTGCGATCCTGTCTTTATTGCCATTAGGAAAGGATGCTTCTGTTTTTTCCAGCACGGCTTTACAATTCCTACCTTACAGTCTCAAGGTGCAAGCTTCCCACAAAGGTTTCATTTTGTTAGCTCTCTTCCTTCCCCAGACATCCTAGGAGTTATGGGACGGCACCTTGCTCCATCCAGCCACTATGCTGCACTCAGTACTCTCCTCTGTCGTCCCACCCCAGTTGGCTGCTTCAGTGAGGCACATGCATGTGCTGGTTTTCCCTTTCTCACAGCTTCTCGCTGCTGTTTGGACTCCTATAGAAGCCTTTTGGGAGCTTTATAGTCTCCCAGACTTGGAATGAATCTTCCGTAATCTGAGAAAAATATTGGAGAAAGTAAAATTACTTACCGCTGCTCTCGGAAGTGAGGTTGTTATAGCTCAGTGGACATCTCTCTGCCCTTCCTGTGGAGCGGGCAATAACTTTGTTCAGTGCTGTCTGCCTTCTTGGTGCAAGCAAACAAACAGAAACGCTGTTGGTTAGGAGCTGCTGGCCATCATTTCCAGCTGAGGAAGTGCATATGATATAGCTCTCCTAAAATATTGGAGGTGTGAGATTTCCTGTAAGTCGTATGCTCTGGAAACAGACTGCAGAGAACAGCGCTGTTCAGCGTACTTTCTGGGGACAGGTATTCCAGATGAAACCCCTTCTTTGGGCAATTAAGCGTTCCTAGGCCTGGTACCGAGTATTTGCGGTATCAAGCAGATGTAAAAAATCTGCCTGAGAAAGCCATTGTGCTGCAGTTTGTCATCTGCACAGTGAAGGTTTTGCCCAACAAAAGTGAACCATTTTTTCCCTCTGTCCAAATAAAAAGAAATAATGAAATGAGATCTAGCCTGTTCTGCTCTGGTAAGGTTTTACACTAGGAAATATCCTTGAGGTTGTTTCTGACTCTGACCGTAAGCATGATTTTCAAGCAGCCGTATAATTAATTTGCTTTGTAGTGCACAAAGAAGTGTTGTGTCCTGCTTATGAAAATACTGTAAGATGATAATTAAAAAGATCTTCCTATTGTATGTAGCAGTTAATTAAAGAAAGACATTAAGTAGCAGTAGAGCGCCACTATTGCTGTTGTCTTGTATCAGTATAAAAAGGCAGTAATTTTTTTGACAGCCACTGATTGGAAAGTTGCTCGCAGCCTTCTGAAAGCAAGGGGTACATGCTCTGGATCAATAACTGGCAAATTTTCCATTAAAAAGAATACCTGAACAATGTTCCAAATAGCCACTGGCATCTTAATTTTCCATGGAAACCTCAAATGCTCATATGTGGAGGACAAGTCATTTTCGGACAATTTTTCCAGACTACTTGTTAACAGTTATTGCTGTCCCAAAAGGTTGACAGCTTACATGATTGATATTTCATTTACTTGTCATCACTGTGTGAGTAATGGAGAGGGCCACATTACTACTACTGTTTTTTTTTCTTTTAAGAAACATAGTCTCTTGAAGAATGTCTGTTTCAGTGTATTATTCTGGACCCTACGTAGGTACCATGGGTCTATGCACTATGCATGTGTCTTAGGGTCCTGGA
Organism: Gavialis gangeticus; assembly: GCF_001723915.1. Lineage (NCBI taxonomy): Eukaryota > Metazoa > Chordata > Crocodylia > Gavialidae > Gavialis > Gavialis gangeticus. The sequence continues at coordinate 4,148,413 of NW_017728996.1, read as the reverse complement.
ATAGCACTAGAAGTAAAGAAATAGTTTCTGTGCCATTTTGATGCTCTTCCTGGGTGGGTAGGGATTCTTTTACAGTCCTATAGCTCTTAGACACCATCTCCTTTTTTTGGGGCGGGCAGTCAGTCATGAAGGGAAGGACCCAACTTGCTCAAGATCTACACAGTATGCCAACGCAGGCTCCTGGAAAAAAATCTTTTGACCCGTTCAGACTAGCATGTTTTTGTGTTTAAAAACTCTGCTCTGTATAAGCCCAGTGACAGCATGTATACTGGGTTTATTAAAGATCACGAGTGTATGTTAAACCTGGACAGAATACCCGCTTGGAAATCTTGTGACCGAATTTTAATAACAAACCTGGTCTTAAGATCCCACATTCATTGAGAGACGGGAACTCAGTGGGACTCAATACTCCTAGTTTTCTCTCCTCGCTCGGGACTGAAGGACTGCTTTTCATTGTTGCTGATCTACGTAAGAGAAACTTGGAAAAAGTGAAAGCTGCCTTTTTCCACAGTCCCACGGCCTCTTAGCAAGTTCGAATCTTAGCCTCATAGAGGAAATAGGGCCTTCATTCTTCAAGCCGACCTGCACCTGTGGACTTCTGTTCCCAAGCAAAGCCCTCTGTGAACATCAGGTCTGCAATCAATCCTAAATCTGTGCCGAAACAGGAACTGGGGACCTTGGAGCTTCCCCACTTGTGTCTTTGGATGCCTGCACGTGTGATGTTTTATGCAGAGAAAGCACATAGCACGCACAAGACTGGTCTTAATGACGTGTCCTATGGTTTACTTACCCCGTTTATGTGGCTCCTCCTGGTTTAGTTCATTGGTTGCCATTCCGTAAGAAAAAGAAAGATACTTTTTGTGTAATGCTTAGCTAATGCATAAGCCAACCCTCATGTTGACTTCCATTTTGCAAAAATCAGGAAAAGTTTGTTTCATGGGTAGTTATTGGTGTGTTTGGAGCACGTGGGTTTGATGCCATGTTGCTTTACGGACTGTCATATTTAGGGTAAGTTGTAGCAACATAGGAAACATTGTCACTAAGGACCTTTTTACATGTGTTGTGGGACGCAGCACCGGGCGCTTTAACTAGCAAGCCGCACTAATTAAAAGCGCCCGCGCATCTTGTGTATCAGCATCGCCGTGCATCCCCTGCACTGAAGAAATGGCTGCGGGGCACTTTGAACTAATGCTCATTGAACATGTGTGATTTCAAAGTGCCCCAGCGCCATTTTTTAGCGTGGAGACGCACAGGGATGCTGATACACATGGCACTGAAGGCTGCCAGCGTGCATCGGTGTCTGTGCTCCGACGCGCTGGGTTTCCAACTTGCTGGAGCAGGCTCCATGCATGTGTATAGGAGCCCTAAGTATTTACCATAGCACATTATCATCCTAAGCATCGCAGCCAGTGAAGCTGAACTACCCAAAAATCTGGCCCATCATCAAAATTTTCCTTAACGTGTAACGATTGCTGAAGGAACATGTTACGTAACGTGCTCTGAACACTATTCATTGCCAGAGAGATGCTGACTTTAACACAGCCAACAGGCAGTGGTCAGTCCCTTGCCATGACTCACAACAATGCTGGTTTTCATCAACCTCAGTTTATTCACATTCATAGTTTTGTTCTGTGAGCAGAACAAATGGTAGGAAAATATTTTAAAGGCTGATACGTATAATAGCAATTTTAAAAAAGGGCTGCGAATTAAACTACCCATAAACACTGTTCCTGCTATTCATACATTACTTGAGTAATCATGTTCTGTAATCTCTTTGCAGTATTATACCACTGTAATGGAGCAGCAAGTAAATGGACAGTTAATAGAGCCGCTGCAGATATATCCAAGAGGTAATGCTTAACAAATTCTAATCAACAATGATTATATCAGTAAACTGTTTCATCAACAGTTATGTTTTCAGAAGTTTTAAATGCACATAACAGGATGTTACCTCTTAATTTGGATATAAGAATTCATTATTGTAGGGACTGTATTGAAAACTACAGTCACTGTGCATAAAACAGCTCATTTTCTAAAGTAAATTAGCCTAGGCAGATTCGGTTTGCATTGTACATATTTATGCATGCTTAAAAACCTCCGTGGTGATGTGGTTGTTGTATGTATACATAACCAAACAGATGAATCACTTGAATTCTGGCTGCTTATAAACACGGATTTCTTAAGTTCCTTCTTCTTCTGAAGTTGTTAATCAAATGAATCCAATCGTGTTATGACTGTTTTGAAACTGGAAATGTGCCCATTACAAAAAGAAAATTTATCTGAGCTCTTAACAGTTGACAAACTGGCATTTTATACATAGGTCAAACATACACTTGAGAACATGCTTAGATGCTCTCCTGAGTAGGTAAGGGCTTATCAAATACTCAGGCCTGGGGTACTTTGAACAGGAGAAAGGGCATATTGCATTTTGTACAAAGTCTTGTAGGCAACTAGTTGGGTGTTTTGGATCCGCACATCTCTGCACTTAGGAAATGGTTAATAGGATTAGCGTGTTACATAACCCCTCTAATTCATTCAAATGTTCTCGGTATCCAGTCTCTGAATCTGTGGTTCTTAATTGATGAAACAGATAAGGTTTAAATTCTCCAAGTAAATCTCCCAGCAATAAATTAATTGAAATAATTAAAAATTAAAGTCTTCCCAGTTAACTGATACTATACAAATAATCATAGTATGAGCTTCCCAATTAAACATTCTAGACTTTCATTACTTATAACTCTCTGAAGTTTGAATTGGGCAATTAACCAACAGGCCTCTAACACATGCTAATAAGGTCTCGAAAGGAGGCTGGCTGTGCTGGTAGAGAGCTGCTATGGAAAGAGACTGGGATTCAGGAGAAATGCTTAGCTGCTTACATCTCAGCCTCGCAGAGGCTAATGTAGCAAAGGTATTCTGGTAGACTCCAGCTCTGGAAAAGAGCCTATGCATCACTTGACCGATTCCTTGCTACTGCCATGAGCTCTGGAGAGAGTGCAGCTCAAAAGAGGGAAAAGCATCTCTCTCTCTGTCTCTGTAGGTCAGGTTGAGATGCAGGAGTCTGTCTTCTTCCTGAATTCAGGTCTCTTTCCATATCAAACCACATTTCCCTGCCAAAACCCACGATACTCTGGGAGAGCTGAGCACCCTGGATGTATATCATGGCTTGGAGGTGAACGTCCACTTTGCATATCTTGGGATTCCCGCTTGCAAGAAAAAAACATTAAATGTCTCGGGTGGATCCAGGAAGGTGCTGGTCACCTCTTGGGAGTCATGAGCACCTTCATCTCTTCACCCTTGGAAATCAACAGGCTTTGAAGGTGTCCTGGTTGGGAGGTGGCCAGTTGCATGCAGGATTGAGCTCTTCAAGGGACAGGCAGAGGCTTTCTTCACTTGGCCTTTCCCGCTGGGACCTGTGCTGGTATGGTTCCCGTGAACCCTTCCTGCTGGCCCCTTGTGTCCTCTGTTTATGCCCTCCTTGCATGATCTCCTCGGTGGATTTGCACTATTGCCTCGGCTGTGCTTTGCAAACCTTCCTGTTCATCCCCAAAGCCTTTGCCCTCCCCCCGGTCATGCACATGGACACGTGTTTGTGTCTGTCTGACTTGTAGTCCTAGCTGTGTTCCCACCCGCTCTGTCAATACTGGCCCAAGTTGTTTTCTTCTCCTTCCTTCCAGCCCTTTCTCTGGGGTAACACATTTGTTCCCGCTTGCTAATCGCAACATCACAGTCCTTTTAGATTTTTTTCCCCTGCTTCTCCTGCATCCTGCGTTTGCTCAGTTCTGCTGCTTCTATGGCATTAGACACGCGTGCCCTTTCCTCTGTCTGCTTGCAACTGCACCTATAGCCTAGACTCTCTTCATGCACCTCTTCACGTGCTTGCTGGCAAGAACACAATTCTTTCTTATCCCCTTGGCCGTATCTCCCTCAGCGTCACCTGGATTTTCACAGTGTCATTCAGCTTTTCTTCGTGTCACTGGAGCTTCCCCTTCTTTCAAAATCCTTTACAATTTCATGCCTTCCTTTGTTACTGCCTGCAGTATTTGCTACACTCTCCCCTCCACTCTGTACAAGTCCTTGCTAACTTCCCATCATGGGTGACTGGTGCCTCCCGAGTCTCGGGGGGCACCAGATCACCGACCGGGGGGCGTCCCCCAGTGGCCGATCGCTGGGTGGTGAAACCTGAAGTGCGCTTCCAGTTTCGTGGCTGGCACTTCCAGGGGGTGCACGTGCACCCCTTACACGTTCGCAGTCCTTCCCAGACCACTTCTAATCTCCCACTTGCTCTTCTATGAGCACAGAGCCATGGGAGACTCCATGAAGCCTCCCAGCGTTGCACATCCACCTGCTGTTCTTTGCTGCCTTAGATGTGCAGTACTGGGTTCATACCCATCGGTTCTTTGAGGCAGCAACTTCTATATGTAGCCTGTTTTGCCTGTTAAAAATAGCCATCTGAATAACAAGAAATGCCAGAATTCTTTAACCCAGCAGAAAAATTTCTCTTAGCAACGGGCAACTTTAAAACCCCCCCAAAAACGGAGCTTAGAAAACTACATTTTTAAAACCCTTTCCCATTAGATAGGTTTTGTGTTTCCAGGGCTGACCACGTCTCTGTGAAAAACTAGGATAAAGAGTTTCTCTGAAGAACACTTCAACTTTTCCTAATAATTGCCTGATTTTTGCTTAAGGTAATAGCTCAGGAGAGAGATGTTTTAAATAGATGCAACCTATTTTTCAAATTCATGGCTAATAAATCACTTATTTAATACCATGTGAATTTTGTTATCAAAGCACCCAGGTGAATGTTACTTGGCATGTCTTTTTACTGTTTATTCAAAATGTTAATTTTCATTTCCAAAGAAAAGTAAATTAGAAAATGCTGATTCTTTTTTTTTTAGAATAGTTTATTTTTTAGAATAGTTGAAAGTTTTCCATTTTTTCCTTATCCTCAGTGTCATAGTATTTATCTTCTTTAAGAATAACATGGTAATTTCTAATGTAGTTTAAATGCAGATAGCCCGGTCTAACTGATGTGTTTAATAACTATCATCTGTGTCCTTTTGACTAATAAATAGCTCTGTTTCCTGCTGTCAGAAACCAGAGTGAAATACATGTGCATCTGAGAGAGAAAAATCAAATTCATCCTTCCCCAGACAATCAATCAAAATTGACAGGCCCTTTAACATACAATTTGTAGGGCACTGTAGTTTTAAAATGGGAACTGTCCGTAACATGTAGCTAGAAGCCTTTGTAGCTTTAACATTTGACAAAGGCACATCCACTGAATGGAGAAAAGATGGCAATATGTAGTTTGAAAGGCTTTAAGAAAATATTCTTCCCAAACAGTACTTCATCTTTACATCTAGGATTTTAACCTAACGTCTGGATTTGCTTGCAAATAAACAAAATGCAACTCCTTTTTATTCTCCATTTAAAGTAGCCTTTCTTCAGCTGTTTGATCCTCAAGTTTGTTCCCGAGGTTGTTTTTTGCATATTAAAACATGCATTGCCCTGTTTGGTAACATGCCTCTTTTAACTCTCTTAACAAAAAATTAGTTAACTGCCAGGGAAATACAATGTGTAAAAATCAAAGACGACCAAAGATATTGAAAGCATTTGAATTAGGGAATGTAATCTAATCATTCTAGCTCACAGTTATCTTGAACTTGATGTCTTTTAAGCAGAAATTAGAATTTATATTAGATGGTATCAGAAAGCTCTTAGCCTTTATAAATGCTCACTCCTGCAAGTTAAAAATCCTGGTTCATAATTCCCACTCTGGGTCTTAGGGGGCACTTTTCAATCATTTCTCTCTGCTAATTTTGGTGTCACCCTCATTTCTTTTTAAAAGATTCATTTTGAACAAATTTGTAAATGGCCCTGATGTGTTCTACAATTTAGTCAATTACTGTTTCAGCCTGCAAGCCTCCTGGGAAACGGAACATACATGGCCTGAAGGTATGAATTTCAATAATTGTTTCAGTAAAGTTAGATGGATTTGTAATGCTGTGTTCCACTTATTGAAATGTCAAATAAAACTGCACTTTCTCGAGCTCTGACAAGCAGATTTTTTTATGATGGCGGGAGAAAGATCCATCTGCTTGGTGTTGCCTGTAATATCTTTTTATTAAAAACCAAAATGCATTCCTTTCTTGCCTTTGTTAAGAAGCTTCTTAGATATTTACTCTGTTATTAGTACTAATTTGCAAAAAGCAGGTTTTGGTGCTTCTTTTTTTGAGGGAAAATCTTCATTAATTCAAACTGATTAATATATCGCAATGAGGCTGTGTGCCTGTGTGCGCACACACACGCGCGTATGTGTGTGTGTACGTACATATATAAGCAATAAGTGTACATATGTGTGTAGTAGATATGAGTCAATCACATATCCTGAAAGGCTATATGATTCACATAAATCATATGTGATTGATTCATATCTACTCTCTACCCTGCTCCTGTAGTCATATATTCTTAGTTCTGAGTTGCAGAAAACTATGGGATGATTTTAATATAAATGATTGTTTATATCTGAAATGAGGATAAAGAGGCACAGACATGGAGTTTCTGCCTTCTCCTATATTATTTAAGCTTATAAAAATGCAAGGAGACTAGTATGTTGCAGTCCATCAGTTATACAATCTGCTAACCTACATACAGACAAGAGCTCAACCATGGGCATGCCTAGCAACAAGCTAATTAACCTTCATAGTGAAATGAGAAATTCATGGCAAATTACAGGTTAATTAGAATGGTGTCCTCTGAACATAAACGACTGATAAAGATTCTTTCCCTGCCTGCAGGTAAATACAAGAGCAGGGTCTGCTAATAATAGCAGTTCAGCAGTCTCGGATTCCCTTCCAAGCAATAGGTAAGAGTCAAGAGCAGAAGCGTCTGCAATTTTTTAAATTTTTGGTTAAAACAAAATGGAGCCCAAAATGTGGTTTGTGCATAATAATTAATAGCAGCCAACTTGAAATGTCGAATAACTTTATAAACAGGGCCCCTGGGAATAAAGGGATAAAGTGGGAACAAAAAATAAAATTAGTTTGCCCTATAGAACTTGTTACTCTTATGTGGCTGGACTTCACTAAACCTATTTTCTGTTAATAGATATCTCTTTAGATGTCTTTATTCTTGATACAGCGTTGTGGTGTTGTATAAAGGTGATGTGGAAGTTCGTTTATTTCCGTTGACTCGACAGTAGAGATTTTGCCATTTAGCTTGTTTGGTCCTTCATTGGATATCCATGTCAAAGTGATTTCATGGAAAAATTTAGACCTGTTATTTGGACATACAATGCAGTGCATTGCTCAGCCTGACCTGGGATTTTGGAAAAGCCCACAAGGCATCAGGATTCAGCTACCCCTGAATTTCAGTGGGGTTTAAGAGTCTGACTTCCTTATCTTGCTTTCGAAATTGCACACAATGTTTCTCTGAGGATACGAGAACTCTCTTTAATACTGGGAAGGTAACTTGTACTGCACTACATCATATGTAAGGCATGGGATCAGGAAATGTTATACACATTAGTCCAGAAGCTAACATAATTCAAAGGCTCATTATTTTAAATGAAGTATATTCAATTTAATGCTACGTTTTCCACTTGACCTGGCAGCAGTTGTCCTCTGAGAACCTTTTTAACCCAGTTGATAAAGGTAATCATGATCAAAGATACAGTTGGGTTAAGTACTGGTCTGTTTACAAGCGAGGGGAAGTGGCTTGTTCTGTTGGTATCTGCCAACGTTGAAGTCCTTTAGGCTGATAGCATTGCTCAAGATAACCAATTTTTGGCAAGCTCCATAAGGAGAAACAAGAGTGGACCTACTCAGAGCCTCCCTTTACTCAGTTCTTGTGAAGTCACTCAGGAGAGCTGAAGCACATTAAAGCACTGAAGACCACGCTCAGTATGTGAGCATCAAACTGTTCAAAGGCGCTCCAGTCAATAGGACCTAAAAGCAGTGACCAAAGAGATGGTGAGAGCTCTGGGCAAGTCTATTTTGGAGCAAGTTGGACTCGGGTAACTCTGAAATGTTGGCCGAGTGCCAGCACTGCACAGACACTTCCAGTGTCCCTTTGAAGGAAGTATTTACAGCGTGGGATAGACTCCCAGAGAGCCTGTGTTCGGCAAGGTGCTAAGCTAATGGAGCTGATTTCCTGTCTCTGTCATATTTTAGCTTTCCGTACTTCCTGCACTCTGAGCTTTTTCTCAAAGTGCACTGAAAATAAGCCTTCTAGAAGATTCTGTCATCTTATTTAGTAGTTAATTGCCATTTCTTATCCAAAACCTTCTGCACTATGAGTTGTGTTTTTGAAGTAATTGAAAGTCTCTCTTTGTTTCATGTTCACAAATTGTTAGTCGTGAGAGATGACAAGATCAACTTATGTTTCCGTGGTAAACTTAATTTTTCTTTAAAGTAGTCTGGGAACAAGAGGCCTATTAAAGAACAAAGCCACCAAATATGAAATCTGTGTTTTCACTGTACCTGTTAGTAATGATCTATGATCAAGACACATGCCTTTTAAGGATATATTATTCTGTTTGGCATTTATTTAAGTTCACCAAAAACAGCAGAACATTTTTGTGAGAAGAGGTGTTTTCTAATACTTCCAATACCAAGGCAGATTGATGTGTGAGCGCGGGCAGGGAGGAGGTCAACGTTGCCAGGAAAATAGGGGGAGTGGGGCAGCCTTAATATTTTCAGGGAAGAAGTTAGCATGGAACTGATGAGAGCAGTACGTATATCACTTCTCTGAGAGAGTCTTTGGTTACAAAATACAGCCGCGGCAATTAGTTATAAGTATCCCACTGGAAATGTAATGTCACTGACAGCATTGGATCTTAGATAATTCTGCTGGAAAAGTATACGGATTGTGAAGCACTTCTGTCGCTGTGTTTTGATACATTAATTTGGAGAAATTTCAGCTGTATTTTACAGTGAAATATGTTACGTGTCAAAATATTTACAAAATAGAGTATGATGTGGCAGAGCTGGTATCTGAAGGCTCTGAAAATACACATTTGCAGCAAGGACAGAAATTTGCTATTAGTAACCAAGCAGTGGTCTTTGCATTAGTATACTTCTTGGTTTGGACTGCAGTTTTTTTTGAGGAATCTAGGTTTTGTCCAAACCCAACCCCCCAACAGTTGAGAGAATTGGTTAGGGTCCTTGATCGGCCCAAAAAAACAGGACTGGCTATGAAGTGTGGTATCCAAACACCTTAAAATAATATCTTCCTTTCAAAACAGACTCTCTCATCTCTTCCCATTGGTTGAAATTAGGCTTAAAATAAGTGTGACTTAAAAGTGGCAGAGTCTCCAGTCAGTATTATGGGCTGAGTTACCTGTCATTTCAGTTGGTTCACCCTCATTGAAGCTATTGTAATTGCATTCAGGAAATTCAGTACCTTATCCATAAAGAGCATATCTACACGTGTGCTTTAATAAACATTTTAGCCTATTTTAATGCACATTAAAGCATCACAAAAAAAGGGCTCCTATATACATGTGCGATTAATTGAGTCTGCTGGAGCACAGAAATTGCCGTGCTCCGGCAGCCTTTTGCATCTTCTAAATCAGCGTCACTGTGCATCTCCGCGGTGAAAAAATGGCGGTGGGGTGCTTTGAAATAAAACACATTTGATGAGCTTAAGTTCAAAGTGTGCTGCTGCCATTTTTTAAGTGTGGGGAGGTGTGCAGACGCTTATACCCATGATGCACAGATGCTTTTAATTAGCGTGGTTTGCTAATTAAAGCACCCAGTGCTGCGTCCCAGAGCATGTGTAAAAATGCACAATGTGCTCTTTAGCTAACGTGCATTAAAATAGGCTAATACACATTTTTCTAGGACCTCGAAAATGGATGGTGCAACTACACATTCATTAAGGCGCTTTTGTTAACGTGCATTAAATTTAGTACCTCCATTGTGAGGTACTAGAAAAAGGCACCTTAGCCTATTTTAATACGCAGTAGCAAACATGCAGTTTTTTGTGATGCTTTAATGCACATTAAAATAGCCTAACACGCATTAAAGCACACATGTAGACAGGAGGTACTAGATTTAATGCTCATTACCTAAAGCGCATTAATTGACCATGTACACGCATCCAAAGTATAGCAACTCTGCTTCCTAATTTGATGTTGTGCAGTTGTTTGCATGACACGAGCTACAGTTGCTAACTTTATAGGTGCATGCACTGATGAACAGAAATGTAATTTATACCGCCCACTTCGTAAAATATCAAAACAAGGAGGCACAGCCTTGGGAAACTAAATGAAAACCTTGTGTTATCTATTTGATTATAAACACTGGCTGGCCAGTGGATTTGCTCTTATTGACAAATGATAAGTTGAATCTTGAAGAGCAGTATAGTCACATGTCTGTCACTGTCTAAACTGTTTTGTTGAAGGTTAAATTAGTCTCAATAATTTCGAATTTTTGTTTTTCCCATACTAATTGTATATTCAGTCTGAGAAGTAGCCAGTTCCTTTTGTAATTCACAAGTGAATCACTTGGAAGGCATAGCCATCAGTGTGAGGCTTTGTTGTTGGATATACATTTTACTCAATTTAATAAAGAGACACTGTGTAATCACTGAAAATTATTGTCTTTTTCAGCCTGAAGAAGTCCTCGGCGGAGCTGAAGAAAATATTAGCCAATGGCCAGGTAGGTCCATTGAATTGAGCCTTGGGTACATGTCTTGTTACTGCCTAAATACCACAGTGATTGGCGTGCTACAAATAGGTAGAGAGATGCTTACTGCTCATTCAGTTGTAATGTGTTCTTTTAACACAGGAGTGGGAGAGACCATGAAAACCGTCACAATATGAATGAGTTATGTGTCCTGATTTACTTTGATTGGCATAGCAATTTGCTTCCCATTCCTCAAAATGTGCTAATCAGATTTAGCTCCAAATAGATTGAAGCACCTCTTGCACATGTTGCGCTGTTGCCACAATTTCAGGGAAAGGAGTTAATCAGTTTTGAATAACTAAATCAGCAGCTCCATTAGAGTGACCTTCGTATTTTTAGGACAGGAAGCACATAAATATTTAAGTGGTTTGTGCAAGTGGGGGAGAGAGAAAACTCCCTCCTATTGTTTGGAGCCGCATTATATGGTACATAATAAAACATGAAAGTTGCAAAAGGCTTCCTCGTCTCCTGCTCTCCTCTCCTTCGGCTGCTCAGGTCCTGGTACGCAGAGCTGAATAAAAATGGTTTAAATGAGCAATTGATGGACAAACGGACGCTACAGAGCAGTCATTTCTCACCCGTTTTGATTCAAATAGATGGACGGATCCAAAGTAGTATAATGGCTTTAAATATACACTACTAAATTAAACTACTTAAAAGAATACGAGATTCTTCAGTAGCAACATAAATAAGTTTTAATGTTTGTCATAGTGAAAGCCCTTTGATAGCCTTGGAGGCAGGCACCTGTCCATTGCGATCAAGCTTGCCTATTAGGCTCTATTGACTGAGACATCTGTGTCACCGCAAATAAAAGACTCTTATTGATTTTCTTAACTGCTGTTCACTTCCCCTCCATGTTTCGAAGGCTGAAATCTTAATTATCTCAGATGCGTATTCAGTGCCTTCACACAGTGACCTCTCCAAACCTCATTGGCATTTCATGAATCAAGTAGTTGTAGTTGAGCATGTCAAGAAGATAAAGGCTGGTCTTCATGCTTGTCCTTCGGTATCACCTGTAACATTGTGGTCTAATAGATGAGAATGCCCCTTTAAAATGTGAGCCTAACAGCATCGCACTGCAGCCTTGCTTATTTGTCGCCGAATCCTTTGAATACAGCTTGGAAATGCATTTTTAAGCTTGTCAGCATTCCTGTCACAAAAGCAGACATTGATTCTTGCCATGGCGGTCTGTTCCTTCCTTATAACCGTTTTAAAAATGACGGCGTTCTCGCATCCAGCTGTCGGGCCAACTTTAAATGATGCGAGGTCCAAAAAAACTTTCTTTTGAACTTCTTAATGAAATTTGTAAATGCTAATCCATAGTACGAGAAAAGTCCTTTTGTGTTCCTTAAAAAAAAAAGATAGCTGAGTACGAATAAGGCCATATCTTTATGAATGCCTGCATAACCTGAATTTACTATTTTTACTTGTTCTAAGCAAGAACAATAAAGGCATTTTATACACTTAAAATTGCAGAAAGCTTTGGGTTGGATTTTTTTTTTTAATCCTACTACATAAAAAAAGGAAGCCCCCAAATCTGTTAATGATATTTGAGACTGGGCTTAAACTCATCAAAGGATAGAAGCTTAGAATTAATATTTGACTTATTACGCTGAATTCACCATGCTCTGATAAGGCAATACATTGCAGATCACCAGAAGAAAAAATGCTCCTCTGTTATCTACCTTATTTCTACAGTACCTGGTCACAGCTGCCTAATCTAGAGACAGATATTTAGTTGTAACTTTGACTTTCTCTCCTTTTTGGGAAGAGGCTTTAAGTCATATTTAGCCTTAGTTTAATAGAGCTTTTTGCGGTTTATGCTTTCAAACATTAATAATGATATTCCCTTCCAGTAGTCTCCACTTTGGTTTAATAAGGAATTCATATTAATCATTAAAAGAAGGGGACATGATTCTTCAAGATAATCAAATATTGACAGGTTAGAAATAGCTTTCTGCCTAGGTTCATTGATATAGGTTATGTGATATAAATATTTATTTCTTTTCTGTCACTCAGAGTAAATGCCACCAATTGATTCAGCATTGATATAGTGTCAACAGTTCATAAGAAACATTTGACTGGCTTGTGTTTTCCGATTAGTCTCTGGTCTATAAAGTAGGATTTACTAAATCTCTTCAATTGTCTGCTCATAGAGTGTGACTGCTTTCTGAAACCATTATTGCTTCGATTCGCAAAGCATAGGTATAGCGAGAGGACTTGGCTTCCATCAGAGCTTTACATATAAAATAAGGATTAATTGAGCATTTTGCTCTTAATGATTTACAAGAGATAGACCCTGATTTCTTTCAGAGACAGCACACATAAACAAAGGGTGTTTTGTTTGCTGAGTCGTAATTGAAGTCTGCTTCACTTTTTCATTAATTTGTTAATATTGGCATCCGATCAAGTAATCAAGGTTGGTTTGGGATGTTTAATATTCCTGTCCACGCCATAGAGTTGTTGTTTTTGTGTTATCATTTTATGATGGAGGATTCAGTTCTCCCAGTAAAATAAATAAATCACTAGCTACTTTTTGGCATTTTTATTTGAGTCAATAAATCAAGCTTTATCTCTGTAAGGTTTTTTTTTCTGGCATGTATTTGCTCCATCCCAATCTCTGTGCTTCATGATCAGCTCTGTGCGGCTCTTTTGTGTGCCACCCACAAGGAACAGGGCAGGGTTGGCAATCACAGGAAGTAGTACAACATCACAGTGACAGGCAGTAAGTGCCTTTGGTTTATGCTGGGACGGCTCATTCACGCGTTCACGAGTTAGCTCAATGAAGTGGGGAAAGGAGAACTCTAATCTTTGCTGCTCCTTTGCAGTAAGGGGCATAAAACAACACTCCCAAAAGATACACCCACTGATATGGGTATATCAGCACCCACCAAGAATTGCAATGTTTTTCCCACAATTGAGAGAGCCTAGAAAGGGGGTTTATTCTACATTTACAAAATCTGAGCATTTGAGTTATTGGATTTGGAGCAAAGTGCCCATGCACGCATTGCCAGTTGTGGAGCTGCATATTGTGGGAGAAAATCACTCTGGAGTAGAGGCCAAGTACTACCCTCACATGTCCATGAAACTGCTCGTGCATCATTTCCCGCCCCCCCCCCCCCCCCCCGCAACCACCACAATCTCCCGGCCGGGGAAATTAGCGGCCAA
>NW_017728996.1:4126817-4134420 GCF_001723915.1 Gavialis gangeticus | reverse complement strand
CCCCCCCCCCCCCGAGCAGTATACATCCAATATTCCGAGAGGGGAAAATTCTGAGCAGATTTTTTTTTCCATGCATTTAGTTTTGCATGTTTGGGTCAAGTGTAATAATCACAATGGTTTTCATTAATAAAAATCAGTTTTCAGCAAAAACTGTAAGCCTTGGTTTTGATATTGAATTGGCCTTTGGGTAGGAATCTTAATACACCTTGCAGATTTCTTGTCCAGACTTACCTCCTGCTCCAGTGTACTTCTAATTATCTCAGAAGTCACAAGCTTACGCCTTGGAAAGGTATAGAAGAAAAATATTTCCCCTGATAAATGAGTGCTGTTTTTTTGTTCAGTTGGTTGAAGAGCAGAACAAAATATTTAAAGCTGCACTGTAGTGGCCTGAAAACAGATTATTTTTAATCAATTAAAAACTCTATTTTCTGCTGCTGAAACTTGCTGAAAATGGACTCTTTCGTAGAGGTTTATTGCAGCTTGCATTTACAGCTTCATCTGGCAGAGCTGTTGGTGTCTGGGCTGGTGCAGATTGAGGATGGATTTTCAAAAGTTTTAATGTGTTTTAAGAGCATAAGTCTCCGCTGACTTTCGAAACCTGCCCCAGAAACTGGGTATGTCCTGAGATAAGTTAGTTCATGCTGATCTGGTGCATCCCCATGAGCTGTAGTCACACCTCGGACTGCCATGTAGACCCGTGCTTGGAGAATGTCCCTCGGAGTAAATAAAATTGGTAGGACGAATAAATTGAATCCCTGGGCCAGCTCATGTGAATTTGTAACCAGGCATCTAATGAGTATGACTAGTCCATAGAAATGGGTCCTTTTAAGATTTGGTGGTAGACTCCAGTCAAAGTAGCATTACAATCTGAAACCATCCAAACTCAGCTATCTACTTTAACGATAAGGTAAAAGAGCAGCTTTATTTTAATTTGCAAAATATTTTTGGTGACCAAAATTTATCACAGTTGAAAGAGTTGAGGCTTTTGGTGTTTTTTTGGAAAAGATAGGTAGACTTTTGTCAAAAAAAAAAAGATGCAGTGATTCTGAATAGTGGTTTGCTTCCTTGCAGGAAGTCAGTGCAGCAGTCAGATTGTACAGGAGAAACACAGTTCATGGTTTCAAATTTAAACCAGTAAGCCAACAAGCAGAGGTGCAATAGATGTCTATAAAACCCCGAATGGAAATGTCCATGTTTGGGACATTCGAAGCCTGCCTGTGTCAGGGGAGCTCTGACCCTGCGACTTCGCAGGGTTCGGCGGGGAGTCCACTGGCTGAAATGACCTACTACCCTCTCGAGGAACTTGCCCAGGAGAACACGAACCTTCTCAGGCAGGCCATTTATTATACTACTGAAAGATCATTATTTTTATTGGACATCAATTAAAAGGATTTCTGTGTCTTGCAGAAGTGGGGTCTTCATTCAGCATTTGTATATAAATTAAGTGCTGGGAAGCAATTCTCCTGACATACGCATGTCATGCAATTAGCATCCATTAGGCTGATTCCAAAATAAATGGGCCCAAATAAACTTTTCTGGGCACATTTCAGATGGCAGCGGTTGGGTGGATTGCTTCCTCCCGTCCCAGCTTTGGTTACATGCGAGGCTGGAGACCCTTTTCCTATCAGTATCTCTGACCTGACCCTCTTGAGCTATGTTATATCATTCCATTTTGACACCTTTTATCAAACTTTAATGAAATGACCCAGGCAAACAAATTGTCATTAAACTTTCCATCACTTTGTCCCTTGGTATCGTCTTTTATAAATTGGACAGCAAATGTTGTATTGATCTTCTCGTTCTTGCAGCTGAACTTGAAATGACCCAGACTGCTTGTTGTTTATGGCCTGGAGTTGCTTTTCCTTGACATTTCAATCCACAGCATGACATCTCTTTTGTTTTTCTTTCTTTCTCGTGGAGATGAATGAACAAGACATACGGTATCTAGACATCCTTGGTCATGGCAATGGAGGCACAGTCTACAAGTGAGTGTTGAATTTCACTTCAACTTTTTTGAAAACGAAATGGAGCAGATCCCATTTCCTGGGGGGACCAGTCCTGTTGGTGGAGGGACCTTCGCGGCTGCATAGCATAGGCCTAGAAAATAAATATGCAGTGTCTTAGATGGGGGGGAATTGTCTTTTCACATTTGCCTTCCAGATCTTGCAGAGTCATCGCTTCTACCAGGTGCTGTGAGGAGTGGTACATTTTTATTATCCTCTTAATATTTAGAGTTGACTCTCTCCAGGGTGACAAGTTAATGGCCTGCAAGTGCCACTTGAGTGGCCTGGAGGCACAACGATTTTTCCTTCACCGTTTTTAATAGCGTTGTTCTTCCTTCCTTACCACGCCCTTGGCTAGTCCAGTGCTTGTGATGACACCAATTGGACGGTGATGACCCCGCTGCTCTGCTTTCCTACAGCGCTGCAAAATGAGTAAATGGCCGTTTTGTGTTGCATTCACTTTCCTCCCCCGCAAGCACCTCTCCATGCAGACTGATGATGAATATGCTAAATGATTAAACTTCCCCAAATTTTGGTAGCGATGCGTATACCCCGAAGCCAGTATTAATTTTAATATTGTAAAGATTATAGTAGCAGAGAAATAGTTTTCTTGACAGGAAAGTCTTTCTCATGTGTAGTACAAAGTTTAAACTACATAATGTAATATCTGGTACTTAATAGTCTTCAGTGGTGTATGAAAAATATTCCACTAGGAATTAAAAAATCCATACTTTGTAAGAAAGCCCTGAGGGAGTAATAAAGGTTTCCTCCAGAGAGCTATTTACCATATACAGTAACCCGGCATCCCATTATGATTTTGTTTATACCTTAGACATCTTAACTTTGATATTAACATTTTTAAAAAATGTTTTAAAAACCACAGCACATTTATTTTAGTTTCTAATTGGCTGCCAACAGTGCTAAACTGCTGCTTTCTGTCTCCTCAGAGGAGTTTTAATAAAAATGAGCTTTGCAACCCTTAAAGGGAACATCCAAATTTTCATATGAATCTTAGCAGGTTTCCAAAATTGAGGCTAGCCTGGTAGAGGGAAACTAGCCTAGCAGCCTGCGTGCGTGTTTTACTTGTCTACCGGGTATAATTTCTGTGGACTTCATGTGTATGTTGTATGTGCTGTGTGATGTGCTTTTTCTTTTTTTTTTACTGGGAGAGCAAAGGAAAACAGTGGATTGTTGTGCTTTGCTGCTCAATCTATAGCTTCTAATTGTTGTGTGCTGGGAAAAAGTTATTCTCTTCTTTCTCGGCCAGAGCTCAGTCCCAGCACCCTAAAGAGAAGAGTGGCCTTGGATGGTAGACGGAGGGGTTGGGAGGTGGGTTCTTCGGGGGCCGGACCAGACCTAGCCATGGCTGAACCTTGTGTTCAGATGATTGTGAGAAGTACCGAAACCCGTTGAAAAGAGGAAATCCTATGCAACGGAGGTCTCGCTTATTAAAACCACGTAGTCATTGTTCTCTCATTTTAGATCGTCCTCTTGGAAGTGTTAGCTCAAATGAGGAGCGAGCGAGCTGCTGTTGGCAGTAGGCGCTATTAGCTAGGTGCATGCGTGCACCCCTCGTCTTCCTCAAGTCTCACGGGTCCGATTGGAGGCTCAGCACCATTGGACCCTACAGGGGGGCAGGATTGTTGCATGATTGCACAGTGTCTCCTCAGGGCCTGGCACTTGCCATGCGACTGACCTCACCCTAATCCTATCCCAGTGCTCTTTCTCTCCTGCTCCCTTGGCCTTACCTGGGCACAGAGAGCACATTCATCACATGGATACCATATGTCCAAGTTCAGCGCCTGCCTTCGGTGTGCCGAGGTTAGTGCCTTCACTCTCCAGGTGATGGGAGCTGGCGAAGCGTTACCGATTTTGTTTAAAGCAATGACGCCGCTTTAGGAGGACGTAGGAGGAAGGTGATGGTGGCAGAAGATCCTCGGCGGAGGAGGCCAGCACAGGGTAGAAAGGAGGTGAGAAGGAAGATACAGGGGAAAGGAAGAGGAGAGTGGCTGGAAAGGAAGTGCTGAGGATTGATTTTTTTCATGAAGCCTGGTGCTAGCTGAGCACAAAGCTCAGCCAAGATGTTCTCCCCAAGCCCAGCTGTTGCCAAATACCCACAGGCTTGCCCTAGGTTTGCCTCTGATCAGACTGTCCTGCCCTCTTGCTCTGTCATCCAACCGCGAGCCTGCAGAACGAACCTTGCAACTTTGGGCAGCGTCCACATGAACGCTGACCCGCCACCTTGTCCAGTTGCGAAGTTTAGAACGAATGTCAAAGTTTTAAAAATATGGGAGCAATAAGCATTAATGCCGCTCAGGTGCATCTGTGGGTGACATGCTCCTGCGAGGTGCAGCAAATCAAGCGGGGAAAACTCTTTCCATTTTCCTGTATTGTACCATTTGCTTTCCTGTCGGAGAGTGGAGATGGGAGCCTGTTCTTCTTTGCCAAAGAGGCACGGATATTATACAAGCCAGTAAGAAATGGCACTGTGGAATACTTACAGGTGTTTGGATTGCAGTACAGTACCAGATAGCAACTCACGTAGCTTTAATTCCAGTAAATCAATAAGTGTTTGTCAAATAAAATTAATTGCAAAGGTTTGACTCACTCTACCAGCAGTCTGTGCTGGAAGGTTGTTTTGTTTTTTTTTTCCAGAAGAGATCATATATGATATTGATTTGGTTCTGAAGAATGAGCATGTATTTGGGGTATCTTTTCCCCTTTTTTTCCCTTTTCTTTCTCACACTTCATACCAAGTCATATCCATTATGGCAATGATATATTATCAGCGTTCAGCAAACAAGATAGCGTGTTGCAGGTCGCTGAGCAGAAATTTTCAACCTCTGTTTCCACGTGAATTAACTATTATTGAAATAGTTTATTGAGATTGAAGTATTGATCACTTTTCATGCTAACCTTGGCCTAAGGGGAAAGAGAGGGGCGGGAATTTTTGTTCTCTTTGAAAGACACAACATTTAGTTAGGAAATATATTTCATTTCTTTAGATTTTTACAGCCTGCCCTGTTTTATTGCTTGGAGAAGGGGTATCTTGGTTTTATTTTTATGACAGTATAATTATACTTAGAAATGCACTTGATTACTGTGTGTAGCAAAATTGTTCCAGCGTATTGGCTTGGCCAATATTGCTATACAAACAACTTTTCAGTCAATTGAGTCTGGTAAAAATCAATACTTTATAGCAATATTTCTAGTGAGAAGTTGCTGAATCTAATTTTTCCCCCCTTTTCTTAAAAGAAAAGGGATTTTATAGTTGCTTAACTTCCTGTTAAAATTATTTTCTGCTACCTTTTGATGCACTATTTTCTTAATTAAGGAACGCTAAGTATCTGCAGAGTAAGAGCATCAAACAAAACGATGGTTAAAGGGGGTGGTGGGAGGACGCTGTGAATGCACTTCATTTTGAAGGAAGCGTGCTGGACATAACGGATAAAATCCCAGCTGCCCGAGACTGAAACACCCCACTCGCCCCAGTCTGTTTACGTGATCAAACCCTTTGGACCTGCTGATTATCTTCACTGACTAATTATAGGCCTCGTCCTATTAGTTCTTGTTCAGACTCGGCTGCTCTTGATTTCCGTGAGAGTCACCGGCGCTCGGTCCTTCACACAACAGGGCCTGATACAGTTACGCTGGAGGATTTATTAACGTTCCCGTTTTCTAACAGGCCTTCCAATTTTTCTCGACTCTTTTGTAAAAGGTGATATGATGGAGGGTACAGGCTCTTGGCTGCTGCACAGCAGAAGAAAATATTTGTATACTACTGCATCTAGGGTATTTACTTAAATTGCTTTTTTGAAAAATAATTCACTGGGAAGTCCAAAAGGCATTGAAAGTGTGTGCCTCTCTGCCACATTTTTTAGCTCCATCATTGGTTACAGAGCTCCGAGAGACCACGTTTTGTAAGATTGCTTCCTCACTTTAGTGAAATATGTTAACATTTTGATTTACAATATAATGTGCACTCTACCACTGAGTCTGAGCAGTTGCTGCACTAAATTATTTAGTACCAAAATACTTTAGCAGTATATATTTAGAATGTAAATATTCTACAGGAGTGTTTTTGTTGCTGGCAAATAATTCTTTTGCACTATTTAATTTAATTTTTTTTTTTTTTTTTTTGCTTGCATGGCACTGTCTGTGCTTTCACAGCTCTCCTGTTCCCAGAAACAAAATCCTGGTGCTTTTAAAAATTTTTTATATTTTCTCATTTCTCTTTTTGGAAATGTGAATAATGAAAAATAAAGTATCCAGACAAAACTAGACCACTCTGGAGGCTTTACCGCATTTTAAAATGTGCAGGGATTTTTTAAAAAGCATACCTACAGTACATGAACCTTTTGGTTTTTAGTAGATCAGCTTACAATAGCAGCGAGATTTATCAGTATATTTAATGAGCATAAAGACTTAAATAAACCACAATAAATGGGGCAGCAAAGTTATTTTCAATCTATGAGAAAATGCACTGGATGTCAGTTCATCCACGTGGTTGTTAAACCTCACAGGTTTGTTTGTCGTTAGCATAATTGGCTGGTAGGTCAGTAGAGAGCGATGGCTGGTGCCCAGAATTGTATCGCTAGAGAAAATGGGGATACATGTGGAAGTTCAATTTGCTTGAGCAATTCACGGAAGCAATTTTGCTGCTCGTTCAAGTTGTACTCTACAGCATATGCCCATTTCTGCATTCTTCATCAGGCCCATCCTTGGGGTGCCCCATTAGCGCATCACGCACAGTGCCTGGCAAGACATCTGGACGGTTGATATCTCGCTATTGTAATGTTTCCCTTCTCCTCAAAGCAGCCTGTGCAAGCTGTGCTGCTGGAGCATATTTCAGAGTCCTCTCTCGGATGAGGTGGGGGAGACAATGTCACTTCGAGGGTAAATCAGGTTGAGGTTGTCCAACATCCAGGAACTGTAGCAGGGACAGAACAGACTTTGCTGTTGTCTTGTTTAGTTGCGGCCCTGCGGGATGCTCCTGAATCCTTGTTTCTCTCCAAGTCTTTCTTTGATCAAGGGCGGTGGTGCAGGTGCAGAGTGCACATATCATCTAGGAGGGACCGTGTCATGACAGCTTCAGTAGCATGTTCTGAAGAAACAGTAATGTTTCTCATGCATCTTATTCTTCTCTCAATTTTGTTAAGCCAGTCTCTGAATTGGTGCTCCCATCTTCTCTCCTGGTATGGTGGGATTTTCCTATCATCATCTCCTTCCCCCTTCTGCTTCCATCTCTTACTGTTGGATTTCCTGTATGAATAAAGGTTTATTATTATTATTAGAAGTAGTAGCATTATTACTGTTGGTATTATTACTATTTATTAGGGCGATTCGATTTGGAGAAGATTCCGTCCAATTCAGTGGCTGAATCTCCAAATCTGAATCGAATTAGGAGTCCAATTTAAAGGTCCAAATCAATTCAAAGCTCTCTGAATCTTCGGAAAAGATGCCGAGAGCTTTGAAGGATTGGGCAGTCCCCGTGGCTGCAGCAGGGAGCTGGAGCCGGACTCCGAGCAGGTAAGTACTAGGGGCGGGAAGGGGACCATGGAAGGACCCCTGCCAGCCCCCATCCCCTGCCTGCTCCCCCA
>NW_017728996.1:4124325-4126529 GCF_001723915.1 Gavialis gangeticus | reverse complement strand
GGGGGGGGGTTTGGGTTTTTTTTTCTTAAAGGGACGGAGCTGGCCCAGGGCTGGGGGAATGAGGGGGAGGGGGGGTTGGGGGTCCTGCAGATCCCCCCATGCACTGTGGGGCAGAGGGGGGGCAGCAGGGATTGCCCCCTCCCCACCACCTGGCAGCATCTGCTGAGCCAGGGCCTTTTTTTTCCCCAAAGTGCTGGGAGCTGGGGCAGGCTGGGCAGCCATTACCGGGCTGCGGGGGGATGGGCCTGGCTAATTCGGACATTTGGCAGCAGCCGAATCTCTGAATCAGGTTCGCCCGAATTGATTCGAGACAGTGATTCGAATCACCGAATTGAATCACTGTCCCCTGAAATGGCAGAATCTGAATCCAAAGTGAATGCTTGCCGCTTCACGCAGGCCTGCTATTTATTATTACTGCCATTGCAAGTATCATTATTACTCTTTTTATTTAATTAGGCCTTCCATCTAATAAGATAGACCTCAGACAGAATGAGGGTCATAATACCTCGCTCCTATTTAGCACTTTCCATCCATAGATTTCCAAACACTTTAAAAGGGAAGTCAGTGTCAGACTAATCAAGTCTGATCCCCATTTTACAGATGAGAAAAGCAAGGCACAACAAGGTCATCTCATCAAACTGACAGACGCAAGAGCTGCACCCAGTCCAGTGAGAATATGCTGCAGTAGGCCATACCTGTCACCCATGCTTGACACTTTCCAGGGAAGGATCTCAATGCTGAGTTGCTGTGACAGTTCACCCATGACAGTGCTTAGAGGTGGGAGGGTGCAAATCACAAGCTTACAGCATGTAAAACTGAGGCACAGAGGCTAAATATGTTGCTCAAGGTCCTACAGCATTTCTGTGGCACTGCTAGAACCTCAAATGAGATCTCCCGATAAGCCTGTGCTCCAGCCACTAGGATATACATCCTTCCTACTCTTTCCCAGCTTTGCCCCGACCATTTTATGCTCTGCTTTTAGTTCTGGTTTAAAAAAAAAAAAAAAGCATTTTACCCATAATGGCTGGAACAGGTTTGAAATTCTGCATATTATCATTGCAGCGTGAACAAGACTGACCAGTGATTGCTGTTCACTTGTGTCTTTTGACCCCAGCCATCACTAGCCTGCCTCATAAAACCTGTTATGCACAAAAGTGCATAAAATGAAGACAGAGTGCCTCCTTCAAGTCTGACAAAACCCCTTCCTTTGCAGAATGGGAGCTGCAGTGAAAGTAAATAAATGAACGGACAGCAATCACAGCCTCGTTGATGAAACTGTTCAATTAAAGCACAGGCATTTACATGGTGTAATTTCCCTAAATTGCCAATGAGCCCCTTTAGACACGACCAGTGTTCAAATTGATTTCAGCATTGATTTTGGCTGAAGCTGATAAATTTCTGCTTGTTAGTTAAAGTAATTTTGCAGAAGACTTTGTGCTGCAGTATTGAAGTGTTCATTTAGCTGATGGTTAAAAGAGCAGTTATTTACAGAGGGTTGTACTGTTGTTCTGAGCTGGGACAATTCCCCTATCATCTTTTTACTTTTAATTTTTTAAGCTTCAGTCTAGCAATCAATAGGTTATTGAAACTGATTAAAACTTATCCAACCAGCTGCCTGTGGCCGTTTAATTAGAAACTGGATGATTCTTAAATTAAAGTTGTTTTGTTTGCATTTTATACCCATCCTGTGAGCAGATTAAGCAAATAGCAGCCCTGGAAACTTAAGTTGCTTTTGTTCTTAATAAGCTAGGGGATGCTTGAACGCGGCATAAATTTCTTGACAACTTTCCCTGACTTGGAGGGAAGGGGGCTCTTATGGGTAGGACCAGTCATCTGCATAAGAAAATGTTCAGGGAACTTTCTTTAACCAGCTGACAGACGTGGGTTGTTTCTTAGTAGAGACCATTTTCAGTGGCTGTGTTGCTCCTAACAGCTGATGCCAACTGGCCGGAGCAGAAAAGACTGCCAATTCCCCACAAACAAAATATTGTATTTTTGCTTAATATTATATTTGTTAGTTTATAACTATCACATTACGAAAATTCACCAGCATTTTAATCTGAATCCTTTTCCCGATTTTTAAGTTTTGTAGTGAACCATTTAATGATATGGTAAGGTCAATGTGGATGTTGATTTTTTTTTTTTTTTTACTCTGCCCTCCCCCCCCCCCCCCTTTTTTTCCCCCCCTTTTTCTTGGGTGTCCA
>NW_017728996.1:4116996-4124103 GCF_001723915.1 Gavialis gangeticus | reverse complement strand
CCCCCCCCCCCCCCCCCATTTTTTTCACCCCTGTGTTCCTGAGATGCATATAAGCAAAATGATGATGAAAAGTAGCCATTCAAATTGGTGTCATTGGATATACCACTGGAATAACAAAGATTGGTCTGGAATAACAAAGATCAGTCAAATGTGTCTAAGTTTGTCATATAAAAGTGAATCTGCAAGATGCATCGTGGAAGTGGGCCTCAATATTGTGTGTAGCCATTTGGCTGGTTCAGTGTTCAAGATCACATTGCACAACACACAAAAAAATCCATTTATTCTACATAATTTCTTAGGCTGCGCTCTTTCTCCCCCCTGTCTGAGAGCCTGCCAGCTCTGCATTAAGTGACGTGACAACATGGTTATTGCATGCTCAGGGAGAGAAACATGTCTAATTGTCTGTTGTTGTGTTTGGGTCCTAGGTGGGCTTTTGTGAAGTATTTTACTTTGTTTTTATACATAGAATCACAGACAATGAGGGCTGGAAGGGACTTCAGGAGGTCACATCTAGTCCACCCCCCTGCTCAGAGCAGGACCAGCCCCAACTACAGCATCCCAGCCAAGGCTTTGTCTAGCTGGGTCTTCAAAACCTCCAAGGATGGAGATTTCACCACCTCTCTGGTAGCCTGTTCCAGTGCTTTACTGCCCTCTCCATGAGAGTTTTTTCCTAATAGACAACCTCAACTTCCCTTGCTGCAGCTTGAGCCCATTGCTCCTTGTCCTGTCTCCTGCCCCCGCTGAGAAGAGCCCAGCTCCATCCTCTTTGCAGCCCCGCTGCAGGGAGGTGAAGGCTGCTATTCAATCCCCCTCGGTCTTCTCTTCTGCAGATTAAATCAGCCCACTTCCCTCAGCCTCTCCTCACCAGTCATGTCCCCCAGTCCCACAAACATTTTCGTTGGCCTCCGCTGGACTCTCTCCAATGTGTCCACATCCTTTCTGTAGTGGGGGCCCACAACTGGACACAGGAGTCCAGATGTGGCCTCCCCAGTGCAGAATACAGGGAAAGAATCACTGCCCTTGATCTGCTGGCAGCACCTCTACCAATCCAGGTAATACCGATGTTGCCACGTATTTGTTAACCGTTAAAGCAAGAGGTGCTGAGGTTTGTGATGCTTCTTGCTTGCTGGAGGATTTCATTCCACGGTCTCAGGTTGCTCCCAACCCCGAAGGGACAAGTAGGGAAAAGAGGATCGTCCGCTAATTTATTTCCAGCGGGCTCTAAAAAACATGTTTAAAATATACTCCAAGTCATCTCTTCCATCCATAGTTTCCATGTGAAAGTCAGTGGATGGAGGGTGAATTAAATCAGCAATTTTAGGAACTATTCAATGCGGCTAAAATCATTTTGATGGTTGCTGTATGGTTTTTGTATGCAATGCAGGTCTAGGAATTATTTAAGAACACCGTTTTGTTCTTTAGTTTTCACTTCACCTGGTTATCACGGTGAAGGTTTTCACCAGACACGGTATCAGGGTGAGGACTGAGAGGTACTTGTGGCTAGTCTGTTTTGTGCACGCGGAAAGACCGCCCAGTGGAACTGGGATCAAATTGTGCTGGTGGATCAGAGCTGGGAGGGGAGGAAAAGATGATTTGTGAAGGGTCATTTCCAGGGTTTCACCCTGTGTGCTCAGGAAACCTGGATGAAAGCAAGCAAGAACAGATGGAAATAGTGTTAGGTTGTGCAGGTCTCTTGCACAAATCAGGTGAGCATGTCGAGGTTTGCACTTCTCCCCCTGCATCACGGAGGTGTGGCTAATACACATCTTCTTTGTGTTGCTTCTGTTGTTGGTTTTTACTCTTTTGAAGAGTTGAGATCTTGGATACAAACATCTTTGTTCTTGTTGTTTGGTAGCTTAACAACAAATCATTTTGCCATCAGTATTCAAGCATCTGTAGTGGTATTTGAGATAGGAGGAAGGTTGGCATAGATTGCTATTTGAACTAGCACAGTCCCCATAAAAGCTTCTTTGTATAACTGCTGTTCACTTTGGATTTCCTGTTTTAACAGCCAGAGAGTCGGGCTAATGTGTTTGTCTATTGCAGACGGCAACAACTGTCAAAGTGTTTATTTCCTAGAAACAATTTGAATTTGTTTCTTTAGATGGCCACTTTAGGATGTGACAGCGCTATCATTAAAACTCCAAAGTCTGACCATTAGCATGAAACCCAGTTTTAAAACTACGAGGACCACATCCCCCTCTCCCTCTTCACCCTCCTCCAACAACAACAAAAAAATTAGCAGTAAACCAAATCTGTGTGTGATTTGCGGCATGTCGTTAGCAGCTGGTAACCAGCATGTCAATCTACAGTACATAGCGCTCGGAGAGAATTTTATTCATCTTATGCAATGCTGTGACACAGTCATTTTGCTCTAGGTTATTTCTCATAGGGCAAGGAAACGTTCAATTTGTTTGACTCTCTTCAGAGCTCTTGCATCTGAACAACAGTTCACTGATGCTGGGTGCTGCCAAAGGAAAGGCTGCTTATTATGCAAACATTTACACTCAGAATAAGAAACCCAGACGCTTCCAGAGGCATCTAAGTTTCCGTTGGGTCTTCAAGACCTCAGCCTCCATCCTGACCATCTTCCCCAAAATGTTGGGCTCGTATTCCTGCGAATGCCTGTGGTTGCATGGGGAAGCACATGCACATGCACACATTCAAGGGGTAAATTTATCTCTTGTCATTTAGGAAGAGAAAAACTAATAAACTCAAGATAACATGTACCCGGCACAAGCTTAAATTCATGGAAGAAAGAGTATCTCCCCCCCCCCGTGAAACACACACAACCACTTGTGCCCTCAAAGACCCCATTTCTGGCACAAGGCATCCTATAAGACAAGGACATGTCGGGTGAGAGAAATGCTTTCAGTTTTGTCTGAAACAAAATAGGGGAAATAACTGGTAAAATGTGATTTGTCCAAGCATTTTGGGTCTTGTCGATGCCATTTCTACCTAGGTTTCATCTCAGTAAGGAAGTTAAAAAAACCACAACCCTTTAAATCGCATTGTGTTAGAATTGTTATTGGTATATTATTGCAGCTTTTATTAAGGAAGTAGATGAATTACAGTGCCATAATGGAAAAAATGCTCTATACAAATTCGACTCTATCCTTTTTTTTTTTTTTTTTCCCCGGTAACTGGCTGGGGTACAGGTAGCTCTCCTGAATCTGGAGGTTCGTTCATTTGGAAAAATTCCCAGGAGTTCATTCAAGAGTCTACAAACGATTTAAGAGAATAACTGATCCTACTGTTTTTATCAGGCTCTCTGAATAATATTATGTGGCAAGCAGTACTTAAGCCAACAGTAATGAATAGCTGGAATTTATTTAAAAAAAAAAAAACCCTCAAAAACCCCCCTACATGGCTTGTTCACAGGCCAGTAGCTCCATTGTGCTGTCACAGTTGGAATTTTTGTTCACTATTAGAATTGGTGTATGAGATTACCCAGGAGATCCATGCAGGCGCTTGCATAAGAGGAAAGCACCATTTACCTGGTGCTTTGTGGCCACATTGCTAATGAATTTACGCTATAACATTACATTACTTTGCTAGTTTTGCTCGAGTCCGGTATGTCTGTGGCAGGGGAGACCATGGCTTCTCCTTTCATCTGGTACAGAAAGCATCTAGCTGATGCGAAGAGAAGACTGTAGTGTGGTGGAAGGACCATAAAAATGGGGAGTGGGAGCTCCTGAGTCGAAGCCCCGGCTGTGATACAGGCTCCCTTGCTGAACGGGGGGCAGGTTACTGAAGCAGTACGTCTTCGTTGCCTCATCTGCAGTGCGGTGGATAGCGTCATTAATGACTCGTCACCTGTACGACGAGCCTGTCGCGTTTCTTTATATCGGTAGGTAAGTGCTGAGGTTTCGCTATTGGATTGTAAGACATTACAGATGGATTACCACGCATTGCATCCAGGGCACAATGGCTCGTGTGGCTCGAGAAGGCAGGAGCTCAGCGCCTCGTTTTAGACTTCCACCAACAGGCGCCTCCAGTCGATCCTCCCTTATGCACGTCCCTGGCCACTTCCTCAGGGGCCGGCTGGATGTGATGTTAGCTGTACGACTCTGGTGTGCCCGCAGCCGTGGGGAACAGTGTGCATGAGAGGCTGACCTTCAAGTATGACTGTGTGGTTTTGGTAATTTAGGCAAAATGCTTAAGAAACGTCAGTGTTGCTGGGTTTTTTGTTGTAGCCGTGCTGGGCTCAGGATGTAGGCAGGCGAGGTTCTTTGACTTGATGTGATCTCTTTTATTAGACCAGCTGAGACTCCCCTTGCCTGAAGAAGGGGGATTGCACCCGGAAGCTTGCAAAGAACTTTTTTCCAACTACTCAGTTGGTCTAATAAAAGAGATCACATCTACCCAAAGAACCTGGCCTGCCTTAAGAAACCTCTTATGTTTAATTTAGGCCCTTTTTCTGGGACCCTCCCTGAACCATTCAGGTGCGGGCATAAGGTTTACATTTAAAACAACGTGAAAGCATACCGCGAAATATGTCCTCTCTTTTACCTGCTGGCACCCGAGATCAGGGTTTTTTGCTTTTCCTGGAAGAAATCCTATCGTGGACACTGTGGGGAGGACCATCCTCTCTGGCAAGAACGATTACCTCCCGCCCTGGCCGGTTAAAAACACATTTTTGTTTGGCATTTGAGCAGTGTTTATGAGCTCATCCAAGTTCATTTTGGTCGGTTTAAGTAGATTTTTCTGTCTGTGAGGTATTTACATGGAGAACCTCAGGAAATCATGAGATGTAGGAGAGTTTTACATCATTAGGAGGAAAGATATGATGGGCTATAATTTATTTTATGGAGTGAGTCCAAACTATTTCTCCAAACTCACTCTGTCCCTTGAGTTTTCTGTGGTTTATGTTGGACAGAAAAGGCAGATAACAAAGAGAGTTTTTCCATGTTGTGTGGACTTGCTTGTGGCTGTTGAATTTCAGCTTTCGTACTTCTTGCGCAGGTTGCTCTTTCATTTTATTTGGGGGTGGGAAGATGTTTTCTGGAAATCTCCCCCCTCCTCCAATTCCCCCATTAACAGTGATTCTCAACCAGGGTAATATCACCCTGCGGTGCTTTGAGATCTTTCCAAGGTTGCCATGCAGCATTAGCACTTGTAGGTGTGCAAATATGCTTCACAAGATCAATTCAGAGATTGCAAGGAGGAATCCATAGTGTTAAAAATATCCTGCCTTGTGACCTTCTTTCTGAGTTGTTTGCAACAGAAGAATTGATGTAGTATTTTTCTCTAGTCCAAAAAGAAGTGAAACCGAGAGCTGGCATTTTCTGCAACATTTCTCGAGTCTGTTGAGGGGTTTCTTGAGTCTAAAAAGGTTGAGAGCCGCTGCCCTAGGACCTCATCAGAGTCTCTCTTGCATTGATTTTTTTTTTTTTATCACTCTCCACAGTCCAGCAAATCTCTTCTTGGGTTATCGGGAGGGCTCTGGTGTGGAGGAATGCTTGCTCGCTCGCACCATCTTTCTGTGCCCAAAATAACCAGCCTCTGCCCAAGACCTGGGCATGCTGCAACTTCACAGCACTCCCTGGAGGAAACTCGATTTTGAAAGCAGGGAAGACAAAGTTATGCTAAAGGACTTGGCTCGCATTGGTCCCTTCAGGGCTTTAAATGTCTAGAGACATGGTTAATAGTCAAGGTTAATAAAATATTTGACACAACTGTGCCAGTCTTGCTTACCAGCTGTTCGTTGTAATGGATGTACAGGGCTCAGAATAATGAATTCTAATGGAAATGTGAATGAAGAGATTTAAATTTTCTTTCCCCAGTGGGGATGTTTCAAAATAGGCAGGAGTTGGAGCCTGTTTTTGCTGTGCCGTTGCTTTAAGCAAACCCCTCTGAATAGCACACCTTGAATTTTTGCTAATCAGAACGTCCCAAAACGGAAAGGTCAGCCATTTCTCATGTTCAGAGGTTCAGTTTCTGGGTAAATTCCACTTTTTTTTTTTAAATTTAATTCTTCTTTGATCTCAGTACACCAGGGCAAGGGCCAAGGCCTTCTATAACGTTTTCCACCCTGTCCATCGGCTGGCTTTGCTCTTTTTGTTTGCTTCTACAACTGTAGCTATGGTTTGGGCTCTGTTACCCCTTCTTCATGTGATGTCCCGTCCAAGTTGGGTGGTGAAGCCGCCCCCTTCTCTTCTACATTGCCTTGGAAAACTCGCTGCTTATTCCGTGAGGCCTCTAAGAGCCTTGTTGAAAAAAACTATATTCGCATTCATTTTTTTAAAGCAAAAATTGCTTTTTCACTTTACCTCCACTTCCTCTGAGTAATACCTTAATCGTATTAACGCTGCCTCTTCCCCTGCCCTTCCCTCCAGTTGTTTGCCTCTGTTCTCCTTGTTTCATCATGTCCAATATCTTTGCCTCAAGGAGTGTGCAAATGGATCTTCTCCTTTACCTGCACTGGAAGCACTAGTGGAAATGCACTTTTGGGTGCTATTAAAATTATAATAGTACCTTAGAATCACAGAAAATGAGGGCTGGAAGGGACCTCAAGAGGTCACATCTAGTCCAACCCCCTGCTCCAAGCAGGACCAGCCCCAGCTACATCATCCCAGCCAAGGCTTTGTCTACCCAGGTCTTAAACACCTCCAAGGATGGAGACTACACCACCTCTCTGGGTAACCTGTTCCAGTGCTTTACTGCCCTCCCAGTAAGCAAGGCTAAGTACAAACATTCAGGAGGTTAAGTCAGGTTCAAAACGGCCTCCCAATTTAAATTTCGCTCATCCCAGTGCCGACCTCACACTTACAGACCGGGTCTCAGTGACCGGCAATCAGTTTAAACCTGTAACTGAACAGAAGTTCCATGCACACAAACCAATTTAAAAATTGCAGAACCTGGTTTAAGATGAACCTGGGTCTATGTAGGATCAGACCCATTCAATTTAGGTCAAACTGGTGCCTGGGACTTCTGTGCGCTTCCCCTGCACAGCCCTGGGGCCGCTCTGTTTCACAATGCTCTGTTTTGCTCCCCCTAGCCCCTTGCCCCCCAACCCAGTGCTCTCAACCCCCATCCCACAAGCCGCTCCAGGTGCAGCTGCTTTTACCAGTGCTCCCTGCTGCTGGAGCCGAGCAAGTAAGTCCC
>NW_017728996.1:4106542-4116529 GCF_001723915.1 Gavialis gangeticus | reverse complement strand
CGGGTCACGCCTCCTCCCATGCCCCGGCCTGCCCCCGGACCTCCAGCCCCCCAGCTAGCCCCCCCCATCCCAACTTACCTGTTATCAGGCAGCTGTTTTGAATCGATTTAACTTCTCCCTAACGCCCCTGAATGTCTGTACTTGGCCCAAGTGCTTCCTAATATCTCCCCTAAACTTCCCCTGCTGCAGCTTGAGACCATTGCTCCTTGTTCTGTTATCCTTCTATTAACCTCCTCTGTGCAAGTAACCTCGGTTACCTTCATACAGAGCATTCAGTTTCTAGGGGATATTACTCAGTGCTTTCGTAGGAAACATCTGTGGTCTCTCAGACGTGTACTCTGCAGCTCCCTGATAGCCTGATGGGCAGGGATCCTGGTTTTCTCGGATTTAAAAAAATCCCCAATTTTCAGTTTAAAAGTAGTAACCCCAAGTCCACATTTTTCCATGATTAAAATGAAACACCACACTATATAGAGATATATAGGTAGATAGATATATCTATCTATTTATATATATATAGAGAGAGAGATTAGCAGTGTTTCATTTAAATCACAGAAAAATGTGTATTTGGCATTACTTTTTTAAAACTGAAAATTGGGTTTTTTTTTAAGTTGGAGAAAACCAGGATCCCTGCGGAAGAGACTTAAGGTGCAGTTTTCAAATGATTTGTTTTATGCGATCCTCTTGGAAGAGGTGTCTTGTGTCAGCTATGGGGGCCCATGACTTTGCATCCCTCGCTATCCATAGCAATGGGGCTGAAGTGTCCTCTCTCCGTTGTTAAACTTTTAGAGCATTGGCCTCAGTGAATTTGAAAGCGTCTTGGCATCTTGTAGGGATGGTACTCAAACACGGATGTCTGAATCTGCATTTTGTTTGACGTGTTAACATGTTCACCTAACACGTTTCTAAGCTCGAACCAAGATGTTCTACGAAAATTGTTTCTGAAATACCCGCTTAGCTAGTAGCAGTATATTACTGCATATCACAGGACTTTAGATTTGTGAACATAAAAGGACTGGATGCTTACTCTTGTTTCATTTACTAATTTACAATTCTACAAATTACCCATTTTATTTTTTCAATTGTACAATATATGCAGTATTTTAATACTGGAAGATAAAGTAATTTTGAAATAATGTTAAGTCTAGCTTCATTAATGTGTTTTCAAGTTGCTAGACTAGTAAAAGTAATATCATATATGGTTAAAAGAAAAAAACACTATCCTAAGTCAATGGAAAGACTCTCATTAATATCAATGGACGCTGGTTTAGGCCTTTTATGGCATCTATGCCTGAGATTATTTTTAATTTGCCACAGTGATTTTTTAGACGGTGACTCTGCTGAGAGGGTCATTTGAATAGTGCATTACAGAGCTCTTATTACACACTGTGTAAATAAGATACAGATATGGAGAGACATGAATAGGATGTGGGCAGCTGTAAAATGCAACGAGATTAGACTAATAACTTCCAGAGTTGTGAGTAGTTTACACGCGCACCAAGTGTTTGAAATTGCTTTTTAAACTTCTGGGTGCGGGAGTTGGCTACCCATGATGTAATGTTGCCTGTTCAATTTTTCCTTAACAGCAAATGATTTATCGTGGTCTGTTCCCAATCATCTGTGTTATAGCTTTTGCAGTGGTTCATTTACAGAGCAAAAATACAGCCTGAACAAAATGGGAGAAAAATGGACTTGTTCTTCCAGAGCTGGTTTCTGTCTGGTACAAACTCTTATCAACTCAGAACATAGTTTTCCTGGGGTATTTTGTATCCTGCTGTACTTTGGATTTTGTCGTGACAGTTTGTTTCAGTCGGCTTTGTACAGTCGTAGCCAAGCATGGCACCTGGGAGTCCTTTGATGGGGAAGTTTATGCTCCTTGAGGATTTGTGCAAACAAAACAGAATTAGGAAAACATGAGGCGCGGAAGTCAGAATAAATGGAAACGCAATCCAGTCGAGACCATCGCAATATTGTGGGCTCTGCTATGCTGAGAGGTTGCCAGGCTGCCCGTGACCGGTTACCTACGGCTCTGTCTCCTGATGCACTGAACACGGAGAGTCTGATGGGGCCGGGTCTAGAAAAGTACTCGGGCACCTAAAGTGCAGCATAGGCACCTAACTCCAAGCGAGCAATGCACAAAACTCTGCTTAGGTGCCCAAATGGTAAATTTCTCCGAGAGAAGGTGTATAGGCACCTATAATGCTCTGCTGTCAGCAAGCCCAGAGGTGTTAGCTGTGGTCAAATGGCCATAGGTACTGAGATTTGCAAACTGAACCCAGATCCCTGAGCAGAGCCCAAGGTATTGGTGTGTTCAGGAGATGGTAAATGCGCACAGACAGCATGGAAAAGGGCCCAGGAGGTGAGAAATCTGGAGAGACCTGCTTTCCTAAGCTTGAGGGGGTTCAAAGCAATCTCTCTCACCTTCCAGGAGAGCATCCCGAGGGGCATCAGGCTTTTAAAAATGGTGAATGGCACCTTTCTGCTTCGGTCCTCCCACCACTTCCTATGTCATAAAAGTAAGGAGTGAGCCGATCTCCCACATCAAGAGCAAAGAGCAAGGCGTCAAGCTGATTCTCACGCTCGCAACAGCTTTGAGTTGGACCCCCAAGTCCAGGAAGGAGGCAGGGTTTCAGCCCTCTCTTCCGTGTTTGCCTCCGACAAGCTTGAGCATCCCTCTCCATAGCGTGCTGGCCCCTGTGAAGCCCTTTCCAGGTGGCTCGCTGTCCCCGTCCACCGCGTCGGATGCTTAGGCACCCAAGCCAGGCTTGTGAACTCTGGTCTCGGAGCAAAGCGTCCAGGGAGGCGTCGTCCCCTGGATCTCTCTCACCCGCTCCAGCCGCGTGCTGCACCACGATGCCACTTGGGGCCAAATCCTCTTGATACCACCGGGCTGATTGAGCCACGGTTTGGATGAGCGGCCAGACTCCTAAGACCCAAACCACCTAACAAGCGCGTCTGAGCACTCTGCAGGTCCTGCGCCATAGAGAACAAGTTGCCAGTCGCCACGTTTAATCCGTTTGCTCTGCGCTTCTCGTTTCCTTCGATAAATATCCATCAAATATGAAGATCTTGGGATTTCACCCTTCCTCCAGCTCCCACCAGATCAACTCCGTGGCACTGTTTCAGTGCCTCCCCTACAGGAAGGATTTCTGACAGACCCGTTGTTTGCCGGGTGCTTCACCTAGTTCAATAGCCTCCTCGGCAAATCTTGCTTTCAAGTCTCTGTGCTGAGCCGTGGCCAGATCCTGCCCAGCACTGAGCACTGTCACTTCCCAGCACCTTGCATGATTGGGCTTTGGATTGTGCTGCCTCGTTAAAGAGCCTGGTTACTTGCGGCCTTATTTGTCTAACCACGGTGGGCGTGTTCCCTTTGTCGCTGGGGAGACAGGGACGTTTGTAAATAAATGAATAAATGAAATTAAAAGCTGGCTCCTGCAATGAGCGGGTTTATTATTTATAAACTGTGTTGTATTACTTCAGGCTCCGCGTGCATACCCGTAGACATGGCGATGGGTGCCTATAAAATGGAAGAAGCGTATATTTCTTGAGATCGAACCCATTATTCCCTGGGTTTGTAAGCATACAATTCGAAAGCTTCAGGAGGGTATTAAATCTCCTCCATTAGCCAGGCTGACTGTAACCAGAACGTTCAATTCCAACTCGCGGTTCTACATAATATCTAACAAAACCGTTTTCCCCACACGCTCATTGGAACAGGTAATTACTGTGGCAACTACAGACTAATTTGAAGTGTTAGCTGTTAATTAAAACACTGCAGAGGTGTACAGTTGTCTTTTGGTGTAACCAAAGCTCCTATTCAAACTTCATTAATCACTTTACAGTTATTGTGCGGGGGAAGGTCGGGACAACTGAGACGCCGGATCAGTCGAAAGTAAACAAATTCCCTTCCTCCCCCGTTCCCTGCCATTTGCAAAGCCAAGGGACACGCTGTACCCAAGGGCCACGGTATCTCCTTTGTGATCCAATTCTCAGTGATAATTAAATGTTAAATTGGTACTGTCAGTGCTCTGTAAACCAAACCAGGTATCTGCCCTCTGCTGGAAATTTAACCCAAACTTCCACGGATGAATTAGCGTGCATCATAATTAAATAATCAAGTCTTCCCTTTTAATTCACTTGGAAACAGGAGACCTCTCTTACGGAAAAAAAAGATCAGCTTTCTTGACAAGCTAATTAAGTTGCCAAACTGTCCAGCACAGTACATACTAAACTAACAGACGTTAAGCACGCTATCTCAACCTGTTCATTTTCTTATCATTTCTGCTCATCTTAAAGAAGTCCGGCACCGTTTTGCCAGAGTTGGCTCATCCGTCTTACAGCAGAGCGTGGT
This sequence comes from Gavialis gangeticus, assembly GCF_001723915.1. NCBI lineage: Eukaryota > Metazoa > Chordata > Crocodylia > Gavialidae > Gavialis > Gavialis gangeticus. The sequence goes on along the minus strand of NW_017728996.1, from coordinate 4,112,178 downwards.
TACTCCACTTGATGCATCGATTATGCATTCAGCTGTCGGTCTGTCACTGATGGCTTCATCTGAAGATCCTGTTTTCTGCATTGTATATTGATATTAAAATAATCCCAATATTGATGGGACGGTACATAAAGCACTGGCAGTTTCTAAAAGCTAATGCCACTCACATTCATAAATATTTATGCTATAAATTATTAAATTAAGCTTGTTAAGCTTCCACATCATTAATAGAAATTATACAAAGCATCTCAATGTCTATGTAGGATGGTCTGCTTTGTGCTCGGTATGGTTTTGTTCGAGGAAAAAAAGCCTATCAAGAGTTTTTCCTCTTCAGTAATAATTGCTAGTGGCATATAGGGCTGAAATATTGTAATTCTTTAAAGTTAATGCCAAGGATATGACATTATTGTGCATGGTATCATAAATCAGTCTGAGACAATAAAACTACTGAAGAGGAAAAACTTTAATGGTTTTGTTTTTATGCAAAATTACGTTGAGTTTTTTCCTTATACCTTTTTATTTTCTTGGAACGCCATGGCTAGGGATCCGTAGTTTGTGGAATAGCCAATTATAAATGTTTGGTAAGACAGGTTGACACGCGCTACTCTTGAATTACTGTGCAAATTCATTTCCAGAGCGCGTAAATGTTAAGGCTCGGCTGCATGGTTGTTAATACATATATTAATCCCCGCAGTTACAGATGCAGGATGTTCCCTTCACTAACTAATATTTTGTGCAGTCTTTAGATGACTATAAACAGTCAGTCATCCCTTGGTTTACTTCAGTTTAAGTGTTGCAGTTGTGCATCTGATTGTCTTAACGCTCATCATGCCCTCAGGATAACACGGTTTGTATTCGAAAGCTTATTTTATATGAAGAATATGCACAGGGTTTATGTATTATCTTTGTTACATCTGAAAAAATTTTGAAGACAGGTAAATACACATTCATAACCTTTCTAATACGTAGCGTAATATTATCTTGTGCATGCGCTTTTCTACACAACACACAAAGGTGTAATGTTGGCAGTGGAAGCTGTTGAATGGCATAAAAAGTGTTAACTGGCATAAATTCATTTCTTTTTTCTTTTTAATCAGTTGCTTTTAGCCAAACACTCTGAATTATTTGTGCCGTTTGCAAACATGACATGGAAGCTGTTTTAGAATAAAAATGCATTCCCATCTCCTCTTTCTGGGAAATCAGTATATACGTGCTGCACTTACGTATCAAAGTCATTTGTGTGTAATCTCACAATATTTACATTTTCCCTTCATACAGAGCATATCATGTCCCTAGCGGAAAAATACTAGCAGTAAAGGTAAGATATTGGCAGTGATTATATTTCTTTATTTTTAGTCTTGATTGCAGTTTCTTTCTTCTTCCTTTTATGCCTGTTAAGTCATAGTTTGCCTTATTTCCCTGAAATCATGGAAAATGACCCTGCATAAGTCTACTGGGCTGAAATGACCACTGAGCTCCCACAAGTCCAGAGGTCACAGCGTGGTAGCTATAGGAGTCTTCCGTCATTGTTACAGGCACCTCGATTCTTGCCTCTTTCAGTTAAATGGGCACATCGAAAAAGAGCTGCGGCATGTGCAACAGCGATAAAATCTCGCCGGCAGCTGGAAGTGATTCTGTTTCACCCCCTGAATCCAAGAAATGAAGAAATAAGCGGTAGAAAGGTCATGCGAGGTCAGCCTATCTGTTCCTCTGCCGATGCTACCGTTTTCCCCGGAGTATAGTCCGAGTGGTTTGTGCAGCCTCGTTTTTAAATGTCGGGGCTCCCCCTATTCCTTTAGCAGATCATGCTACTTTTGAAGAGATGTCCTCGTTTTGAATGTTGGTTTTTTTTCTTTTACGTTTCTGTCTAAATTTTTCTTTGCTCCTTTTTATCCAACTGAGGGGATTGCTCCTTGTGGATCAGGGGTATTGTTGTAGATGTGCCAGTCCGGGAATTGATGAGAGGCAAGGCTTTCTGTGCGACAACTACTTCTATGGACCACCTGCATAGTTGCAAGAGAAATGTCAGGCTTTCAGGCACATGCGGTCCTTCCTCCGGCCACATACGATTGGTCCAGTAGGAGATGGCACACACAAAGCCTTGCCCCTCGTACTGTCCCCTTGTTCACACTTGGGGAACCTTGGATGGAGAAGAGTGTGCAAAGTCTGATTATTTGCTAGTGAAAGTCTTGCTAAGCAACTGCTGAAGGCTTTTGCACGCTGCCCCAGCCCAATGCACGGAGGCTGAAATTGCAGGTGTAATTCAAGTTGTAAACCTCCCTTTCTGAAAGGAGATCCCTACTTTTCCCAGCTGCCACGAGCAAAACAGAGTTTTATTTTGTTTTTTTAATTTTCCCCACGTGGTTTTGATATCGCTTAAATTTACAGCAGTTCAGAGTTCAGGAAAACATTTGGTTGTGGATGCAGATGCCATTTCAGTTCATGTTTTTGGAATTGAAATAGGACATTTTTAAAACAGAATTCATTTGTGGGATCGTTGCTTAGAAATTCTTAATCATTCTAGTTTCTTTCTATTTCTTTCTCTCTTGTTGTGCTAAATTTGTACAATTGTTTCTCCAAGATCACTGAGTTTCATTGGGTTTTGTGGGGGAATGAGAAGGGGGAAACGAAGGTTTGCGCTAGAGGTGCGGGCTGTTTTCTGCGAGCAAAATCGCCACAGATTTCTCGTGCAAAATTCACCTGCCGTTAGCGAACTGTCCCTAAGAGATCTTCAGTGGGAGTTTCCTTTGGGGGTTTCTTTGCTTTCAGTCATCTATGTTTGCACAAAAGAAAATTCCCTCTCTGCCTCTGAGGTCCTGTGAGGCAGGTGGAACCTTTGTGGGTTTCACGTGAAATCCATGAAACTGGCCACGACAGCTCCTGTGTGAACTTAATTTAAAAGTCCTGCGAACATGAGAAAAGCAGATGTTTGGTGCATCCCATTCTGAACTGTTTCTCTGTGTGCACAAAGCAGGTGAAGCAATGCAAAGAAACAGCCCGATGACATGACACAGAGCAGAAAGAAGGGATAAAGTCAGCTACTTCTGCTCTGGGCTTTTTTTTTTTTTTTGGTGCCGCTTGCAAAGATTGTAATTTTAAATAAAAAAATCTAAGAATTTTTCTTAGTTGTGATAAGCAAAATGTGACACAATTCTCTCTAATTTTCACAGGAAGAGACTTCTTTTTTTAAATGTGGGAACAAACCTGTTCTTCCCCTAGTGTTTCGCTCTGACCGTTGACCGTGCTGGTCTTTGAAACTTGGTCCTAACTCTGCCTCTGCCTCCTCCAGTATTACAGTTGCTTCTGCTCCCTTGAATAATACTTCTTTCAAGTGAGCGCATGCAGAGGGCCTCCCTCCATCCCAGCCCTCATGAGAGCCTGCTCCGACTTCTTCTTTCTTTCTCCCCCACCCAGTTTGACCTTTTCAGGCACGTTGACAGCATCTAAGTGTTGGAGCTGTCAGAAACCATCTGCAGGAGGCGGCACAACAAGCGAGGGAGGAGGGATGGACTTGTCAGAGTTCACTATACCCAACATCCACCAGCTCTGTGCCCATTTCCAAGACATTTTTTTTTTCCTCGAACAGCCCCACATAGTTGTTTTCTCCAGCCCTGGGGATTTGTTCAGTCCCCAAAACCGCTGTGAATTTGTTGAATTGGACTTTTATTATTAAAAATGCCTTTTTGCTTGCCCGTGTAAGTATTGTTTAAAATGAGCTTTTGATATGCTCTTCCAAAGAGACGCTTGCAGGGAATGGATGTCTGTTATGTTGGTTTATAACAGCATAGTCACAGGCTAGGAGTTGCAAAGTCTGTCTCTTAATCCTGGTGCTAAAATGAATTTACATTATAGTCTTGAGGGAGTTGCTACGTTCTCCGTGCCTCAGTTTACCCATCTGTAAAATCAAGGTGTGAGTGCCAATGTCTTGACAAGTGTTCTAATCGGAGCCAAGAAGACAAAGAATACAAAATACGGGGGTCTCTGTGGCTGGAAGGCTACACAGAAGTGCATATTTTTGAGTGGAGATTTGTATATAAATACAGCATCACGATCTGACAACACAGGTCAACACTTTGAAAACCTGTTGATTCTGTGCTTTACGGTGACGAGGTGCCCAGCAAATTGCAGGTAGATGGAGCAGAAAAATAAACAAAATATTAATATGCATGCTGCAGGCCAAAGTACTCCACACCCTCATCTATTCTGTAAAATCTTTTCAACTAGATATTGCATGGAAGATTTACTAGATTTCCAAATAGGATTTATTTTCTAATTAGGGAGGAAAATCCATCTAAAGAAGGGTGAAAAATCCTAGCTGCCCGCGTACTGTGTCTGATTGCCATTCTTCAACTGCTTTAGTTTCTGCTGCTCTTAAACTAGCATTTAAATGGACCATTTGATTAATCATTTGTATACTGACTATAATACTCCCAAATTTCCTTTGAGTTGTACATACTGTAAAAGACAATTATGTCGCCACAGATTAAATAAGTGAATTAAAACAGAATAGCAGCTTAATTTGACCTGTGATTTTGCACTCATTCCCTTTAGTGGAACGTATGCCACTCCAGCAAATAGATGAAGTCATCCATGACAGCTTGTGATGAATTGCCGTATTTATACTGTATATTTTAATAGCCTCACACTAATTTAAATTGAGCACAGAGTAAATTATAATTCAGTCACTTGACTGCTTGTATTTAACTTGACAACTCATCCTTATTTGTCCTGGAGGTGTAGTGGAGAGCAGGGGAAATATGTTCAGGTATTTCTCTTGTAGATTTAACCCTTTTCCCTGGAAGTGTTAGGTATTCGAGTTCTCTCTTTGAACCTACTCGGTCTGCTTATTGGTTGCTTTATTTTAGGCCGGGTAGTTGATATTTCTAATGCCATCCACGGTTGTGGCGTTTGCTCATTCGAGGAACTGCCCGGTAGTTCACCACCCAGAATCGGTAATCAGAAGATATGGATTTAGTGCCAAGTGATTCCACAGAGCCTGGGTAAATCCCTGAGCCTCAGTTTATCATCTGAAAAATGGGAATACTACTACCATCTGCCCTTGCCAAGAAAGTATGTGTATGCTTGACCTCCACGAACAGCTCAGAGCTGAGCTCCATAAAAATGCTGTTGCATGATCCCACCCTGGGGCTCCCACCTCCAGCTCTCCTATGACAGAGCACAGTTTCTGCTAATTTGGGGGGTGCCAGAGTTGAGGCAGATTCTTCTGACCCACCTTCCCCACCCTGCTTGTGGCTTTTCAATGTTGTAATTTTTGTCCCTGTCTTAGAGGTTGCCCAACAACCACCTCCTTGTACTCAGTTTGCCGGTTCTGCTGCTGTATCAGCTGAACAGCACAGCGTTGAATTCAGTGCAGGTTATTTTATACGTGATGCATTGAGTCTCCTCTTCTGTTCTCAGTAACTCTCAGAGCAAATCACTTTTTCCTTCCTTTGTCATCCAGACCTTTCCAAAGGTGCCAGGAGGCTGCCCCAAGGTTTATTGGCTATATGGAGTCTTTAAATTTCATTCTTTCCTACCACATTTGTGCCACGTGTATTACAATTATGAAGGATGCCACCAGATCCTTATTTATTGTCTGCGTATCGGCTGCAATAGTTTTGGGGTATTATAGATTTCAT
>NW_017728996.1:4101084-4101542 GCF_001723915.1 Gavialis gangeticus | reverse complement strand
GGAACAGCACAGCGTTGAATTCAGTGCAGGTTATTTTATACGTGATGCATTGAGTCTCCTCTTCTGTTCTCAGTAACTCTCAGAGCAAATCACTTTTTCCTTCCTTTGTCATCCAGACCTTTCCAAAGGTGCCAGGAGGCTGCCCCAAGGTTTATTGGCTATATGGAGTCTTTAAATTTCATTCTTTCCTACCACATTTGTGCCACGTGTATTACAATTATGAAGGATGCCACCAGATCCTTATTTATTGTCTGCGTATCGGCTGCAATAGTTTTGGGGTATTATAGATTTCATAGACATTAGGGCTGGAAGGGACCTCGGAAGATCATCGAGTCCAGTCCCCCGCCCAAAGGGCAGGAAGTCAGCTGGGGTCATAGGATCCCAGCAAGATAAGCATCCAATTTTATATCATCTTGCTTCCTTTAAATGCTGCCCCAGCCACGTAGAACATCTCTAGT
>NW_017728996.1:4095158-4096084 GCF_001723915.1 Gavialis gangeticus | reverse complement strand
ATATCATCTTGCTTCCTTTAAATGCTGCCCCAGCCACGTAGAACATCTCTAGTGCTAATATTCACACATGCTTAAAATTTGGGAGTTTTTTGTGAGCAAATCCTGTGTCTTAGAGTGGGTGGAAACTTCACAAAAGCAGGGTGAGCATGGATTAAGGGAATGCGTGTTTAGAGTCAGGCCAGGATTTGCAGAACTTTTTTTCCCCTAGTGCTGGCTCGATTGCAATGCTGAACGCCCTAAACAGCCTCATTTTTAAATGACAGGGCATTCCACTCATAAACTATGGTTAAATGCATTTCTCTCTAGGTTTTCTGAAGTCATGCCACCTAGCTCCAGCTTGGACACAGTGAAACTCTGGTGGGCAATAAAGCTAGTTAAATGGGTTGGGAAACTGTAAGCAATGGCTGCTGGTACGATTTGGAAAACCCATTGTCTACCGTGTCCCCTGTATATTAGCCCCTAGTCTCAGGGTTTTTAATGAAGTATTCTGGGTTGTCACAGCAAAGCTGATGTGTGCTGCAAGGGAACCTAAAAGAAAGGTGGCAATTATTACCGAATTTAGAATGAGGAGGGAAGGGAACATAGCAAAGTTGTAGGGAGGCTTATCCCTTTCCAGTTAGTTTTTGACAGTAAAATGCAGGGCCTGTATGTAATTGTAGTTTAATTCAAAAGAGCTGGAGACTTTTCTCCTGCCAGGTCGTGGTTGATTGGATGCTGGTACTGCATTTGACACCAATCATGCTACCTGGTTAGTGTTTAGGTCAGCGAAACCTGCGGTGAAGAAGGCAGGGAGAGTTGTCACTGTAAATAGGAATTAATAAGAGAAAATATAGTCTTTTTATGTATTTGACAAGATTAAACCCCGTTAATATTTTAAGGGATAAAACTCATAGTGTTCCAGCAATTTTTTTTTTTTTTTTAAGTTT
>NW_017728996.1:4091854-4094337 GCF_001723915.1 Gavialis gangeticus | reverse complement strand
CCGAGTCCAGAGGAGATCTTGGATCCCTCCTCCAGAGCCGTAGCAAGATCCCTTAGCAGCTTGTGTGTCACACTTCCCCATTGCCAGTTGTATCTTCCTTCCAAATAAGCTGACTTAAAAACCAAAGAGCCCTAAAGCCCCTCCTTCACCTATACAAAATTTCCAAATAATTCTTGACTCGTTAGGTGGCCTTTACCTGAAGGGCCCAGAAAGACATTAGCTGTATTAACTGTGTCCAATTACTAACAAATATCTTTGGCTTTAAGCTTAATTACCATATTTACTCATGTACCACACTCACCTTTTCACCCAATGTAAGCACGCCAACATCGGGGGTCTTGTCTTAAGCAGAAAAGCTGATTTTTTGATTGTTCACTTGGAATAGAAGCAGGGAGACTTTTGAAAGATGACTACCATGCTTCTCACTCTGCCAGCCTCAGGGAGGGAGGAGGTAGACTTTACCCCACATCTGCTGCAGTCAGGATCCCCTCCTGTCATCATTCAGCCATGATGGGGGTGGGGAGGAGATCTTTTTTTCCTTCATTCTGCCTTCCCAAAACAAGGTGTGCATCTTTTTTGGAGGATAATCATGACTCATACTTGAGATGATATCTTTTATTAGACCAACAAGATTTTTGCAAAAAAAAAATCTTTAATTGCAAGCTTTTGGGCATAAACACCCTTCATCAGGCATCGGAGAAAAGATTGTAGAAGTTTTCCTGGGTAAAAATGAAAGGTTGTATTTCATAGGATTTCACAGAGAAGTCAATAGATGGGAAATTCCTCTGGGCAGCCAGTTCATAGCTGGTATGAAGCCTCTCACCTCCTGTGAGGATCTGTGATGATGCAGATTACTTTGAAACCAAGGCAGGAGCAGGATCTCAGGTTTCAGGTTGTCACAGTTGCTTCCTGCTTGGGAAAATATGAAGATTTCATTTTTAAAAATCAGCTAAAATTCGATATCTTCCACGTGTCAGGTATCCAGGTTGTAGCCATACTGGTCTAGAAGAAAAGACAATCAGGACTCTTAGTAGAAATGATATCTTTTACTAGACCAAGAAAATTTTTGCAGGAAAGTATCTTTAATTGCCAGCTTTCGGGCACAAACACCCTTCATCAGGCATTGGAGAACTTTTTGAATTTGGATTTTGAATTTTGAAATTGAATTTTTGGAGAATTGGAGAATTATTTGGAGGGTGTGAGATATGTGAGAAAATACAGTAAATGTTTTTCCTCTCTTTTAAGTCCTATGCTCAAACCTATTTTCAGAAGCCCTCAAGAATAGTAAGATGGGGGGACCTCCAAAAAACCAAGGGAACCTTTAAAGTTTTAGACTTGAAGCTGTTCCTATAGGTATAATCTTAGTAGCCAGAGTAAATGAATACTCTTCATGAAGTCTGTGTTTAGATCCCTCCGTGGGTGCCCATGTGCTCTGCGTGCATCAGATAGGAGCTTACCGAGGCCAAGCTTGCATTGTGTACAAGGGTATGACCGATGGGTCAGCTGCGATTCTCCCACAGGACAGGATCTGCCCTTCCTTCTCCATAAGAACCTGCAAGTCATCAGATGCATCCTTGAACTTTTGCCTTCTGTATCAATATCTGAAGGTCTCTTAGTGCCTGGAGGACAAGCCACGAAGTTCTGGTAGAAGACAAACAAGGTTCATCCAGTGCCCCTTTTAGGGAAGTGATGCCAAAGACCAGAAGAGAGACCACAATGCAGAGAAAAGGCTCATCATCAACTCTGACTCCCGTAACAGTGAAGCTGACTGCATTGGTGCTGTAGAGAGACTGTCCGTACACACTGAGACTCTCTTCAGTTCAGCTACTTCAGAGTTCAGGTGGCATTCGGTATTTCTCTACAAAGACAAACTATATGCATCACATGGATAAAACTGCCAAGCGGTACACACAGCAGGGAGAGCTAGTGATAAGGAGCAGTATGGAGGAAGACTTCTTCAGCGTCCTCTTGAGCAACCCTGGGCATTGATGCCTACCACTAAATATGTGACCGTGGAAGAAACAAGAGTACCTTGGCACAAGGGCATGTACTGCCAGGCAGGCAGTACCGACAGCACTTTGACACTGCCTTTAGAGAGGTCTCTTCATACCATCTGTCACTGAAGAATATTCTCCTGGTCTTCAAATAAAGAAGCTTCTGCAAGATTTGTAGTCAGCATCACAGAAGATCCTGCCAGCTCCAGAGCTCAGCCGCTCTCTTAATAGGAATGGGATTGGTCAGGCCAGTATTAAGCCACTCAGCAGGTTATCGTGACTTGTTTGGGCTTAGTGGCATCTGCTGTCACATCTCCCACAAGTGGCCTCTCCTGTGTTAGGGGGAAAAACAGAGAGTATTCTTTCCCTTCAGCTTCTCTGACTGGACCATAACTGCAGGATGACCAGGAAGAACCTCACCCAGTGGCAGCATCCTGTTTTTACAGGACACTTTATCGCCCATCAAGGCAGGGTCCTTGGCCCCCCTGC
>NW_017728996.1:4082701-4086854 GCF_001723915.1 Gavialis gangeticus | reverse complement strand
ACCAGGAAGAACCTCACCCAGTGGCAGCATCCTGTTTTTACAGGACACTTTATCGCCCATCAAGGCAGGGTCCTTGGCCCTCCTGCCACTCTCAGATGACTTTTATTAGTCCATGACCACTACAGGATGCTGCCTTTCAGATTCTGCACCCTACCAGTGATGTTCACTAATGGTGTGGCAGTAGTGACGGTGCACATGAGCAGAGAGGGACTTTATGTTGACCTGTTCCTAGAGGATTGAGCGAGAAGACTTCAGCAGCAGTGGTATACATCATCCCTGTTCTCTCATCTAGGACTTTGTGTGAACCAGGAGAAATCTTCTCGAACATAATCACAGGGGACTGAGTTCAGAGGTGCTAAGATGGACTGTCTGCAAGAACTGACCTGCCAGAGGACAGGCTGCACTCCCACCAGTCATTGCCATCTAATCTAGCAATGAGTGTATCTATCTATGTGTCCGGGCCACATCTTGGCATGTGGATACGTAACCATGCTTACCAGACTTCACTTGCAGTCCTTGCAGCTGTGGCTGAGGTCTTTCTTTTGCCTGCTAAATTGTAACATGACTTAAAAACCACAGTTTTAATTCTGAGTGGCTGGCCCTGTGAATATGCAGAAGAGGATTCCTTTCTTGTCTCCATCCCCTCACGTAATGCTCATCACCCCGGGCCATCTGCAGACATATGGCAAGGTCCTGCTCCAGGGTCCCCTCCGTACCATTGCTGCTGGCCTTGTAGGGTAGCGCAAGGCAAGTCACAAGGGACTGCACAGCTTCAGTGCACACTGTCAGCAAGAAGAGAGGCATTTGATTGGTCTTTTCTTTGCTGGAAAGCCCTCCAGCTGTAGACTCGGTGCCATAACACCAAGATAACGTTATTGGTTCTGCATCTTCCAGGAACCAGCAGCAACCAGGTAGGCACATGGTAACCAAGCAAAAATGGTCCCTTCAAGTATCCATCATAGAGCCTATATTTAACCAATGGGGAACTCCCATGATAACATGAGGCTAACATGAAGTGTTTGCACATCAGCTCCAAGGGCAGAATGAGCTGGAGTTACTCATCCTACGTCTTCCTGCTAAAGCTCCAAGTATCCTCCCCTAAGTCATGGTGTACTATCCTAAGTCAGACCGGACAAGCTCATGCTGATCCAAATAGATGTCTACTGGACAAAGACATTTTGGCCGTCTGACCTCTTGCAAATGTCCATTTGGCCCTCCCATTTACCTCCCAATCTGTGCAGATATGGTATCCCAGAACTGTGTCCAGATATTATACCCAAACCCACCATTGCTGCACCAGAAGTCTTAGACAATTGCAAGCTAAATGTTCCTAACCAAAATTCTCCTCTAAAAGTTTCAAGAAGTACTCCTGTAAGACGGGAAGTATTCTACAACAAAGTCTAATCCTCCAAATGGAAACAGTTTTTTGTAAGGACAGTTCAGTCCAATCTGGACCCACTTGATGCTGAAGTACCAAAAAGATCCTTGTCAACTCCCTGCACTTGAAACATTGATTGCACCCAACTGTATCAGGGATTTTCGAGGTCCTCCAGTACACTTATCCCTCTCTCTCAAAGACCCAGCTTCTGTATGGGATCTCAGCATCACTTCCATGAAATGCATGGAGTCTCTGTTTCAGCAACTGTAGGATTTTTCAGTATGCCCTGTTACTTTTCAGACAGCCCTTCTGATTGTCACCACCCCAGCAAGCAGACCAGCGTGCTCCAGGACTTCATGGTTGGACCTGTCTGTATCTGTCTCTGTAGTGATGAGGGACACTAGGGCTGTGCGAAATTTCACCGAGTGTTTCGTTTCTAAGCTGTTTCAGCACGTTTCGAAATCGAAACAAAACAAAAAGCTTTGAAACAAAATGAGGGCACTCGAAACGTTTCAAAAGTTTCGAAACATTTTGAGTTTTGAAGCAGCCCAGTGGCGGGAGGCAGGGGAGATCCAGGGCTGTGCTTCAAGCAGCTCCACCAGCCCACGGAGCGCAGCCCTGGATCTCCCGCCTCCCGCTGCTGGGCTGAGCTCCGTGGGGCTGTGGGCCCCCGGATCCACCCCCCAGATGAGAGGAGGCTGCCTATGCTGCTTGGGACTGGCGGCAGCGTCAGTCTTCCCTGGCGCTGGGTGCAGGCTGTGCCCAGCACCGGTTTCAGGCGGCGGTGGCAGCCTCCTGTCGCCTGGTGCAGATCCGGGGGCCCACATCCCTGGGAGGAGTCCAGCACAGCCCCGCAGCCCTCCCAGGGGTGCGAGCCCCTGGATCTGCACTGGGTGACAGGAGGCCACCGGCGCCAATTAGTGTCACAAGTTTTGCTTTGAACAGTTTGAGGTGCAGTTTCCCAGAAACCTCTGCACGTAGCTCCTTGAAACGTGGCAGACTTCATGCCCTCAGAAGGGGCTACCAGCCCTGCAATTGTCATCCAAATCAGGCAAGAAATGACAAGGTTTTAGGCCTTTTCATGATTCCCCATTATAGGCTATGGACAAAATGTCGAAACAGTGAAGGTTTCAATGAAAGAAAACGGAATGGTGCTTCCAAACGAAACGACAAAACGAAACACTGTTCCTCTGAAACAGCGAAACGGGCGTCGAAACAAAATGATGGTGTTTTGCACAGCCCTAAGGGACACCCTAAGGCATGCCCTTTACGGGGGGAACAGGGCCCGATAGTTTCCTTCTGCCCTCTTCTAACACTGGGCTGTCAAAAGAAAAAGCAAACTAAAGCTTATCCCTGCTCTGACAAGCCTCCGTCAACAGAATCAAAAGCAGATATCAAATCCGCCAAAGCTTCACAGTTTCCTTCTCCCCTCCCAACTTCCCCCAAGGTGAGGGTATGGATAGATCAAATGCGAGTGCACAAAACAGTTGTCTACAACTGAGCTGCCATTCATAAAGCCAGCTGGTCCCTTTGCTGGAAGGTTACAGTGCTCAGCCCAGTCCTTAGGGGCATCTGAATTAGATTTTAAAGGCTACACCTCAAAGCTATTGGGATGATAATGCCCCTCATATCAAGGGGCAGTCGTGCTGGCTGACCACCCTGCGGGGGGATTCCCTGTGATGTTATTTGTAGTGCACAATTTTGCTACCGCAGGGGCCTACCAACGACACATGAACTTTACAGGCAGGCTTGGTGGTTGGTGTGCCTCTTCTAGGACTCCTTCCAGATAAGAGCACCAGGAATTACCTACACTTGACTGTACGCAATCAAATGGATTTTTTCTCGGTGACACCAAGTTCAGGTTCTTCCAAAGGGAATAATAGATGTCTTGTCTTATTCAACAATTTTTATATTCCCCTCTAAAAACTACCTGGTTCCTAAAAGGAGCTGGTGAGCCCTTATTTCTGACCTGAAGCTGATTCTTATAATCAAGGTCATTTGTCTCGACGTTTAGCTTGTTAAGACAAAAATATTCTCCTCTTAGGAGCCAAGTCAGTCTGTAATTCTTAAAGTGATTGATAAATGCCATACAGACCTGTATGGCATACTTCAGTCCCCTACTTCGTATTTATGACATTAGGAGACCATATTTTTTTTTCTTAATTATTAATTCTTGTATTTAAAAATATAAATATTAATTAACAGCTTTATACAAGCAATTGTTAGATCATACTAAGATGGGGGGAAAATCTGTTCTTTATCTTGCCCTGTCATTACATTGTGATCAGTTTGATTCGTAATGTTTAAAAATAATTGATATTAGGATCAGGGTTCTTCTTAGATCCTATAGTAGCAAAATAATAAGAGAATCTCTGCCCCAGAGATCTTGCATTTCTGTGGTTGCCAGTATCCACACAGGCAGATCAGCATTGCCGGCAAGCAGAAGTAACAAACAACTGGAGGGAATGAGGGAAATGAAATAAATTGTAATGGCTGCATAGACCAGCTGTGTGCTCAGTCAGAAGGGCTAGGGTCATTCTGAAGGATGTTTTGACATCTATTTTTATATGAACCACGTTCAGAATCCATATAAAAATAGAGGTATTTATTTAAGAAGTAGGAGCCGTTTGGAGGAATGGCAAGAATTCCCTTCTGAACTTCTTGGATACGCAAAAAGCATATATTCGGGTATTTTCTAGGGTTGGGTAGTTGACCAATCAAATAAAATTTGGTCAGTACACTGGCCAAATATCAGTCAAAAATGGTAAAAACTAA
>NW_017728996.1:4067605-4077701 GCF_001723915.1 Gavialis gangeticus | reverse complement strand
ATATATTCGGGTATTTTCTAGGGTTGGGTAGTTGACCAATCAAATAAAATTTGGTCAGTACACTGGCCAAATATCAGTCAAAAATGGTAAAAACTAAAAAAAAATTAAAATTGCTGATACAGTCAAATAATACACGGAAAAATCACAAATCTTTCTTTAAGAAATGTATCAAACAATAAAAATTATATTTCTGTCAAGAAAACTGCAAAAAAAAAAAAATCACTCCCCATAAAAATGTTATAACCGGTCAAAAAATACGGCCACCACCACCTAGGTTTGGCAGGGTCCCGGAAGTTAGGCTTTTTCACTACAAGGAGGCACTTCAGCAGATCGGTCCTCAAGCTCCTGAGGCAAAAGTATGGCTGGAAGGGATCTCAGGATGTCGCCCGGTCCAGCCTCCTGCTCCGGACGGGATCATCCTAGTCGGGCGTCTGTCTAACCTGAGCTTGGCAATATCCCAGGGTGGAGGTTACAGTTTCTCGAGGTAGCCTGTTCCAGTGCCTGCCACGCTCACAGCGACATGGTTTTTCCGCATCTCCAACCAAAATTTCCTCTGCCACAGTTGAAGCCATCGCTTCTAGTCCTGTCCCCTGCATCTACCTGCATCCTCTTTAGAATCACCCTAGAAGTACTTGAAGACTTATCAAATCCCCCTCAGTCTTGTCTCCAGGCTAAATAACCCTAGCTCCTTCCGTGTCTCCTCCTAAATCATGTTTCTCAGGCCCCTGTTCATTTGTGTGGCTCTGCACTGGACTCTTTCCAATCTGGCCACATTTTTCTTGAAGCACGGGGCCCCAAATGGGGCACACACACAGGGCACGTCCAGGCAAGCGTTCACGTGTGTTTCCCCAGGGACAAATAGCAGCGTCACATAGTTGTGTTGCTGCTAATTGTCCCTGGGGAACGTCCCTGTACACATTCTGGCACACAGCAGATTGCCCCGAGTGGGTAAGAGAGGCCCCAGCGGCCTTATGTGGGGTCCTGGGGGCCTCCCGGGGCTGCAACGGTGGCAATCCGGGCATGCAGAGCCTGGCCGGCCAGGCTCCAGTTTCAGGCGGTGCATGCTGCACCCTCGTGCACTGCCCTGCTTTTTTCTGATGAGTTTTGTTTAGATACCAGCATTTCCTAGCGTCTAATTTTGGCCCTGTGCTACAAATACACAGCACGAAGAACCTTTTCACATACGCCCCATGTGTTTTGCGGCGCCTCAAAAGCCTTCGAGGCACCACAAAGTGCACGTGGGTGCTCATCTGGATGCGCCCATAGGGTGCAAGGATTGCTTCCCTTGATTTGCAAGGGACTGTCCTGTTAATACAACTTGATACATGGTTTGGTTTTGGTCTACTGTAATATGCAGGTCCTTTTCTGCCATACTACGGCAGAGCCACTCATGCCCTGTCTGTATTTGTGCATGCGGTTATTCAGGTATATCCAAGTGCAGGATTTCACATTTGTCCTTGTTACATTTCATCTGATTGATTTTGGACCATTTCTCCGGTCTATCCAGGTCATTCTGGGTCCTGGCCCTACCCTCCAGGATGTCTGCAACACCACCCAACTTGAATGTCATCAGTAGTTTTGCTCGGCATGTACTCAGTCCCTTGGCTCACCTAAATTCTTTGAGTTAAAACAATGCAGTTCCCCACCTGTATCCTAGTGCTTCTCTGGTTTTCAGGGGCAGGGTTGAGATTAAATGCATGCAAGTAGCCTTGTTACCATCCTTGGATTCAAAGTTCATATAAGGACTAAGTGTTGTTTTAGGCAGCACTGGGCATGTCTGCATGAGATGCTACGTTGCCAGGCACGACGCCGACGCTACTGCTCAGTAGCTCATTGCTACTGCGCGGTAGGGTTGGAAACTACCTAAAGCAAGTACTAAATGACTGCGCTGTAACAGCTGCTCAGTGGGGCACATATGTAGACATGCCCAGTGACTGGCAGTGTGGACATGTTACACTTCCCTCTCTTTAGGTGACTTGTGTAGACAAAATAAAAAGTGTAACTTAGTCACTTTAATGGTACCCGACTATTAAAAGTAATTAATTCTGAACTTTGGCTTCCAGTTTCCACTTTCTGCCTGTCACTCCACTAAAACTACCCCTTGGCCTGGCTCTCACCTTTTCTTTTACACGCTAACTCTCCATATACGTTTTTGAGTTTTTGAAGAGTTTGTTGACTTTTAAATTTTTGTGTTTTTATTTGCATTTCCTTCCAGAACAGATAATTTTTTTCTAATGTTTCTATTTTTAGGTCATACCTTTAGATATTACACTGGAGCTCCAAAAACAGATTATGTCGGAGTTAGAAATTCTTTATAAGGTATTCTTTTTTACCACTTTTAATTATGTTTGCCGAGGGTCTTGATGCAGAGGCTTTTTTTTTTATATGCTGCTCTTCTCTTTCATTTTGCAGTGTGACTCATCATATATCATAGGATTTTACGGTGCTTTTTTTGTAGAAAACAGAATTTCGCTATGTACAGAATTCATGGATGGTGAGTTGTGTCCTTTTTCTACTCTTTATTGTTAAAATGTAATTGAGATTTAAAGATACGCGCTTTGAGTACTAGAATGTGATCATTTAACAAAAAGGATATAGTAAAATACTAATAATGACTACTTATGGGCTTCAAAATCAAACTGGCATTGTGATCGTTTGTGGTTATATTTTTCTCCATATGCTATATTTTCCTAAATGTTGTTTTGTTTACTTTTATTGAAAATTTAAGTAGAACAGAAATAAATGCTAGTTTAGTCTGTGGTTTGATTCTTGATTCTTTCATACAATCTGTCTTCGCTGACAGAACAGCTGTTCTTTTCTTTTAATGCTTCAATCGCCAAAACAGATTTTCTTTTAAAGAAATCTATTAACCCAATGTCCTGTGTGTTTTCAGTGAAAATCAGTTCTTAATTGCAAGATAAGGAATTATTTTTCAGCACAGCTGTTTAGCTATGCTGTACTAAGTTTCCTTTGGTGTGTTCACATTTCTCCCTACATGAATTTCTTTTAGACCCATAACATTCCCTTCCTTGCGAGCTGGTACTAGCATCCTTATGGAGATTTATTAACACTTTGCCATAGAAATTTTGTGCTGTGAGATCCTTGGACAAAAGACACTTTAGATGGGCAAAAGGAACTTATTAAAGCGATTTATAATCATTGCTTTCCTCTGTGTATCAACTCTGAGAGTCTCTGTCTCATGACTGATGAAGTCCCCTTGTGTCTGGTACACTAGAACTAAAATACTTTCCAGCATTAGAGTCTGAGTTTCCTGATGTCCTTACATTATTAAAGTAATAGTCCATGACTCTCAACAAGAATTTCTCAAGAGCCAGCATTTTCTGGCCTACCCAGGTTTTTTTTCCTTCTAAGGTTCAGTTGAGTTGGATGTGAAGAAGTAGGAGTCTTACAAATAAGCTAATAGAAATAGTCATACAAAGAGGGCTGTCTTTCAGGAAATATGCATAAATCATATAAATAAATATATGTGATAGATAGATAGATAGAAAGAAGAGATCTATATCTCTATAGAGATAGATATTGCTGTCTGCATGTAACCATTGCTGCCTAGCTCCACTTCTATTTCTCTTGAGGAACACAAAGTCCTTCATTTTCCTTCGTGTATTAATAGCTCTCTGGTTATTAGAACAATCTAGTCTTGTTACAAGTCGTTGCTCTTTTCGCTGTGCACGTCCCTGCCCTGAAGTTCATTGCAACCCAGTTACAAAGATGAGTCTTGATTCTGTTCTCCCAAATGTAACAAGGTTAATTAAAAAGGATCATATTCATTCAGCAAAACCCAAGTGTGGAATTCATTGGTGCTCTTGCACTAAACAAGCATTGCTCAGAAGCTCTAGTTTTCCATACTTGTGTCATCACTAATGCACTCAGGAGTGTGAGCTCACACTGTCAGAAACTGCATGCTAGTTGGTATTTGCACGTGCATGCCAGCTGGGTCAGCACACCAAGAAGTACTTGCAAGCTCTGAAGAGTTCATTTGCTTAAAACAGTGGTTCTCAACCTTTTTAGACTTGAGGCAACCCGCCCTTAGGGACTTCTAGGAAAATACCAGCTCTCAGCTTCTGCTCATGTTTTTTGACTACAGAAAAATACTAGAGCAATCCTTCTGTTGCAGAGAAAGCCCAGATCAAAATGTTTAACACAATGAATTCCTATTTGAAACCTCTGGCCTCATCCTGTGAACCATGTTTGCACACCTAACAGTACTAACAGTGGTAACGCTGCAGTGCATGGCACCCTTGAAAGGATCTCAAGGCACCCCAGGGTGCCACAACACCCTGGTTGAGAATCACTGACCTCAAGTCTGAAGACCGGAGGCTGTGTGTGCTCCTGCAAGCTCAGATGCCATTTAAAAAAAAGGCAGAATTGCTTGCTCATAAAAGCACTGCAGTTTTAATTCCTGAATGAGGACAGTCAAGCCTTTAGGCTGTGCTTCTCTCTTGTGATGTTGCATAACAGGGGTATCTGCTGACCGTGCAAAAATGACTGGCACTCATATGGAGATGACCTGCAATCCACACAGGGGCAAAGCACATGATCAAGTTACAAGAAAAACAAGGGTGGGAATTACAGCATAGCAGCTATGTGCATGCTTCTACTTTGTAGTACTTTGGAGCTAGCTCTTCACTGATGGGTAAGCTGCTGTCAGGTAGGTCCCACTAACGTTCACGGGTAGTGACCACAGCGTAGCTCCTAGCAGCAAATTTCTGCCTTCCTTTACCTGATGGTAACTTCACGTGACTGTGCCTGAATGTTGTATACTCCCTCTGGCAGTGACACAAATAACGATTTGCTAAATAGTTGGGACATTGCCAGCCCTTCTCTTCCAAGCTTTATTTTTGCTATTTAAGCATGCAGGGGAAGGGGCACAGCAAGGGAGGTGGCACGCATAACTATGCAGGTGAACCACCTTTAAGCAGGCCTCTCTTTTGCCCCCATGGCCCCTTTTTGGCCAGTTTCCGTTCCTGGGACTAGGTATCTGCAACGGTTCGTGGAGACCCAGTTTTTTGCAAACATCCCATTAAAAGGTTTGCCTTGGAAGTGTCCCATGCCAGTGAATCCCACAGATGGCTGTGCAAACAAATACCTCCTTCGCAGAGAAGCTAATAACAGATGGATAGCAAAGGTTAGCTCAACGCTGCATCCATCTGTTTGGGAAAACGTATGTATGTAGAGTCAAAACACGGTTGGTTTTGTACGGCGTGCGGTTCTGCTCCGATGGGGAGGAAAGCAGCAAAAGCTGCACAAGTCATGGGCTGTGAACACTGCCGCACAGAGCTTGAACCACTTGACCTCGCTCATCCGTGGATCTGCCAATTGATCTTGGAGATCAATGGGGGACATAAAATGAGACTTCCTCATCTTTGCACTTTTACATCTGTAATAAAAATGCTACTTGAGTAAATAAAGGTGGCAAAATGGTGGGGTGCTGGGTTGTGTTTTTATGTCCATCCTCTCCCTTGAATTGTCAAGCCACCCACACATCCCAAAGAAGTCAGTGGGAACTGCAGCTTCTTGACATCCTCGACGATCGGGAAAGACATTAGGTGCCTAATGTGGATTTGGAAGCTTGACTTCTAGACACCGCAGTTGCAACATTGTGGGCAGAGCTTTTCTGCTCTGCCCAATTAAAAGGCCTGTTAATTTTCCTAGTAAGGCAGAAAGATGAGCTCTTTGCTGCTTCCCCCTCATTGCACTATCCATGTTTCAAGTGTAAGGCTTGGCTTCTGAATGTGAGACAACAGACCACGTTTTGTACAAAACTAACCCATGGGCTTGTAAATATAATCAAGGAGGATCTGACCTTACCACTGTGGAATGACCATTCTTATTCTCAATTTTAAATTTGCTTTTATGTCCAAGTATGAATGTGTTAACATGGGGTGGGAGCATCTGTTATTGACTGGGCACACATTTCCTGGGTAAAAGGAAACTTCCTTCTACTCCCGTGAGAGTGCCTGGCCCCTTGTTAGGAGCTAGGAAGGGCCAGGGCTCCTCACCCCCTCGGCACGGCAGATAGGGGCCTGCATCCACCAGTGGACGCTGCCACTGTGCTCCCACGCACTTGGCACACATCCTTCAGAGCAGGGTGCCACCGAAACATTTCGGTTTGGCTTTTGAGGAAAAGTGGACTTCTGGTGGGCCCGTGGCGCTGTGCCAGGTACCATCAGTTGTGCTGCCAATATCCCTTTTACTAGGCTTGTTGGGCCACGGCATTGCTGCTGCCCTCGACTTTGTAATCTGCTGTAATTGTTTCTCGTGCCTCTAATCTGCTGCGAATTAAATTTTAAATTGCACCAGATCTGGTGCTCCATTCTCATGGGTAAAATCTGCCTCCTGCTTTCTTATCCTTCAGCGTGGGAGTTGTCAGAAAAGATATTACTGTATTTACTCACAACGCACATGCCCCCCCCCCCCCGCAAAGTTCAGCCTTTCAGGACCGGGGTGTGGGTTTTAAGCAAGTAAGCAGGAGGGATGGGGTCCAATGGTAACCCCTTTTGCAGCTGCTGTCAGATTGCTGACTGGGACTTTTTGCAATACAGGCTCTCCATGGAAAAGCCAGCTGTAGGCTGTGTCTAGAAAAATCATCCCCCCCTTCCCTTCCCCTCCCCTCCTATTCTGCCTTCCTAAAAAAAGGTCTTATTTTGGGGTGGGGGTGCAGAAATACCATAGTTGTGACTTTGCAAATAAAAAGATAGCACGGGTAGGAAAGAAAAGCTTCGAGTTCTCTTGTGTCTTTGTTCAGACTTGTCTTGAAGGTCAGCTGTTTCCAGTACACCTATTCTTACCTCATTTATGGCATCTCCTTTAATAAACAAAGGGCAAAAAAGCCCTTGTGACTTCGAATCTAGGCTAGCATTTTATTGTTGCTTAACTGAGCACGTTGCATTTGTCTCTGCAGGCGGCTCCTTGGATGTTTATAGAAAAATTCCCGAACATGTCCTAGGAAGAATAGCAGTAGCTGTAAGTACTTTTTTTTTTTTTTTTTTTAAGTAATTGCTCGTTGTGTTACGTTCACATTTGACCTAAGCTTTGATTCACAAGTGCCCGGTTGTCAGGTCGGCATCCAATCACTCATCCAAAAGATTGTGCTGCTGACTGGTTCCTCTCTATTGTTCACAAGGCTTCAGCTCCTCTCTCCTGTGGACAAAAGCAGGTGAAACGCATGGGCTGAGAAGGTGCAGCTAGGTCTGATGCAAATAAAAGCTGCCGCAAGACCCACTGCATGTGCCCTGCACCTTGTCCGTCGTTTAAGTCTGTTGCTTCCTGAGCTAAAGCTGCTTCTTAAAGGAAAGAGGCTGAAGACAGAAAGAAGCTGCCAGGCTGGAAGAGCACAATGAGAGGGTCGCGTGCCTCATGCTTGGGGCATGGTGCTAGCTCGCCGTCGTCACCGGGATCCTTCGCCTGTGTTGTCTGTGGTTGGAACGACTTCACAGCAGTCTCGGGGGAGAGGTTGGGCAGTTTCATTCTAGGCCATCCTCCCAGTGCGGTGGCAGCATTTCGACCTGGATGCCTGAGGGCACCCAGGAGCGCACCGTTGTGTCTCAGCCACACGTGAGAGCTGAATGCTCCTAGGATGTCACGAATGGTGATTGAAAACAGACTGCAGAGTAAAAAAAAAAACCCAAAAAAACCAAACCACTCCATGGTCTGCAAAGACTGAACCGAGTCTAATTGACCAAAGTCTCAGTGCATGTTGGGGGGGGAGAGATACTGCTAAACAATTGCTAAATCTGAGGAATACTTTGATAACTTAAGCAGTTTAAAGCATAACAAAGTTATTCTATCATGTGCCATTTAATTAAGTGCTGGGTTTTCACATTCATTATACATCAAGCTGACAATTTAAATCCTTTAATCCAATGCAGGCAGCTATTTAGTCTCTGTTCATTGTAATTCACAGCTCTACTTTCTTTTAATTTGTGTGGCCTGCCCAGGGTGATGAACATCCTTTTCTGATGCTGTTTCCTCTAAGTAGCTTCAAATCTGCTCATTAGTGAGCCTGGTGGTTTCTTGTGGAGTCTGAATGCTTTTCACCTTCAACTGGAGAGTCAAAATGTTTCGTCTTATCTTCTGCATGGCTTATGTGCTACTTTTTGCAGCCTCCTCTCTGTTACATTAAATATTGTGTGCACAAGGTGTGATGATATTTGGAGAGGCCCGCAAATGCACACAAAGTCCTACACCATGTTTGGGTCCCTTTCCCCTGCCACTGCCTCTTACTACCCACTCCCAGTTCTTCGATCCATCCTGACCTGTTTTCACCCCCTCGTTGTTCACCACTCCATAGTGCAGCTCCTCCCTTCTCATTCTTGTCCTTTTCCTCCACCCCCTTGTACGACTTACAGAATCTGCTGATTTGCAAATGCTGCCTTCTAGTCCCAGGTGGCGGCCACCTGAAGCATTTGAGTCCTGGACCTGCCACTTTTCCTCCCTATGAGACAGGAGCTTGGGGTATCCTGCATTTTGGCACGTTTCTCTGCCCAGGTGCTACTTCTCTGCACACTTGGCACCTTTCCGCCATTCGTGCTGCTGGAGAAAGGGCACCAACACCTTTGCACTCCAAATAGTTTCCGAGCCATTGCAGCCGCACATCCCACCAGTCCCCCTGGGCTGCTGCTTGTTGCTGTTGCTTGAATTGTTGCACGCACCGTTTGCAGATACAATGATCCTTGCCCCAAAGAGGCAATCAGCCCAAAGCCCAGAGGGGCTTCTAGCATAGGATTTACATCATAGACTGGTGAGAGGGAAAGCATAAAGAAAAGGCCAGAATTTGGGAGAGGACAAGATGCCAACTGCACAAGATATTATATTTTGCATTAAAAAAATCTGGGACCTCTGGACTGTGTGAAAAGCAGGAGCTTTTTCAAATCAATCAATCTTATTTCTTCTTTCCTTGCACTTTGTACATAGGGCCATTTGTCCTATGCTCTCCCGAGAGACGCGCAATGCCGGCAGGCTATAGAGTCTGCAGAAAAATGTGCATGACCTGCACATCAGTTAATTAAAATCTTTTACAAAATTAGCAGAGGGGTCCTCTCAGTGCAAGCTTCCCCAGAAAAGCCAGTGCGCCATATAGACCTTCACAGTATCCTTCAGGCCAGACCAGTTTGTGGTTTCTGCTATACCAGACTTGTCATGGTAATTTTATTCTTTTAAAAACAAACGTTGAGCAAACTTTAACTGCCCGTGAATGGTACCAGAGTGACAGCGCTGAAACCAATATCTTCTATCCAACCTTCTCTTAGGAGCTAGCAGGAGCCCTAAAAATGAGTCCAACTGGTCTAAAATGGGATAGCTGTCTGCTAATAAGATCATGTGGCTACAGGCTCTTCATGAATTTTCTTCTAAGGGGAACTGTGATGGACCCAAAATAAATACCAGGCAGATATCCATAAAATAGGTATGTCAGGGGTAGCAACAGTACAGCCTTATCCATGCAGGCCCTTTCCAATGAGACTCAACCCTGAGTTGGCAGAATCACAGTCTTTATAGCTGGCAGGGTAATTTTGGCTGCAGAGACTCTCAGGTGTTAACAAATGCTGCCAAATGCCCTGGTGATTTGTCTGATACAGGCACTTGTCTTAGACTCGGCTCCAGGTGATCTCAAAATGCAAGCAGCTATATACAGATTCAACGTATGTGTATGTATATATAAAAAAATACGTCCACATAATGCACATGCATCCACCTATAAATGGGCACAGATGAATATATGTGTAGGTAATACAAAGGATATGTTATTCAGTGTGTGTTTCTGTAAATGGTATGTGATATGAGATCATGTGATATAGGTGTTGTTACCTTTTGCATTTTCCATCCTTGTTGCTCTCATCCATCCACTCAGATGTCAAGCTGGAGTGTTTAGGGGTGGTCCTTACGCTGAGCTGATCTTGCAATAGGCCATTATTGAGGGGGGATACTCTTTTCATAGTTTCATAGTTGGTAGGGTCAAAAGGGACCTGAGCAGATCATCAAGTCCGACCCCCTGCCATGGCAGGAAAGAGTACTGGGGTCAAGCGACCCCAGCAAGGTGATGTCAAGCCTTGTCTTAAAGCGCCCCAGGGTAGGAGCC
>NW_017728996.1:4022480-4062605 GCF_001723915.1 Gavialis gangeticus | reverse complement strand
AGAGGGGGAGGATCACCTCTTTGGACCTGCTCGACATGCATCTGTGGATGCACGACAAGGTGCGGTTGTCCTTCCTGACCACATCCCCACACTGCCGGCCCATGTTCATCTTGGTGTCAATGATGACTCCAAGATCCTTTTCTGCCTCTGCACTGACAAGAGGGGAGTTCCCCAGCCTGCAGGTATGGTGCCGGTTCTTCCTCCCCTGGTGCAGCACCTTGCACTTGTCGGTGTTGAATCCCATCCTATTCTTGTCTGCCCACCCCTGTAACCTGTCTAGGTCCAATTGTAGCCTATTCCTCCCTTCTAGTGTGCCCACATCCCCCCACATCTTAGTGTCATCAGCAAATTTGAACAGGGTGCTTTTTACCCCCTCATCCAAGTCACTGATGAAGATGTTGAACAGTGCGGGCCCGAGGACCGAGCCCTGGGGGACCCCACTGCCCACATCCCTCCAGGTCGAACATGACCCATCCACCACCGCTCTCTGGGTGCGGCCCTCCAACCAGTTGGCGACACATCTGGCTGTGTGGGTGTCGACACCACAGTCCCCCAGTTTCTTAATGAGAATGGGGTGAGAGACAGTGTCGAAGGCCTTCCAAAAGTCCAGGAAGACGATGTCCACTGCTACCCCTGCGTCTAAGGATTTGGTGACCTGGTCGTAGAGGCCACCAGGTTGGTCTGACAGGACCTGCTGCTAATGAACCCGTGTTGGTTGCCCCTAAGCATAATCTCCCCCCGGCCCCTCATGGACATGTGCCAGGATAATTCTCTCAAAAAGCTTTTCCTTCTTAATTATTACTTTAAAAGCCAAGTATTTGATAGGGTGGGAATGTTGTCCAAATTCTTGGGTCTATCAATAATAGTTATTCTGGATTTGCCGTTGTTCCAGGCAGATCCGTGGCTCGAGGATGGGTCTCTTAAGTCACCTCGTGCCCCATCAGTGATCATCCTCAAAGCAAGGGATTGCTGATGCTTCTGGATGTAGTAAGACGTGCTGGAGGGGTCGGGGGGAAGAGGGAGTGGTGAAGAACGGGGCCAGGGGAGCGGAAGAGAAACCTGGACAGGGGCCTAGGTAACAAGAAAGACATGTTGGCTGCGCCATGGAGAAGAAAGTTGGTAACAGTGAGAGACTGAAGCAGCAGTTAGCAGTGATCCTCCAAAGGCAGAAGATGTCTGTGTGCTCGCTGCAACACCCTGGAAGAGCCCGCAGTCTCTGAGAGATGGTGAAACCTCTTTTTCTCTGTGCCACCTCCTTCCTTTTGGGTGAACAGAGAGGGATTTATTTTTTTCCCAAGGGAAAAGGACAACTTGAGACCCCCGAGAGAGGCACTGCCATCCTCGGTGTGGCCAAATGATCTCCTCCTCCCGTGCGTAAGTATTCAGGCTCCTCTGTGGCTGATACTGTTCTACCTTTGCTTGCCACTTCACACATTTATTTTCACTTCAATTTCTGAAGCAGTGACATTGTGCACTGTATTTTGAGCGCTAATGTTGATTGAAGTTCTCCCTGAAAGGATGTGCACTTGAACTGTCAAGAGAGTGAGTGATTGACAGCAGGTAGAAGTACTTTTTGTGTCAAGGCTTTGTCAAGTCATTGTTGCAAAACCTACTTTACTGAATACCAATAATGCCTCCTAGATGTTCAATCAAAACAATCTATGCCGGTGCCTTTTTATTTTCTTTTTGGAAGAATGCATAATCCCCAATGTCCATCCTTAATAGGGAAGTGGCATCTCTTTTAGTGTCAGTGAATAACAATAATTTGCGTGTGTTTTTTTGGCTTTATAGCTTGGAAACACAGCAACGTAGGGTAAAAAAAGAAGCCACTTCAAACTTCCATTTTTGTTGTTGATGCTGAGATGATCTAACTGTAATCATTAGTTTAATAGTGTGCCTTTTATTCAGCACGTGCTACTTAATAAAGATGATTAATAACACTCAGCCGATTATTTCTCTCCTAGCAAATGTTTGCTTTCTTCTCGTATAAAAATGTTTAAAAACCCCTGCAAAAATGTTAAAAATATTACAAGATATTTAAATGGTCTAACTGTATGTTAAATGAAGAGAGAAGCTGCTTGTACCCCAGCCAGTTTTATTGGTTTGGAGAAGTCTGAAAGGCCTTTTATTTTATTTTATATATTTTTTAGCAATGATGCTTTTATTCTTGCAGTTTTCAAAACAATGTGCAAGTAGGATTCCTCTGTTTTGCTTTCTGAAAGGCTAGCATGAACAAGGCCACAGCGAGGGGATATATGGAATATGATTAAGGCCTTTTGTGGTGGGTAATTACCATCTGAGGCCACAAGACTCTTGGATTAAGAGTGCGAGAGTATAGCGCGATGGAGATGCCATCTAGAGCAATTTACTTGGGATTCAAAATCATCATTCATACAAAAGAAGCTCAGGCTCCACTTGTGTTGTGTTTGGTTACTGAGTGAATGAGATTTTTAGACTGATCCTCCAATCCAAGAGGAAGGCTGGAAATGATTCTGCCTTTTCATGCCATCTAATGATTTGGGTTTGGTTTTTTTTTAAATTTCTGGTTGATCACTTCAACCGCAGTAATTTAATTTGATATTGGCTTACTCCCTGGCCGAAAAGAACACCATTGCTGTATCTGCACACTTCATGCCACTTTCCAATCCATCTAAAATGATCTGTTGTTCTTGGGAAGTACAAAGAGACCTCCGTCAGTGAGGAAAGGGAGTTGAATGTCACGTTAGAGACTGCAGAAGTTGGTGAAAAGGTTTATTGAAAAAAAAGGAAAAGAAAAATTGGCTGACACAGCAGAAATGGTCAGGGGGAAAAAAGTGAGCAAAAATAGAAACTGGTTTATTAGATGTTGGCAGATCCCTAGAGCTGCTGGAAAAAGTGGATTGGGGAAAAATACAGTGACAAGATGGCAGGAACTTACTGGGGTTTTAATTACGTAGATATTGATTGGGATGGCCCCACAAAATCTAGGGAGAAAAGGCTAAGATGAGACAGGACTGCTGTCTTAAATAGTTCACTGATTAGTCATTGGCCCTTCTGAATGTAATCAAAAAAGCTGGGAAGTAAGGGAAAACCACGTGCAAGTTTGCAGTAATTATCATTATAATATTCCTAGTGGCTCTTGCCAACACTGATCCAGCTGGACTGAGTATGGTGCACCACCACACGTAGAGGCACTGTAGTTGGAGCATAAGGAGCATAGTAATTTTAATGTACAAGTTGCCTGGCATTAAGCAGCACAGGAATCGGGTTCTTTGTGGTCCAAAGGCAAGGTCCATGGATTCCCTGTCTAGTACCATGGTCCATGGCACTGACCTTGGCACCATTTTCTAAGCCTTGGTCTATGTAGTACCTCCCTGTAACAACCTTTTTGCTCTGCAGCTGGCAGATCCGGCACCATCTGCAGCCTTTTATCCTGTGCACCCTGTGCAGAACCTTTCAGCCCCATCCTTCAACCCTAGGTCTTCACAGCTGCAGCCCAGCATGGAACATGGCTCAGACCTGATGTCCTTTGTACATTCTCCTATGAGACCGTCTTGTTCCACACAATAGCTGGTGTTTCTGCAGCATCCTCAAGCACACTGGTCACAGTTGCCTCCTGCACCTTATTCTTCCTGACTGGTTTGGCACGGGGGTTCAGCCATCTATTGACTGCAGGCGCCAGCCCAGATATCCAGTGTCACATTCATCAGCAACTTTTTCAGCTCATGTGCCTCCGTGGTCGGGCTGCTCAAGAGAATTGAGCTCTTGTCCTCCATGGAGACTGTAGCTCCTCGTCTTACAGGTGTGTCGGCCCTGCTGACTTCCTGTGATGAGTTGCCAAGGACCTACGGGTGTCACTGGAGAAATTCCTAGAGGTTCGGTGGACATTCACCATCAGCCCGGGCCATCTGGGTCATTCCCCATCAGTGATGCCATCCTTGATCGGGCTAAGATGCTCCCTTAGCCCCACCAGTTAAACATCTGGGCAAGTACAGGGTCCTGTCTTAAGATGCAGAGTAGTTGTAGTCACATCCCATCTCCTCATCTTTCTCAGACCTGTTTGGTAAGGGGGGTTGCCACGTGTCTGCAAGCCTTCAGCTCTTCGTCAAGCCCTCGTCATGACTCTAGGCAGCTGAGCTCAAAGTGGCAGTTTCATGGATAGGCACGGTCTTTCTTACCTGTGTTTTCAGAGTGCCTGCTGGTTACCAAGTCCTGGGTGCAAGAGACACAGTCGCTCAGTCCCTTTGTCATTGTGGTGCTGTCTCTGCGGTTCCAGTTCATCTGACGAGGCCTGGGAGTCAGTTGAAGATTTGCCCTTTGAGGGAAGGAGGGACCTGTCTAAATGTGATCAGGCACTCAATTCCCTAAAAGAGTCATAGGTCACTCTCCAGTCCCTAAGGATCTGCTTCCTGGCCTCTGAACCCACATCACGTTCCCATAATTGTATCACCCAGTGCTCCTGGGGTCCATGCCTTCCTCCAAGAACTCAAGCCATGCATGCTTTGGTTTGCTCCTCCTTCTGCCCCTTCGGTGTTGGTTATAACAAACACTTCCCTCCTGGGATGGGGAGCACATATCAGCCATCTGCCAGCAAAGGGCCTTTGGACCCAAGGCAAGACAAAGCTCTGCATCGATGTCCTGTACTCAGAGCAGTTTGGGGAGCTGGGCTGTTCTCCGTGGGGGCAGATGACAGGACAAGGAGCAATGGGCTCCAGTTGCAGCAAGAGAAGTGGAGGTTGGATATTAGGAGAAACTCTGTCATGAGGAAAAGAGTAAAGCACTGGAAGAGGTCACCTAGAGAGGTGGTGGAGTCTCCATCCTTGGAGGTTTTTAAGACCTGGTGAGAAAGCCTTGGCTGGGATGATGTGGTTGGGGCTGGTCCTGCTTTGAGCAGGGGGTTGGACTAGATGTGACCTCCTGAGGTCCCTTCCAGCCCTCCTCATCTCTGATTCTGTGAAGGTCTGGTCTAGGAAGGTCACCTTCCTCCATCAGGTTCAGGGCCATCCCGTTCAGATCATGTCAGACACCTACCCTGGGTTTTAGAGCAGGGTCAAGAAGGGGCCTGCTCCGCTCAACGGAAAAGCAGTTCAGCTTTGGCCTCACCTCTCCCCACAGCAACTTCTGGGTTTCCAAAGTGTATGCACGACAGATTGCTGCCACAGCATCATCTTTTACACCACAAATGAGAGATGTAGGACTTGGTGCTCTGGTCCGGTTTTGCAAGTGGGATTTACTCAAAGATGGACCTGTACGTCCGAGGGTAACAAAAGATGTTCCTTCTTCTGCCTCGGTATCAGACACCTCCTGATCTCATGCTCAGAAGTCTTCTGAGTGTTTCTGCCTACCTATGTCATTCACTGTGTAATTGGTAAAATGCGCGGGGATTTAGCCCTGTGAATCTGTGTGACCAAGACTGTTAATCCTCAGCTTTGAAATCCTGCATTAAAAAAAATCTATCCTCTTCCTGTAGAAACCAAAGAAATCAAAACTGCTGTTATGTAAATGATTGGGGAAATCTGCCATCTGGGGCAAACTCACTCCTTAAAAGTAGTATCCTCTCAATACTAGGCTATTTCACATATTATTAAACATATTCAGGTATAACTATATATTATGTGTGGAGTTGATGCTGTCAAATTAATGGAAATGTTTTGAAACCAAGAAGTGAAGGTGGATTGGTGGCTTACTCTCAAAATGAAATAGGCCTATTCTTCAATCTTTCTGCTGCCGGAGTGGTTTTGAAAATGTTGATGACCCTTTTTTTCTGTTGGAAGATGTTACTAAAACACAAGTGTTTTACCGAGCACTTTGGATTTTAGTAAAGTTTGTTAAAGCTGTTTCTCAGGTCAGGAAGGAACAGTAGGTGTGGTGCAGGGAGAGTGGGCCTTTCACCCTGTGCTGTCTTGAAACTTTGGGTTGTTTTGAAAATGGTCTTTTTGTCTGGCAAGCCCTAGTAGTCCATATGAACTAAGACCAACTGAGATCCTTACTGGTCCCTATTATAAACCTTTAATATGCACTGTTCCCCTTTGTTTTTAAATGCAGGTTGTTAAAGGCCTTACCTATTTATGGAGCTTAAAGATTTTGCACAGAGGTGAGTGACTGATTTATTCTTTCTGTTTCCAAGTGGCTATTGCATTAACTTGTTTAGCGACGCTGTTCTTTAACGATCTCCCTAACGTGACTCCACTGACATCATTAGGGTTATATAAACCAAGATTGCAAGTTCGATCTCGGGTTGGACTAGATGATCTCTTCAAGTCCCTTCTAGCCTTATTTCTCTGTGAGTAAAGGTCTTCTCTCTGACTAAAGAGAAGAATGAATGTTACTCAACAGCCTTGGTTAGATACTGTGATAACGGCCTTCAACAGCTTTCCTCCGCTCTCTATTTTTCCCTAAAACAAGCATAATACTAGAGACGTAGGATAGGAAATTAAAGGTATTTTGGTACCCAGTGGGGTTTTCAAACGCAGCGGAGGAAGCCTAAATTCCATTGAAATTAGCAGGAGTTAGGTGCCTCTTTTTCAAAAGAGGTTCCTTTGAAAATCTCCTATGCACCACTGCATCTTTAGGCACTAACGTTTCTTTGTAGATCTTGGCCTATGGTCCCTCAAAATAGCATAGGCAGGTTTAAATAAACTTAACTTGAAGGTTAAGTTTAATCCATTTTCAGCGTAGTGGCCTGTTCCTATTCCCAAGGTCATTTGTATTGCCCTTACATTATCCCTGGTATCTCTTAATTTTTCACCTGTTCACTACTTTAAATAACTTTCAGGGGTTCCTAGTAACTGGGCTAACATGACTAAATGGATCCATGTTGACTAGCTCTTTCAAAAACAGAATATTATCTATCATGGAAGAGTGTGGGTATTAAAGAACAAGGAAAGGGTTAAGTAGCAAGTGTTGTGGCAAAAAAAGAAGAAACTCTTTGCATTTGTAATGTTCCTAAAGTGTTGGAAAGTAACAGTGATGGTTCCTAATGTTGCTAACAGTACCATTTAATTTAACCCATCTGCTCACTCAGTCCTTGTGCACAGTCGGAGGGTGCAGTAACAGACCTTATTTGTGATTAAAGGGAGAAGAAGGGAAAGTCTAATTGAGGGAAGAGATGAGAATATTTTAGAACCTAAATTCAAAGCTGCTGTGTTGAATTTGGGATGTACAGTCTCTGCACCTCGCACAACAGAGACCATGCATTACTGCTATAACAACAACTCGTCATAAGGAAATGCCAGCAGCGTTTGCAGCTCCTGAGGACTTTTGGCTCTCATTCATTAGATCTGTAATGAAGTTTGGGTTTTTCAGAGTGGCCAAAGGACGTTGAGTGCCTCATGCCCTTAGGCTCTTCCTTAGAAATGCAGCGCTTGGCATGGATGCAAGTGCTTGTTCACATTACTGGTTTGGTCCTCCCTTTGCCCTCAGCTGCGGTTGAAATATTTGCATTAGATGCAGTTTCCTAAGGATGCTTTGGTTTGGGGTAGTCAGCTTACAGATCTCACCTTTTATCCTGAATTTCCCCTGAAGCAAGGAGTTCACAGCTGGACTATCCCGAGCACAGGATGACTGCAATGGACCTAAAAACGGCCACGTACATGTGAAAACTCTAGACCACATTACAAAAACGCAGAGCTATGCTAGTTCCTGGGCGTTTGAACCAGCCCCAGCTTAGCCAATTCATGAAGTTAGCCCTGAAAGCCCCACTTTGTTCCTCTCTGATGAGATGGGACAATGCAGCAATTAGCAACAGAAGTGTTAATGGAAGAAGCATCAGTGCAGGGAGCACATTTTGAGCAGGCTGCGCAGTTCTCACGGCACGATGGCCAAGTACCATCAGCCCCTGCAAAATGCAACAAGAATTTAAAGTACAATTTGTACTTTAAAATGAGTGTTAGTATAGTGAATGGCTGTTGTATTGGTTGGTTTTTCAGAGCCAGCTGTGTTCACACTCAAACTACAGGCTATGTAAATGTGACATCTATACCTCTTCTCTGCCTTAAGCTTAGAAGCAGAATCAGATTTTTTTCTGCCCACTTCTGTAGGGCATCCTTTTACATAACTTGCATGGTCTTGATTTTACAAGTTGTATTGAGGACTGGTGAAGCTTTGAGCTGCTTGTACTGGAAAGGACCTTGGTGTCTTCTGGGATGTGTGAGATGGGTCTGGTCCGACAAGGAAACCAGAAACGGATCCCGCTTCTCTTTTCAGGTTCAGCTGCCCTTGATCTGTGGCCGCCTTGCAAAAAGTGAGAGCCAAGCTGCATAGGGCGCTAATTAACATGCCTGGGTCCAG
This sequence comes from Gavialis gangeticus, assembly GCF_001723915.1. Lineage (NCBI taxonomy): Eukaryota > Metazoa > Chordata > Crocodylia > Gavialidae > Gavialis > Gavialis gangeticus. The sequence continues at coordinate 4,054,337 of NW_017728996.1, read as the reverse complement.
CAGTGTTCCCTCATGGGATCTCTGTTTCAAATGAACACCCCTCTGGGTGCAGATGTGTCCGCCCTGTATCTGTATAAATGGCTACATAATAGGCAGTACAAAGCAGGATGCCTGTTTGACAGTAGTCTCCTGTAGCAGTAGACGGATTTTAATGCAACAATAGGGAAGCGGAAGAAAATTTAAACCTGACTCCTTTGTTATCACATACAAAATGTGCCCCGGGGGAGGCTGTTACAGGCGAAGGAGTCAAGGAATTCCACAGCGATGATAACCGAGAGGTAGACGTGGTCCTGGTGGAAAAGCTGCATAATACAGTGCAACAAACAGGGCAGTTTCTGATGAGAGGATGGATAAAAGCAAAGGAAACAAACAATGAGCAAGTCTTTTATTCAAGATCAGACATTTCAGCAAATATTACAGCTTAACTTCAAAACATACCTTGCAACTAATGAGGTGATAGCCATGCATATTAATAAACCTAAAGCTGTAGTCATAGTCATCATCCCCACATCAAACATAAACAAAAGATTAACACCTAGACAGCTTCTTTGGAAGATGTGAGAATGTCCCAATGATAACTGCTCTCTCTTCCCCTGAGGATAAAGGATAGAAATGGAAGGGTAATGAGAAATTAACTTAGATTTAAAACAAAATTAGCAATCAAACTGGGCTCATCTTGTACAAAGTCAAAGTTTGCAGAAGAAATAAACCTAATCCATTAAGTTCAAGAAGGAAGTAGAGATCATATACATAATAACCAGTCAGTTTTTCTTGTTTTCTCTGTTAAATCCTGCTCATTAAGGAGGAATGTCCGTGTTAAATGTTACCTAAGAGCGTGCATGTGTACATGCAGCATGTGACTGTGCACACAGCTAGTTCCTCTAGCTGTGCTCTTATACTACATCCCAGTGTTATCTCTGTTTCACCAAGGGCAGCAAAGCATTTCAATGTGTCAGCCCTCATTCTGAATCCTTAATAAGGTAGGTAAGATTTTTCAAAAGCACCTAGGTCCCATTTTCAAAAGCAGTTTAGGCATATAAAACCCTCAGCCCTGGATTTCAGTTTGGATCCAAAAAAAAAGCATGCGGCCCTCCTTGGGTATCCCATTGACATCAGTGGGGGTTCAGGCACCTAACAGAAGAGTATTCTTGGGAACCTGGCCTCTCTTGTGTTTCCATGTTTGCCTGCTGTCATGCACGGCCTCCTCGCTCATGGTCTCGTGCTTTTTTGTGTGTGTGCGCTCAGAAGGAGATTCAGTCAGGGCCCTCCCACTTGATATATCAAGTTGCTTCTTGTTGCTTATGTGTAGCACCACCTTTCAGTGGAGACGGCTTGCAGGCAGCTAAAGCATGGTGAACCACTGCATGGATCTCCAAGTAAGGTTTCCGGAAATCCTCAGCCAAGTAGAATTGCAAAAGGCTTTCTGAGATGAATTTCCACTGCTTATATCCAGTGGTAAGACTTTCCAAGAAAGTCTAACTCCTTGACATCCAATGTCTAACTAAACTGGGTAATAAAGCATAACCACAAATGTTCAGATGTGAACCGAGTCTTCCGAATTATCTGAGAGATTGGAAACAGTATGTATGTGTGCCCATATTCCAGGCCCCACATGGTGAAAGGGGAGGCTCCAGAGCCCCGGACAACACGTATGAACAACATTCCTCAAAAAGATAGCGAAGTGAAAATGGATTTAACTGGTTTCTACATTTGGAAACTAGGAAACACATGGAGCTAAGAAATGCTGGCTGCCAATGCCAGGCGCCCTTGCAGTAGCGCTAGGAATAGGCTTGGTGATTGATTTCCGTCTTCCAACAGCAACACACATTTTGGCTTGCGATTGCAAAGGGAAACAAGACAACACAAGCTGGTGGTAGGATAACATGCCCATTGCAACATTTTTTTAATCGTGCCAGCTTACAGAAATTAATTTAGTGCCATGTACACTAACGTACAAGCAAATATGCCAGGTATAAAGAGAGTCTCACGTGCCACTCAAGCTTGGGGGGGTGGGGAAAAAAATCTCCTAGCCTCCAAAGAAAGCATGCCGATGAGGTCAGTGCTGCAAGAAAATATTTTTGTTCCTCCAGCTGCTGCTTTGTTTTTATCGGCAATGTTCTTTGAGCTGTCCATAGCTAAAATTATGTTTTCCTACCGTTCATGTTCCTTGAACCTGGAGTATTGTATTTGCATATTTGTGAAAGGCAGAAGAAGTCAAGAGACTTTTTAGAAATCCATTTAATTCAAAATCATTAATCTGTTTGCCTTTGAATAAGAATAAAATGACTGAGACGTGCAGTATTCAGAATCCTGACCCTCTGACAGTTCTATTTACTGGTAAGTAAGAGCACGTAGGTCCCATTTATCTGCAGGGAGATGAATCAACTTAGGCTGATATATCATAAAGAGAACTTGTTCTTCCTCCATAATGATGCTTCATACAAATCATTTGTAGTAAGCAAGCTCAAGTGATGGGAGCATAATGACCCCTTTTGGCTCTTGTTTAAATTCTTCCACTTCTAAACAGTAATATTAATCACACGCAGATGGTGCAGAACATTATTTATGCACATTTGTTTTTTTTTTCTAAAAACAAAACAAAACAAAAAATTAACCCATTAGCTGAAGTGGTTTACAGCACAAGAAGACCAGCTTACCCATTGGGTGCTTTTCTTTTCTCCTCGCTGTGAATACGGGGTACGCGGAATGAAATTTCCATCTGTGACTCTTGTTTCTTTTTGCCCCAGCGAAACCTCAGGAGCAACAGGGTTTATGGCAGCAATCTGTCTAAACACACTATTTTTGGTGGGTTTTAAATTGCGGAGACAAAATGCTCTCTGAGCGACTGCTTTGACAGCAACAGGCTTTAACCTCTGTGGGGCTTTATCCTTCCCCACTCTCTAGCACATCTCTGACAGACTGCTCCAGCTTTGCCCACAGGAGTATCAAGCAGCAATGCATTGTGGATGTTTCTATTTATCCTACTTGGGGCCACATAACAAAGAAGAGCGGGAGAGAGTCCTCCCTGGATGAAACTGGGCACTGACTGGGTAGAGCCTGGGCTCTGGGCCCCGGACTGGGCAGGCCAGACTAAGTGCAACACGTTGCACTGGTCCGGGGGTAGCTGGAAGGAGATTGCAATGCTGAGCCACGCACACTTCTCTGAGCAGCTTCTGGGGCAATGTAAGATCGCTCTGCCTCTTGCTGTGCTTTCCTCGGGCCTCTGCGATGGGTAAAAGTTGTAAAGGAGAACGTGGCTGTGAGCACCACACTGTTAAATGTAGCATCTCCATCGCGTGGTGGGACTGCCCCTTCCCAGGGGAAGCCTCGTGCCCGGGAGAAGCTGCAAGATTAAAGGAGCTGCTGTGCAGCCCACTTCCACCGTGAATTCAATAGGGCCCTATCGTTGATCCAGTCCGACCTTCTTCTGTGCCTGGAAGCAGCATTTCCAGGGGGTTTGCAAAGCTGTAGAAAGCTGCAGAAGATACAGAGGTGTAAGGAGGGCTGACCAGCCAGCCTGAGAACCAAACTCCAGCTTAACTGATGTTAGCGGGGAGTTTGTCATGGAGCGTGGAGGGACCAATCCAGTTTATACAATCTGTGCATCTCGTTGCTGTTAAACTGCTGCACCATTACAAATCTAACGGTAAGAGGCCGTGTTTCCGTCCAAGTTCAGGGGCACGCTGAGACCAAGGGTGGATCCAGAAGGAGAGCAGTCTCTGATCTCTGGTCCAGCCACAGTAAAAGTAAGCCAGCTGCCTGCCTGGCAGTGGCAGCACCATTTCTGTTCAGGCAGCAGGGATGGGAGTCCACTGATTTCATGGCTCATTATCATCTACCTGATTCCTTTTAAACTCCTGTTCTACAGGTATTAATGGCCTTCTCTCCTTTCTAATGGTCTTGATGTTTCATTAGTTGACTTGTCTTTTCTGCTGCAATTCTGCTGTCTGTTGGCTGCTCCTGGGACCATAGCTCCTATTTCACAGCCCTGCAGACTGTTTTTAACTCCAGCTAAAACTCAGGTGTGGAAATGACTGTCGGTGAAGTATTGGATGCACTGTCAAGATGCTCAAGAAGCCTAACTTTTGTTTTTTAATGAATCTGAAAAAGAGATGCATGTTTAAGTCCACCGACTGCAAGACTAATGAAATCATCTTTTTTTCCCCAGTGTTGTGCTGTTTCATTCCATTATATATCACAAGGCAAATGAATGTGCATTCCAGTGAAGTTATATTTGTCTTTTGTTTCAATCTTGAACTGAATCGTAGAGCCCTAGGCCCCTAGCATACTCATAAAGCTTCTAGCTTCTTTTTACCTGGAGCAAAATGTGCTTTGTTACGTTTGTGATGATGCGTCAAAATCCTCGGTCCATCTGTGATTGACACGATGCTGCCTTGAGACCCAGTGTCCTTGGGGACCTTTGCAAAAATCCCATAGGTCCTGCTTTCTCCAGCCCACCTGTTTTCTTGTGCCACACATCCTCCCAGCTGCTGTCTCCTGCCCCTCCTCTGCCTGCTCTGCAGGTGCTGGGGTGGGGGGAGCGGAGAGAGGAGCCTAGGGTGCATCTCTTGCAGGTGCCTGGCTGGCCGGCTGCAATTATCTGCATGTGATCCTGCTCACTGACTGCTGAACTAAGACATCCCCACGCAGCCTTGATCCCAAGAATTGTCTCACTCTGACCTTGTTGAGCTGATTACTGAGTTTATTGGGCTGTTAATTAGCCCTTTTTAAAATCCAGGACTGTTTTTATAATGATTTGCAGCACTTGGCAATTCGACATGGAGCCTCCATGTTTCACTGTAGTGTTCCTTTAAATGCACGCCTGCCATAAACAGATGAATTCGTAACGCCGAGTGTCAGCATATTCTGCATATGTAATTGTACCTGCTGTTTAGTTCATTAGAATGCAGCGCAGCCATAATAACTAGGTAGATATATCGGCTGACATATTTTCAGAAAACAAATATAACAAATAGGATTACTGTACAACTCATCGCTGCTACTTGGGCAGTCACAGTGGAGCCACGCTTACGGTCTAGTTGACCTGGAAATGGTCACCCACCAGCAGTGAGATGTGTGTCGTTAAATGAGTCGCTGCAACCAAACCTCAGTGTCTTTCCAATATTTGTATTAGAAAAAGCTCATTCAATAAACCATAGTGCTAAGATGCTGGGTGAAAGGGCACAAAGGGTCTCCTGACCACTTGGATGGTTCGCAATCAGAATTTGGTCTCCGACTGAGGGTTTAATATCGTTAATGCTGTATTCAGATACTTGGCGCGCAACTGAAATGGTAAACAAGCTATTAAATATCCCCCTTTTTTAAAACAAAAATCTGGCTTTTTTTTTTTTACCCCAAACATAAGAAAGCATTTAATCAGCTTGTTAATTGAAGTTATACGTTTTACGTTACAGAGACAAATTAAGCAAGCTACTCCGATACCCAGAAAACATCTGCTAAGCCAAGACAAACTTAATGATAAACAAAATTAGGTTCCCTTGTAACTGGTTTTCAGCCATCTGCACCCAACTACTGCTCACTTTTAAAGAAGGAACAGAGACACTTGAAATTCATAATGTTATGAGAGGGCTGTCATTAGACCCAGGCACTGTTCTCCCATCTCTGCAAGTTGGGGTCAGAACTGCATTAAGTCACGTCTCGTACGTGCTGGTTAGAGGGAAGGATGCACTGCATTTAACCAGGTCGAAGGAGCATTCGGGTGTCTGTCCGCAGGCGGTGCAAGGTCATCTTACCTACTTCTGTCGCATGGCAGGGGCTCAACATTGTGGTCTCTGCAGGGAAGGGATCTTGTTGTGTTAACATTTGATGTACTTGCAGCCGCTGATGTTGGTAGGGTTATGGCAGTTAGCTTCCACGAGAATTGGGGTTTGCACTGGAGAAGCCCTGTCTGGAAATAAGAGCCTGAAAGATGGGGCCCCATTCACTTTGGTAGGGCTCTGTGCAGCTTCGCATAGGTTCAGCCTTGTGAAGACCTAGAGGCGGCATCAGGGCTAGATTATGCGTTTGCGCATGTGTGAGAGCACGCACGCACATACCCCAATTAATTGGTGGAGGGGGATGTGTTGTGTAGTGTTCTGTGATGAATTGCACAAATAAAACCTTCCATCATCCTGGCTTGGAATAAAGCATTTGGAGAGGGACTGTTACAAGACCTGTAGCGATGTGGCAGCAGGGTTAGAATTGAATACAGGTTACAATCCAAATGGTAGGGCTGTCATGCAATGGATGTTGCACATCAGAGATTGAATTTGGAATATTTTCCGTGAAAAGCCAGTCACACTGATATATATCTGTATCCTCGTATAAAAGCTGCATGTAGAGAAGAACGTATTTCAAGGTCCTCTTTTGTCCCCTTAACAGACGTGAAGCCTTCCAACATGCTGGTCAACACGCGAGGACAGGTGAAGCTGTGCGACTTTGGGGTTAGCACACAGGTATCCCCTCCTGCCTCTCCTAGAGTAGACCTCGCCTGGCTACAAGACAAACAGGTCCACAGCAAGCTCTCCTCTGCTGGGAGAGGGTTATTCATTTTTAATCTCTGAGCGACTTTTCTTCATCAGAATATGATTGTTCATTGTTTAATGACAGTAAAAACTGCTGATATTGTAATTACTACTTACGAATAGCAAACTTCATTGATATGCAGCTTCGATATGAAAGCGTTTTGGCCAGACAAAAGGGAGGGCAGAGTGGGAGATGTGTCTGGGGAGCCCAACTGGCCCACAATAAAAATTAATATTGGAAGTAACAATAGTGGTGGGCCTTGACAATGTGCAGCACAAATTTTAATTAATTTCCATTTTGGGCCTCCCTGGAGAACCTCTCTGATAGTGACCCATGAGCTTGCTGTGATGTTGATTTGAATTGCAGCCACCTTTACTCTCAGCCAAACATGAGGACCAAAGAGAAGGTCAGCGTTGTATTATAAGTTGTCAAAGTCTGTTGTCCCTCCAGCGTATTTAGTGCTCATTGCATTTCCGTAATGAATGTGGCTTTATTCACATCTTGAGCCAGCTGACTGAGAAATGAGCGTGCTGAATCCTACTTCAAATTGACTTTTTATATCAGACTAGTTTGGGGTACTAAAGCTATAAGTATCCTGTTTCAAAGAATTGTTTAAGGTTATCTGCCATAAACTGTAATGCAGTGCTTGTTTAAATTGGAGCTCTCATTCAAAAGAAAAAGAGAGATTTAATCATTTTTAATGCCTTCGTAGATAAATTTGTTCCCTTTTACATAATTTTTAGTTGATTTATAGGAATGATGATTGTAGGTTAAATGAGGAATAATTGCCCATTTTATTTCCACATTATCTTTATATTGTTCTAACAGACTGTTTTGTCTGATAGCTGGTGAATTCTATAGCCAAGACGTATGTTGGAACAAATGCTTATATGGCGGTAAGTGCATTTATGCAGAAATAACATTTAAACAGAAATATATGTATAGTGCCTTGGTCTATATAATGTAAGACATGTTCTGAATCTGGTTCTCCAACTGCCTCCTAGCATAGGCTGCATCTTAATAGTCTGTGGCCAATGGAAACTGCTCCTTTTTGTTATCCCCTAGACCACTTTCCATCCTGTTAGTGATCACATCGCATTGCTGGGACTGGACGAGCCAATGCTGATTTGGAAAGTGTTTCTTTAATGTATTTTTAGCCGCCTTTCATACACTGTAACAACTGGGATGAAAGGAGAGATCCAGCACGATATAAAAAGCTAGCTCTCCACAAATAACCAGCAGGTGCTTGACAGATCCCCAATGGTCTGTTATTGCCGACACTTTGGGAAAAGCTGTTCCAAGGTCGCAGGTTAGCAAGCTATTTAAGCCTGCGCTTTCAGGCCTGTTGATTTCTTTAGGATTGAGGCTCGTGTTTGAGATTGCTGCTGGCCGAGAGCGCCGGCTCTCAGATCTTTTCATGGTTCTCTTTGAAAAGCTTTGCAAAATGAGTTAGGGTGAAAGAGCAAGGAGTACCCCCCTTTTTACTGTGCATGAAATCGCTGGGCAAATAGAGTCCTCCAGTATTCAACTGTTCGACTTGCATGTTAGCACTCACCACTTTCATTCAGTATGGTAAATCGGTGCCTCTAGTTTGTTAAGTAGAAATGTTAGCCCACAGAATTGGTTGTGAAGACAACCTATATGCTTCCCCATAGATGCTATGGATAAAAACATTTCCACTCTCGCTAAATGAGTTTCCACATGGCATTTCCACTCTCGCTAAATGAGATGAACGAGCTTCCAAAATTGTATCCCTGATCTCGTCAGATGTGGCCTGAGATCTTTTCGCTCCCTCTTCCCATGCTCAGCAAATGATGTATATCCCAGTGAGATTGATCAAATAGATCCAATAAAAAGGTAGCGATTTCAATAATGATGAGAGCAAACTGCAAACCTACCAACCGTTTGCCTCCTGTGCAGGTTCATCTTGACTTATTTTTATTTAACATTTTTTGAAGGCTCAAAAACTTGTGTTCTGCAGCTGAGGATGTAAAAAATCGCATGCCATTCTTATTTTGCTGCTTAAAACCAATTTTGGCAAAAATGGCCTGGGCAGATAAAATTAAAGAGGAAAATAGGCCCCAAATTTGCTAAAAGGCAAATAATAGCACAAAATGGCTGGCCTGTGTACTTTCAAACCCTTCAAGAGGCTTTCGGATCTATATATATTTACTTCTTTGTTAACAGATAACAAGCAAGGGAGTTCATTTATTTGCTAAGTGTTTCCTAGCCAAGGTATACACATCACTTAGCCTCTGAAACAACCATGTCACCATCCTAACAAAGCTTAAACTGCCCTGTGTGATCAGAATATTAGGTGAGCAGAAAAATGTTAAGTCAGTCAAATTTATTGCTTGTGATAAGCAAACCCAATTGCTGAGCTTCATTCTCCAAAAGTGCTGGAGTACTGTGATTAAAAAACACCCCGACCCTCCAAATGAATCAACATCTCTAACTCCGCTCTCATTCTTCAAGTGGCTTTAAATAGCTCTAATAATTAAATTGTATTATTCTTTTAATGTACAAATCCAGATTACAGTTCTCCTTCCCAGGTGTACATTAAGGAAATTACTTTTTTTCCTTATTGTTTATGGATGAATGTGATGCGTCCATCTGTTAATTGAAAAAGAGAGGATTAAAACTATATTTCTGGTTTTCAAATTGATTTGCTTCTTGACTGAATTGTTTCTGGTCATCAAACGAATTGTTCAGTCTCCAAAAGATAACACTGAACCGTGGGCATTTCGGACCAATGCTCAGGAATGCGAGCTGTGGCACCGTATTAAAATATTCCCGCAAAGCAAAGCAGTTTGACATGCCACTTAAAAAAGGTGAAAGCAGATGAGCAGATCTGTTCTGTGCACCTATTTCAGGCCACTGTTTTGTTCCTCATTGAATTTCCAGCTCTATGTGGACAATAGAAATTGTGGTCCTTCCTCCAAGGAATTTACAGCCCTTTTCACAAGACTTCATAGACACAAACAGCATATTGGATTTTAATGGCTAAATTTTAAATGCAGATGTTTTTAGATAAGTATAGATGCATAACATTAATTGGAAGAAGCATTTTTAATTGATGGACCTTTGTCATGTCTTTGAAAACTATTCTGTATATTCTGTATAAAACAATACTTTTATTAGTGCAGCAGGTAGCATCACCCTGTGAATGTGGACATTTGTGCTGCCCTTGCACTGTCAAAGCTCAGTGATACCTAGAGAGATCCAGCAGCTGCTTTAATTCTGTGCTGCCTTGCTTTTGAAGTTAATGCTGCCAGACTCAATATTATTTTCATGTTTTTGACAATGAATGTATTTTTAAGGCTGGAGGATTGAGACAGTAATTTTCACTTTTGCTCTAATGCTAATTAATCCTGTACCAGGCCCTTTGTATTGCTGTACAGCGGGTGACTGTGGAGTTTTAAATGAAAGTATCCAAACTCCTTTTTAACCATTCAGTAAGAATAGGCCCAGATTAGGAAAAGAAAATCAGGTGTGGCTAACAAGTTCACTAGCCTCAACCCTGGTACTTAGTTTTGATGCAAGAAAGCAGTTTTTTCCTTTGATGAAACTTCACAAAATCTACCCCAGGCTTCCCACGAAGGTACTCCTGTCTTGGTAGGGAGAAGCTGCAAAAGTCATAGTACAGCAGTAAGAATGAGGCCTGAAATACATTAGTGAGACTCCTGGAGTCTGGCTCTGAACCTCTCTCCCTTTTTCTTGAGGGCTGAAGGAGTGCCCTCTTGTGTTGCTGAGTTACTAGTCTAGCTCTTCAAATAGCCCTAACAGTTAATGCTTCTGAGAGCATCGTTACATTTCTTTTATTAAATATGTCCACAAACTAAAAACGTTCTCGTGTGATTTAGAATTTTACTCTCGGTCACCGAGGAGATTTTCCTCTTATCAGCTGCCTTTCCCCCATTGTAATATCTGTTATGTCTGCGGAAAGCACTTTGATTTAAGTGTCCAGCTGCACAGCGTCCAACACGGGGCATCCTGGGGGAGGCAGCCCCCATGACCAAGGGAGGAAGTGACACAAAAATGCAACCTCAAGGTGTCAAGTGTTATCAGGAATATTTTATTTTTTTATCCTTCCTTTGTTCATTAGTCAGTTTGAGTTCATATGATGAGCTAAATCCAAGTGAGGCCTGGTTCCTGGCACCCACATCGAGGTTTCTTTTCACTGCATGAATGCATCCCAAAATCAAGAAACTCATTTTGGCTATCTATCCTGGCAGGGCAATTTTTACAGCTGACCAGGGCAGGGAGAGTATATTTAATTAAAAGTTACCTAATAAATTATTAGTTATAATTGCTCTATGCAGTTTTTGTTCAGTGAGAGTTTTCTAAACATCATTTAGTTTAATTTCCCAATCACTCAAAAATGTTAAACCATTTCAGTATGGGGGCGGGGGGAGAAGGGGAGGGAATGGCAAATCAATGAGAGTAGAAGTTTTCCCAGGAAAATGCACCAAAAAAAAAAAAATCATGGTTTTTTCATTGAAAATAGAAAACCTACAATCAAAATATATCTTTTGCAGGGAAAAATAATTAATTTTAATAATAATGTTAATTAGAATTTTTTTTTTTTTAAAATGCTATAGTAGCTTGCAAGCCGTCTAATTTCCAACACCCAGTAGGTAGAGGGCTCTTGCGTACATTTCCTGTTTTATGTTTTGCTGTATGCTTTCAACACTTTTTAATTTTCAGTTTATTTTCTATACTTTATTTTAAATAGAGGAATTAACACGAATAGTTTTATGCAGTGAGATTTCATTTCAATGAACCACCAACTGCCAGTTTAGTCCATGGACTTCTAAATAGAAATTACTATATCAAAACTGTGATTATTATAACAGGAATGCAAGTCATTTAAAGATGCTCAGATTGAACAGTATATCAGCTGTGACTACTAAGTAAAGAATAACATAAATAGTTTATGGTAGAAAAGATTTGGGATAGTAGTTTAACCTGGTAAATTCTTCTAGTGTAGGTGCAGGTTCCATTGGCAAAAAATGGGCTTTTTTCCAGTGTAGCTTCAAGTAGTTCCTTGAACAAAATAACCTATACCAGCCAAGTGCTTTTTTGCCTGTATAACTGCTTCTATGCTGGGGCTTCTGCCAGTGTAAAAATGGTAGAAATCACCTCTCTACCCAGTGCTGTTGTAAGCGCAAAAGTTTCTCGTGTGGACCCACCATAGAATAACTATATTGGTGAATGCTGTCTTCAAGGACATAGCACGAATATTCACCTGGAAATCTGCAGCTCAGTGTAAAATAACCTTGCTCCAAAGGACTTTGTTCCATTTGCCACCTGCTTTTTGTATGGTAGCCCTGGAAAGTTATCCTGACAGATAATGTAGGCAGCTCTGTGTTTTTTACTTAACATTCATGCTGTGATAAAAGCCCTTGATCTGGGATTAGCAGTACAGTGTAAACATCCCAGAGCACGTCGGACTGGCACTAATTTGGGAGTTTGCTTTCTAAAAAGGTCTCTGGATTGTTAGAGACTAGAAATACAACCAGATGTTTGTAGGGGGCTTGGCTAGACAGGTACATTAACAGCACAGTAGGGTGAGGAATCTCCTGGAGTCTTTTATTGCTGCGTTTCATGCTGCACTTGACCTTGGGAAGGCTTAAATCATAGCTTTCCAGTAAAAACTAGCTATTTTATTTTAGAGTGGTCTATTTTATGTGGCATTAAACTTACTATTAATATATTTGAATTAAGCCTTTTTTTTGTGCAGGTTAAAAACTCAAAATATATATACATTAAAATACATTACCTTGGGGGTCTTCAAGAGGAGGCTGGACAGATATTTGGCTGGGGTGATATGATCCTGGCACCCGTTCCTGCCCGGGTCAGGGGGTCGGACCTGATGATCTGTTTAGGTCCCTTCTGACCCTAAGTACTATGATACTATGAAAACAGCGGGGCGTCTAGTTAACAGTAAAGGTTATTTTGGTTTAATTGGCTCCAACAGGTTAGACTCCTGTCTCAACCCCAACTCCTTTACTCAACAGCAAGAGTCTGGCTTTGTCTAGGGTGTGTACCTGAACCACCTCCCTGGGCAGGAAGTAACGGGAACGTTAAAACGTAGCCGCCGGCTTTGCTGTACAGGTGCGCGTCATTGAGTTCCACGTAGAATCGAACAGTCCTGGCATAGATACATTTGGCCGGGATTGCTAGATATATGGCAAGCCTGAGCCAAGGCCCTTGACCTCGCAGAATCCAGGTAACAAAGAAAATGCATCAAATCCATCAGTACCCCAGCATCTCCATTGGGTACCAAATTAGACGGACTGCAGCGTGAATCCTACAAAATTCTCACGTAGTTTACTTGCTCAGGGCTTATCATCGGTGGGGAGGAATGTATGGTTGTGTGACTGGGCTCAAGAAGCTATTTCCCCTTTTTCTTGCAGCCTGAACGAATTTCGGGGGAACAGTATGGAATTCATTCCGATGTATGGAGTTTAGGGATTTCCTTCATGGAGGTATGTAAACATCTATGAGTCCTTTTAGGTGTATTGACAAAGCCAAGCTAATCCTAAGGTTAACGTACGCTGTCATATGTCCGTGTGAGCATGGGTAATCTTTAACATCACTAAATGTCTTTGCTGTATCTGGAATGGAGTTGTTCTTACTTGGGTCAGATTCAGTTAGGTTGAGAGGAATCTATATTGGGTTTTCCATGCCACTTAAACCTTTTGGCAGAGTACACAGAGTTGGATGAGTAGGGTATCTTGCCACCCCCTGCACAGGTAGGAGCTCCTGTACCAGAAGAGAAGAGGCTGGCACAGAGCAAGCCAGTAGAAGTGGGTCGCTGTAGAGTTTTGCAGATGCAAGGCCTGACCTCCGTTAATGCCAGCACTAACCCTAATGAAGTTCCTCGTATACAGCCTAGTAACTGGGATGTGGTGGGATGAATTCCTTCCACCGTGGCTAAACATAGCGTTCGTACTCATGTGTTCACCAGTGCTTTCTGGAGCAACTTCTCACGTAGGCCATTATGGGCATGCAGGACAGTATTGAAATGAAGCCGTTCAAAGAGGATGGGCTCAGGTAGAAATACGGTAACTGGGGGGGGGTCCTTTCTGCATGTTTGATGCACACTATTCATAATCATTTCTTTTTGAACCCAATAAAATGTCAGGTGTTTCTACCTAGTACTCATTAAATGTGCTAAAACCATACATTTCATCGGGCTTTACAAAGGCGGATTCTCATATTACAAAGACAAAAACAGAACGCCTAAATTTACGGGCGAGTTAGATCTGTCAGGCATTTGATGAGGCATTGACAAGTGATGTTAGGTCCTGGGTCTGATCAGGGAAAAGGGGAAGGTGACTTTGGTTTGGCATTAGAGTCGAGTATTGTTTTATGGATGACCAGGGTCTTGATTTAAGGCCTGGTGGGGAAAAAAAATATAAAAACAAATCGCTGACTGTTTCTTGCTACATCCGTGCCTCATTTAAAATCTCGTGGCCGTTTGTGAGGAAAACAACTTGATAAAAAGATGACAGCGACGCATGAAAGGTGCTTCCTGCGTCTGACCCCTGGAGCAACAGCAATGGCAGCCTTCGTATAAAGAATGCGTCTTGCTTCCCTATAGGTGCTAGCAGTTCACAAGGAAGTGGGAGGAGAAAAACGGGAGACACGTAGAAGACCTTGCGTTTATATCCCAAAGCAGTCAACTTCCGAAATTAAATACGTGTATGGGTTTTAGCTGAATGTTGTGGACAGTGCTTTTTAAGGAGGCACAGATGCCCTTGGGTGTGGGACTCCATTATCTGGATCACTGATAGCCTTGCCCGACCATGTGTCTCTGGCACAATACCATTGCTTAGCTCTTCATTCTTTTCACTGTCATCACACACTTGAAGCCCCCATGGGAATTAGCAAGACCTTTATGCTGTCATATGCTTCCATAAAAGATTTACGCTTTTCATCAGCTACGTATCTAAAAAACAAAACAAACAACAAATTCTGTCCAAAAATATGCTTAGACCTTATCTCAGAAAAATTAGTGCTAACATTGCACTATCTTTCGTGGATAGTGAGAGACATAATAGCATATTGGGATTAATAGACAATAATATAATGTAAATGTCCTTTTGTTCTCTTTTGGTGGATGTAATACGCCCTTTGTGTGAAGCAAGTTAACCAAGACTTTTGAAATGTCTTTGCAAATAAATAAGTAATACTTGTTGTCAGATGCATGATTGATTTGAACTAGATTGAAATAGTTTACTGCTGACTTATTGTATTTGGCTCTTGTAAATCTTTTTCTAAGTCTGATTAGAACTAACTTTAAATATACAGGAGCAGCATGCTTTAGTGTGCCACAAGGGACACTGTACTGCTAACTCATTTTATTCCACTTTTTACTGATTTACAGCATGGGAGCATGCCCAACATTTTGGGAGAGATGCAAAATATAATCACACTACTTCTCCATGCTTTCTGTAAGTTAATTTAATTGACAAGAGTCTAAAATGAGATTGCATTGCAAAAGGCCATTTTTTTGTCCTGTTCTTTTTTTGGGATAGTTTGAAGGAAACGCAGAAAACATCTAGCACATACATCTATCTCTTCCTTAGTGGATACAAGGGATACATGATGCCCAGCATGCAGCTCTCAAATGAGAGTAATTTCTGGGTAATCATTTCCAAGATTTGGTGTTCCCTCTATGATTCTGTCGAGGGATTATTGTTAAGGAAACTGATTTAGCTGGTCACCAATTACCTGCATAATGCAGATTTTTATATCTTATCACCTGGCATTAGGGAAACCCCTGCGGTCTGCGTCTGCTCTCTTCTTTCAAACCGTCCAACTTCCTCCTCCTCTCTCTCTCTCTTAACATCTCCAGAGTCAGATGCACAAAACAATTTGGCTCTGTGTGCTTTGTTAATTGGTATGTCATCTGGTCCTCCGAGACCTCTCTTCAACATGATCGCTGCTTTATTGAAGTGGTTTGACTGATGTGTTAAATGATGAAAGCAAGGACAGCAGCTTAGAAAAATGTCTCAAGAAAGGTGAAGAAGATGCTCAGAGAGCCATGCAAGGTCACTGTCATTAAAGTAACACTGTCTATTGACAGGGGGATTGGTGAAACAACCTTCCCGGCTCCTGTTGACAAAGTAGAGCAGGGCAGTTAGTTTGTTCTCAAATTTTAAAATGATCTCCGCTCAGTTCTTTCATATCCAGATGCCCGGTGCTTAAGCTCGTGGAGTCGCAGCACATTAAGTGACAAGGAAGGGTATGCGGGATCAAGGAAACCAGGACTGTGCGGCTGGTAGGACGATTGAACCAGTGACTCAAGTTAGACTGTCGCGGTTCCTTTTGCCTGTTTCTGCATCTCTGAACGGCTTGGGATTTCTTTGCTACAATCCTGTGCGTGATGAGAAGTGGGAACCAGTGCTTTAAAGTTTGAAAGTGCTGCCCAAGAAGCATACTGGCCAAACCTACAGGAGATGAAGTGAAGTGAAGTCACGTTTGCATATATTTATTTATTTTGCTGTTAAAAAGGTGAATTAATTCAGCGCATTATCTATAAACCTGTTTAAAGACACTTCGTTGCAAATAGTTTGCATATTTTCATGAGGTTTTTTTAGCTGTAGTTTTATTTAAGTGCTTTTTGGTTGACAAAGCAAGTTCAATTTAAACCAACGACATTGCTGTCACTACACTGAAGACGGTGTCAGCGTTTTCATTATAAACCCTGTTTTTCAGGGCTTTATAACTCAGTCATAAAATGTACTCCAAGCTGCTTGGGCTAGGTCTGAAAGGAGTTTGCATTCAGTATCTGACACATTGCCCCTCCAAGGACTATGTCCTGTGCTTGGAAGGTACATGGATGATCAAATCTCTCTCTCATCTCTAATAAATACAATGCCAGTCCTCACTTACAGGGTTGCTTTCTGAAAGGGAGCACTCCTAATGAAATACATTTTGATTCTCTTTTAATGAAGAATACTCCGATCTTAAGATGCTTCTTAGTGACATTATCCTACAAACAAAATTCCGTTTTAAAAATAAGGTTTGTAGGACACGTGTCCAAAGTACACTGTAGTGAATACCTTTGGATGGAAGAGTGTAAAAGCCAAGTTATTTTGTTTCTAAAACATCCATTCCCTCAAACTTCACATGCACAACACGCTCTGCAAACCTTAACTAATACTCCGTGTAATATTCCTCTGAGGCAGGTAAGCATGATTGACCCTATTTTATAAATGGGACATTTCTTTATCATAATTACTATTTGTTTGTGTAATTCCAGCAGTGTGCTCAGCGCCTCACAGATGTGGAAAGTAACTAGGGCGCTGACCTGAATCATTTAAAATTATGAGCCCTGATCCTGCAATCGGGCTCACTAGCATGGAACCTATTGATTGGGCAGGACAGGCCTCGGGGTCCAAGCTGCTGCCAGTCCCATTCAGCCTACGCTGTACATGCAAACACAATGGCTAATTGTTTGTTATAATAAACTGAGGCACAAAGGGCCATAAAGCGGGATATGACCCTGTGTGTTCTGACTCGCAGTTCATTCTAATGGCATCCACACCTCCTTTTGTATCCTGCTGTCCCTGATGTGGAAACTCTCATCATGACTTTCTTTATAACAGCAAACTCTCTTTAATTTCCTCTCCTGAAATTCATTCCTCCTCCATGGCTCACCAATATTGGTCCACCCAGGAAAGAAACGCTCTTGCACACCAGTCATAACGATGAGACTATGCTTTGCAATCCCCTAAGGTAGAAACTTCCTCTGATCATTTGCGGTAATCTGTGTTTGTGCTTTCCTTTATCTGTGTATTTAATAGAGCTTAAAGGGCTTGGTAATTGTCTGTGGCACTCCTGTTCACGTGCAGTTTTAAGAGATGTTGCAGGCTATGAGGCTTTCATGTATTTTCAGTCATTGTGTTCAGACCCACATGGGTGGACGCCATAACTGACTTATTAAATACCCACTAAGGGCACGTGCTGCATATGTATATTTCAGGCACATGGGAGTGGTTTTTTCCAGTGAAGCCAAAATTGATTTATATGCACTGTTAAGGCAGAACTAAGGATTTTATTGTATTGACTCTTCAGACTATTTGGGCAAAGAATGCAGAGGTGATGGCAGGGAGATTGCAAGTATAGCTCTGGAAACATGAGAGTGGGAGGTCAAGCTTTTATCCAGGGAGGCAAACAAAAAGTCTGAGCATGGAGACGGGGCTAGAAGAGATGAAGTCCTGCTTGAGGATGCGTCTCTTGAAGCACTTCTGCCTTTGAGATGTTAAGCTATAGGAAGCTGATAGAAAGCCACAAGCTTTTGTATTCTGATACAGGAGAAGGGACTGAGAAGGAGGACTCCTTACAACAGAGCCAAATTATGTGTTTGGTTGAATGCGATCAGTGTATAACTGGTCACAGTGACATGGAGATGATGAGCCAGATTCTCAATTAGACCTTAGGAGTCAAAATTGTTGTCATTGGATTTATGATCCAGATACCTTATTTTGGGTGGACCCTTGACCCTCAGACCAACCATGACCTCTCCATTCGATAATAGGTGGATTTTATTGATATACAGTGATAGCAGATAAGAATAATGCAAATAATTCTATATCTACCAGTCCTAGAGCTGTCACAGCATCAAGGTATGTCTAGCCAGTACGTGAGCTTCACCCTGGGGCTCTCCTGAATGTCAAATGTCAGCAGCTTGAAGGTCAGAGGCTGAGGCTCTCCGCAGCGGAGTGGCTGAGACGTGCTAGTGGTGTGCCCTCTGTCAGTGGTGGCCTCGGGTTCCCCTCTCAGGGATCCTTTGCTGATTTGAAATCCTTCCTTTTGTTTCCTTTTCCTCCTGATGACTCTTCATCTTTGGGTATCATTGATTGGTTTCCCTGTGGTCATCATACTGTCCACATTCTGCTCTGTCAGCATATTCCTTTGTTTCACAAACCCATCACATGCACACATCCTAATTTGGTTGTTCACCGGTTTCTCCTAATTCAGTCCACCCCCAAAACTGGAAATCCCAAGGACTCTGCAGTTTGGCACTGTGACCTGTAGAGTCCCTTATCTCTGTTTGAGCACACTGTTCACATTATGGAGCAGTGTAGTACATGTCTTCAATTTTCCAGCTTGTGTGTCTGCTTGCTGCTTGCCTGTGTGCCTTGAAGGAGATTGTGTCACAAAGAGACTTTTTGAAACCAGTTAACCCTTGCCATTGCCCTGGACCATTATTCTAATACATATCTACTTTATGTAACAGCCAGTTCCAAAAAGCAAACCTCTAAATGTCATTTTCTAGTCATCAGTATCCACCTAGGTACAGAGACAAGCTGGAGAGCCATGCACCACTTTTCTGCCTCTTTTCTGCTTGAAAGATTTAAGTGTGCCTGGGCCTCGCACTGGTCCTCTGGTGGATTTGAACCAGATCCAGACATTCCTGGATTGGTAGGAGAGAGACAAGGATTTGAGAACTGAACCTGTGGGAACCTTGTAATGGGAAAGCACAGCTACCACTGGGGAGAGATCAAGAGGTTGATAGAAAGGAGCAGGATTGTGACCATGATGTCTGCATGACTCCTGGAGCCGGTCCAGGAGCGTGGAATGATGATCAGCGTCCAGTGCTGCACTGAGCAGAGGCAGGAGGAAGATTAATTAAAATAGGAAGTTATGATGATGGCAAGGGTCAGGCTTTAAAGGAAAATGAGAATTTCAATCTAATCTCTGTGCAAAACAGGAGCCTCACAATTGTATATGATGTGAGATGCCATATGTGCCAAAATAACGGGTCAAAGAGGAGGTGTTTAGCATGGCATGGCAGCTCTTGCTGGCCTGGCCTTGCTTTTGAGAATTTATATGAGAATTTAAGTTACTGTTTATATTGTACTTGTTTTATTATGGGAATACATTTTTAGTGGAGGAGATGAGAGACTCCAGGCAGCTCTCAGTATCCTCTGGAGTTAGGGCAGTGGTAGGCAACCCCTGGTACAGGTGCCAGTGTGTGGCACTTGAAAGCATTTTGCTTGGCACATGCGCCTAGGGACAGACGGCAGGGAAGAGGCTGGGGCTGCACTGCCACAATAGGGATCAGACTCCTCGTGGCTCCCCCATCACCTGCCCCTGGCATGCCAACACCTTACAAGTCAAGGTCACAGGTGTTTTTGGTACTCTGCCCAAAAACATTGCCAACCCCTGGGTTAGGGTTTTTGCTGGGGATTGTGGAACTATAGTGGTTCTACTGACTCTGCAACATCCCCAAAGGGAACATGGATGAGACTTACAGGTGTTGGTATTCCAGAAAAAAGGAGGGGGGTGGGGAAGCAAACCACCAAAAGTACAAAAACATGCATTTAAGAAAAATTAAACCCATACTTTGAAAATGACCCACCCAGACCCATCAACAGAAGCAAGTTCTGGAGCCAACCTGCTCCTCTGAATTTGGCTGTGGGGGCAAGCAGCAGGAACACTGTGCTGAATAGCACCTGTCAGCACAGGGAGGTCAAGAGAGGTAGATTTTGGTATAGCCAGAGCCAAAGTCATGGATGGCCTTGCTGAGAATCAGCACTCTGAACTGTACCAAAAGTGTTGACTACAGGTGAGTGTAGAGCCTGACAAGTTATGTGTTTGTCATCCTGCCCTGCTTAAAGTGGATATGTCCTGAGTGGTATCTTGCACATCTCCACGTGGCAGGTATCATTGTTAACATGAAACCCAGTTTAGCATGCAAATAAACCTACAAAATGTAGTTCAGATTTTAAAAGAGATTCCCCCAAAGGCCAGTCCCTTGTCAGACCTCCTAATTCAGTGCATCAGAAAAAATGAGTGTACAGAAATTGGCCAAAATGGAATTCATAAAATTCCAAAGTTGGCCTCAGTGCTGAGGCCTGGTCTCTCAGGCTGGGATCTAGCATTGCCAAAATGATCCCAAATTTATTAGAGCTGTTTAAAAAAAAAAAGACAGAAACACAGACGGAAAGAAATGGAGGCATAGGCTGGGGAACCTGGAAAAGGGCTATGCACAGTGGTCCCAGCTAGTGCCAGCGTTGTCATTATAAACGCCTGCTACCAGAAGACACGAGGTCAGCATTAAACAAACGTGTTAAAAGAGCATCATTTCCTCACTCTTACATTGAGAATTCAAGTAGTTGTTAAATTAATTGAACACATTAGATAGATCTGGGCACATTTCAGTAGATACAGTATGATGCGTTTTAAATTGCTTTAACTTTTTTTCCCCCTCACTGCATCCCAACCTTCTTTAAACTAATAAAAATCACCCTTACTTCTGTAACCAACTACCCAAGTAACCAGCGATGCTTGGAAGAGATGGGTAGTTACTTTGGTGGCTGCAAATCACTCTGCAATAATTATAGTATACACAGAGCTCAGGGAGAGGAAGGGGGGGAAGGGAGGAGGTGTTGGGGAGGGAGCAGGGGTTGTTGGGTTTTTTTTTTACTTATAAACATACTGGATTAAGAGCCCCAGAGACCAAAATCCTGTTTGCCCAGCAAAGATGCAACATGGCCTTTGGTAATACAGGCCTTTATTGCCCACCAAGGTACCAGAACCTTAATCTAAACCTTAATCTAAACCTTAGTCTGCTGGGACCCACTTCAGGGGTGAGAGGGTAATTCAGTTTCCACACCCGCTCACCCTTCTTACCCTGAATTCACTCCGTAGCTGAGAGCACCAGGGGATCCTGCATGTTTGGTCTCTTTACTTACGCTGCTGATAACAACAGTGGTATTTTTAATTTTTTTTTTTTTTTTTTTAAGCAGCAGACACCTGTTTAGTGGGAACTGTCAACCCAGGACTTATCTAAAAAAGAAACAGCCCATTTCCTCTTTTTTTTTTTTTTTTTTTTTGCAATAAGCTTTGTTACTTTAAATTATTCAGGAGTGGTTTTGTGGCATCTTTTATTCATATAGACAATCCCTTGTGTTCCCTGTGCATGGGGTTTGGTCACACAGGCTAGCTATGGTTAAAAGGAACAGGATTTGGCTCACAAGTTCAAGTAAAAAAATGTTCTTATTATTGAAGAAGATCCCTCTAGTGTAGGCATCTTTTATTAGATGTGTACAGGGCAAAGCATTTTGGGAACAACTGCCTCCTAAAACAAAATATGGCCTGGATTTCTGCCCTGCGCTTCCTTGGGTAATTTAGCCCAACAATGGCAGTCATCACGGACTCCACTTTTGTCATCTTTGCCCAGCCAGGAGGAAGAAGAAAGACAGTGTCCAGCCAAAGCTGTAGTTTTGTAGTAGCAGAATTAGAAGCAAAGGTACCAATGCCTGAGGGTTGGGTCATGAATTAATAATTGCTCTGTGTCGGATGAGGCCCGTCAGAATGGCTGAAAATGAGGAAGTTGCCTTGCAGAGCGCTATCAATCACTCAGTGACCATAACTTCCAGTAATTAGTGTATTTTATGGGCCTTTGCTTCAGTGACTCGGAAGCACATATGCTCCACTCACAGCTAAACTTAGCCAGAGTAATATTCCAGGATGATTTATCCGCTTGCTGCACTGGGATGTAACCCTATATTAGGTGAAGATTGTGAACTAAGCTGCAATAAAGTGTAAGTTTAGGTACAGTTTGCCCAGGTTGAGACCTCAATGTATCATGTTTTCCAGCACTCACAGTTAGGCCACAGCGGGCAATCTTCGTAACAGAGAAATAAATAAAGCAGTTAGATACCTGAGCAGATAGATGGATGAACAATTAAAGGAACCGCATTACGTGTGGGCGCGTGTAATATATATGCTTATATAATATAGATTAATGTCACCTTCCCTCAACCTGTGTAATAAACCAATCTCCAGTTAAAAAAAAATATTGGAGATATTTATCAGCCTCAGCTGCCTTTCTGTATTATTATTATTACTACTAGATCGTTATGGCAAATGCCATGGGCCAAAATGTGACCTCCTTCACACTGGTGGGAAGCCAGAGCCATTGCATGACTTCAGTGGGATTGGTCGAGATTTGCCCCAGCATAAATGAGTTTGCAATTTGGTCCGTAGGTTTTCAATGAGAATGGGGCATGTGCTTCGTCTTTTCTAATATCTTATAACCTGTTACGGTAAAGCTGGGATTTAAGAGCTCAGTGATTAGTAAAATAGATCGTCTCAAGCACTCTTACTTCCTGCGGCTCTAATTTAGAAAATGCAGGTGCCTTTACTCACCCAAGTAGTTTAACAGCCATCTGTGGATGGTCCATGCGATTTCTGCGCGTGCTTGAGGGTTTGCAGTTTAGACCTAAAAGGAGTAGATGTGTTACCGATAGACATTATTTTTCTTTTTAGGGTAAGACACAACGCGGTCATTCAAAATCAGAACCCAATATTGAGACCTGGCCGTTTAGACAACTTCCAGGTTGGAAGAAACATGCAAACGAGGCGGGGTTGGAGTTAGTGATCTTCAGTCGGAAGTTCCTGCACTTCGCTGCATATTTAGAAGAAGTAAAAGTGAAACTAATTATCTTTAATTAAGCTGAATTAGGCATTGGTTTTTAATATATTGTATGCAGAGAGATCTCGAACTCATCTGCTCCAACCCAGAAACGTCCCAAAGGTTATTAGGGCATATTTCTGTTGGGCCTGATGGTATTAGTAATAACCTTCTTTCTCATAGTTCTAGACGTGAACAAATATGTCACTTCATCAGTCTCTGTTTCTCGCACTTATGCCCCTCCGCAGGGGTCGCAGATTCCACAAGTTATCAGCTAATGGCGTTATACATTAAAAATTGAAGCTTTCCTCACTCTGAGGCCTTTCAAGGCTTTGTTCTTAAGCCCCAGACGCTTTGGAGTGCAGCTGCAAACTATAGGCAGAAGATTAAATTAATTTGTAACTCTTTTTTCGTCCTGCATTACTAAATCCTGCACATTTAATTGAAACCCTACTTCAAGATGCTTTGTGTTTCTGTTCTTCTTTGTTGTCAGTTTAACCTCAGAAGCACTTTAACGCTGGTAAATTGCTGTTATATCCTCTTGGATTTTTTTTTTACTGTGCAATAAGAGGACAGCAAAATTGATATGAGAAGGGAAGAAAAATCTTAGGGTAGTTTTTGAGGTATTTAATATTTATTAAGGTCCTTACCAGCAGAGTTCCAGGTGATTTTAAGCCATCTATCTAGGAATGTATAAATTGGTCTTGAAATGAAATCTCACCTAGGGAATTTTATGTAATCCAGTAGTTAAGTCTGATTTTTAAAGTTTCCTATGTCTGAATGTTCGCAAGTGGCGGCTGCTTTTCCATAAAATGAGGGTTTAACTGCAGTGCACAATCTAAATGCAAAATCCTTAGATGGAAATTTAATTGTGTAAAATGTGCACAAGGTAATTAAGAACAAATTTTAGAACATTTCAGACTATAAAGTCCTCCTCCAGCTAGATCACTAGCGATATTGTAAGTGCTTATTTTCAATTTGCAGTTATGCTGAGAAACATGGAATGTGTCTAAATTAAGAATAAAAACTTCCCGTGCTTTTCAGTATAACTGTAAATTAAAAAACAACTTGCACAACATAGACAATAATCGAAGTAGGAAACTTTATAGCCTGGGTGTCCTAAAAATATGTTCTGAAGTTCCTTCCTTCGCTTACTTTCTGAACGTGATGGGGATTGCTCAGCTCAGCCGAGTGACAGTACTAACTTTTAATAGTTGTGGCGCCTCTTATTTTGTTTCTTATCATCTTAGTATTAGTTTTTATAATCAAGTATCAATTCCTACAATTTGGCGGTCAAAGGAGGAGGTTTGTTAGATGGCTGAGTTCTGCTTCTACCTGCAAACTGACTCGCGTGACTTCAGTAAGCCCTTCAGATGCTCTCTGCCTCAGTTTATCGGCATATTTAAAACCAGAACAGAACCCACCTTTGCCTTCTTGAGACATTGGGGACCTTGGCCAGGTTCCTCTTCAAAAGCGCAAGTAGCACCAAGGCTCCCCACTCCTCTCGATTTGTCAATGGGAGTTAAGTACCTACCGTCCCTTCCCGCTTTTGAACCAATCTCCCCTACATGTGTGTGACTTGCCCCAAGGATCTCGGCCAAAATAAACCCTGCAGGGCTCAAAGCATTGTCCAAATATCCATTCGATACTTGGTATTTTTTTATATTGATTGTTATTAGTCCTTCAGTAAGGCCTTGGGCACATGAAAAGTGGTGACGCTTGAGGCTTGCCCTTGGAGCAACACACATTGTGGTGGCAGTGCGCACGTGAGTGGGCTACGCATGAAAAAGGGAGGCGTTTGGCAAGCACGAGAGAGCTGCCCCCAATTCGTTCAAGGGTAAATTTGCAGCTGCTGCGTCACTGGGTCGCGTGTTTCCAGCTCTTTAATCAGGATGGCACGATTCGCCACAGATTAGTGTGTCCACGTGGCTGTGGCCATATACCCTGATCCTGCCGTCTTGGCTCACATGAGCGGTTCTGCTAAACTCTACAAATGGGAATGTTCCTGGAAGGAGTAGCTATGTGAGCACGCATTATGTTGCAGGACCAGTGAAATATCTGCGGGAGTTTTTAATTTAATGAATTAATTAATTATCTCATATGCTAGTGTATTTAAGCCAAGAGTACAGCAGTATGGCACTTGTGTGGCTAGCAGATCATTAAGCAGTGAAACGGAGGGTATGCTGTTGTTTTACAGCAACACTGCAGAAGACTATTGATTGCAAATATATATCCCTGGCTCGATAGATCCTCCCAGGGCCCCGATTCTCATTTCCACTGAGACCTTTTGACTCTGGTTATGTTATCTATACCCACTTTCAGGGACCCTTACGCTTCTGCCATTGCATGAAGGAACTGTAAATGAGAATCAGACCCTCGGCCATGAATCGTTCCTTTTTCTCCTCCGTAGTCCCACACATATCACTTCTCTGATCCTGAAGAGTGAGAGTTTCACTTTTAAACCCACCCGTATTTAAAATATGTTAAGCCTTCCCCAGTTCCCTCCTTTGAATGGAAAGGACGGAGAAAGGGATGTTTGGATTGAGGGCTTGTGCCCTTGCTTCCGCTTGCTCTTTCTCTCTCAATCTCGCTTTCTTTATAGGCTTATGCTGCTCATATTTAAATGACTTCTTTAGTAAAGACAATAAAGGGCACAAAACTCCTATTGCTGTGAGTCTAATCTGTTTGTTTTTGAGGGTTTTTTCCACCCCCCTTTACTTTAACTGTTACCCTATTTATAAATCTAAATCTACATACAGAGGTCATTGGTTGGCTGAACTTAAACCATTTTACTCAGTAAATTTAATTAAGAAAATACAGTGCAACTCATAAGCAAATGAGTTTTTCCTAGTTTTAAACCAAACCACCCTCTTGAGTGCTGATTGCCTTGCTCGACCCCTGGTGATATAGAAACAGGCAAAATTAAAAAGGACATTAAAGCTTCATTAAATCTGAAACACATTTAGTACAGTGACATATCTGCAGGCTATTTCAGAGAAGATTACATACTCTTTGGTAAGTTTCTTAATTTATAATACCTTGACAATCGTGGGTAGGGGGAGGCAGCGGAGGGGAAACAACTCTTTGGCGCGATGGCTCAAGGAGGCGCACAGCGCCCCCGTGCTACACGCTGTTGTTTGGGTGCCCACTTGTCCGTGGAGTCGGTTGTGTCAAAAAAAAAAACACGTGTTCTCATATTCCTCCTCTACGTTGCTGTTGTCAAAGCGACTTCATCTGTTCTCACATCGTGTTTTGATGCTTCCCAGGGAAATAGCTTCTTCCACAATAATCCTGCTACCCTGAGGGTCAGATCCTTCAGCCCACACATAGGCTCAGCTCCCATTGGTGTCCACAGTTGGACTGAGGAATGAAGAGCCTAGTGTCATGACTGAGGCCAGGAATCATGTTGCCTGCATCAGGAAGGGAGACAGGATTTAGCCTTATGTGTATACCCACTGCTTTCCTTCTGGCGTATCGTGATCATGAGATGCATGTTTATCTTCTTCAAAACACATAAAACTATGGCAGTGGTAAGTCTTAGGCCCTGAAAGTGAGCAAAGTTAGAGCTCCTTTCTCATGGGCTCTTTCCAGGGTGCCTTGAACAGAAGGGTTTCTCAGTGAGCACGGACGTGGTGCTGAGTCCTTAATGTCACAGGCATTAAGCTTGCCACCGAGAGATGCTAGCAACTCTGACGGTCATGTGAAAAAGTACTGTTCACGGTGACTTCTGCTGGAGGAGAAGGAAGACGGTGCTATACTCCTGAAAGCCAAGGGACTTCCCACACTGCACGACAGAGCCTCTGCCACTGTTGCACACCAACACAAGGGGCTTTGTGCCAGTGTTACCTACACTGCCCGCCAAACAGTAATAGCTCTGCTGACAGAAGTGCTATTTGGTTGATCCCGTGTATCCGCAGCAGGTCAGTGAGGGTCTTGGTCTAGCCAACCTAAAATATGCTGGCAAAATCTTGCAGTGGAAGCCAGCACAGTGTAGATCCAAGGAAGCCAGGCAGGGTTACTATGGCCTAGAGCAGGGGTGGGCAAAATATGGCCTGTGGGCCAAATCTGGCCCACTAAGGCATTTTGTCTGGGCTGCAGCTGGTCCCTTGGCCCTGCCTGGGCAGCCTGGGCTGTGGTGCATGTAGCAGATCCCACAGCCCCGGGCGTACAGCGGGGCTGGGGCGGCGTGGTGGCCCAGGCACAGCAGAGCACATGTAATGGGGCTGCGGATGGGCAGGGAGTGGTGTCTGGGAGTGGGACAGGCTGGCAGGACCGGGATCATGGGGTGGGATCTTTGGACGGTGACAGCATGGGGCTGGAGCCAGGGCAGAGCTGCGATCCACTGCTTGCACATCCCTGCGACAGGTGCCCTTTCCACGTGCAGGGAGCAGTTTGCGGCTGTGCCCCAGACCCTGGCTCTGCACTGTTACCATCCCAAGATCCTAGCTGTGGCCCGGGGCTGGATCCGCATCCACCCAGACACAGCTCCCTGCCCACCTGAGGCCCCGTCTTGTCCACCTGGTCAAGCGCCCTTCCCACATGGATCCTGGCCAGCCTCCATGGAGGCCCTGGGATCACAGGGCAGAGCCATGATCTGCTCCCTGCCTGCCCCTGCCCACATAAACGATGCCCATCAGGGGAGCAGATTGTGGATCAGCCCTGTTCCTGGCCCTGGCCCTGTGCTGTCACTGCACCACAATCCCAGACCTGCCTGCCCATGCTGCTGCTGGATGGCACTTCCCACTGGCTTGCAGCCTCATCCCATCCCGTCTGCTCGGCTGTGGGGGAGCAGACCTACTTAGGGAGTTTTGGTGAGCTCTTCGGAGGGGAGGAATGGGGTGCTGACGTGGCCCACGACAGCTCGCTAAAACTCCTTAAGTGGCCCTCAGACCCAAACAATTGCCCACCCCTGGTCTAGAGGGTGGTTGGGAATGCGTGAAGGTCCCTGAGGCTGGAAGCAGGATGATGAAGCAAGGTTAAATAGTCTGGTGAGGCTGTGAGATGATGTCTTTTAGCTCATGGGCCAGCTCTGTATGTCCCAGTGCAGTATCTGTCTGTGTGGGACTAACTTAGAAAGGGTGCAGTAGGAGAACCTGTGAAGCAGACAGGTAAAAAAGAGAGGAATAAATAGTAAGCCCATCCTCCTCCTCCTAGCTGCATGTGAGATGAGGTGGAGGAGATTTTTTGCTGAGTGAGCTCAGCTCTGTACCAGAAGCAAAAATGGTAGGTCTGTCACGCAAAGCATGCAAACTAAGGTAGCCATGGAGGGCAGAGCATATGAGTGGTACATGGCAGTGCCAGGCAGAGATACCCACACTTGCTCTGCATGCACGCTGGCCCCAAACGAGAAGCAATATAACCTTCTTGCAGGGCGCAGTTGTCTGGGCCATAAACTTTGGTGACAAGACTGTTACAGGGGAGCGTGTGTTCACAGCCATCCGGGGGATCTTTGTACAGCATTGCATAGTCCCAGGTGGATATATAAATAGAGATGTAAATATTGTTAAGAAAAATATCTGTTTAATCTCCTCTGACTATATCGGTTAAATGGTTAACTAATCATGCATATGCAGTTTAATGACCTCTGGAAGGAGCGGCCCCAGCCCTGGCCCCTTATGTTTTCACCACGTGTGTGGCGCTGCGCAGGATCCAGGCCACTGGCAGGGAGCTGTTGAGAGGGGGGATGGTGGGTGCAGCTGAGCCACAAAGAGGCACTGCCCAGCTGTAGAGCGGGGCTTCTCCTCACCCCCATGGGCAAGGACTGGCACTGAAGCCGGAGCTGCAGACCTCTCCTGTGCCCATATCCTGCCGCCCCTGGGAAGGGGGAGAGGCTGGGCACCCCCACAGGAGCCAGGCAGCCATCCTGCCACAGCAGCGAGATTCCCGGCCCCAAGATGGATCTGCCCACCCTCGCATTGGCAGGGCTATAGGCTCCCTGTGCCTCCTGCAGCACTTGTGCCACTGTGGCCTGGACCTGGAAGTCTCCTCTGCATTGCTGCCCAGGCCCTTCCCAGCTCACCCTGGGAGAAGAGGGGGTCTGGTCCCACTGGGGCATGCTGCATCTTTCCTCATCCCATCCATAGTGATGGGGTTGCACAGGCCTGGCCCAGCCCTGATGTGGGGCTGAGCTTGCAACTGGCTTGGCTCAACTCCCTGCCAGTGGCCTGGAGCCCACGCAGTACCAGGTGCACGTGGAGATATGAGGGGCTGGGGCTGTTTCTGCCAGAGGTCACTAAATAGTGAACGGTAAATGGTTTAAATATAAGTTGCCGTTTAACCGTTTACATCCCTAATTGGAAGTGAGCTAAAAGAGGTCTTACTCTTGCTTAGACTTCCTCAGTGTGGAGAAGGTTGAGGTTTGCATTGCTCACCATGACTCTGATGTGAAGCTAGTCTTGGATTAGTGTGGATACGAGCAGGTGGGCTGTGGGGTAGAAATGAGTTTTAGGTGTGATTTGGGTCAGGAGGGTTAACTTTTGGAACTCATTGCCACAAGATTGAGGAGTCTGGATAGTTCAGCCCAGTTTAAAAGGGGATTGGCCAGCTTCTAAGAGAAAGGTCCATCCATTGATCTTGAACAGGGTAAATAGGGGTGCCACCTCTGAATTGCAATGGTCCTAAACCAGTCAAGGTTGGAAGCTGCAGTGGAAGAGGAATGGGAAATTCTGGACATGATCTGCTCTCCTCCCCTTCGGCACCTACTCTGCCACAGTTTGAGACAAGATACAGTCCAAGATGGACCTATGGTCTGATCCAATCAATGGCATTTGTTACGGTCTGATGAGAAGTTGAAGGATAAAATTAGTAGGAAGAACTTTCTCACCTCAGTGGAAGTGCTTCATTTTCATTTCCTTGTGACTTTTAATCAAGTCTTTTGCATCCGTTTTTGTTGTATTGCTTTCTTTTGGTATATTTTAAGTGGCAGTTTCTTTAAAAAAATCTGACTAAAAGCCTAGAATGACAGCAATAACCCGTAGGTCAATGGCATGATATAGCACAGGTTTTTTCTGAGGCATTCCTGTCTCGTCGTATCATTGCTACTCAGGACCTTTAATCAACACCATGTCTATATGATGGCCCATAACGACTCCATCTTAGTCATTATATCAAGAGCCACTTGTATGGTACGTAAGAATGACTAGGGTTACTGTCCAGAGGGATGCATGGAGATTAAGAGATGCAGCTCCTATAAGTGATGTGCATTTTCAATAAATACACGTATGCAAAGTTATTGTGTGCATCTAGTTGGCCTCTTGGAACTCGTCGTCTTTGCGTGTCCATAGAAATTCTTTACGGATCAAACCAGCCATAGTTATAATGACGTCTCTGTTCTTGGGTTGCCTCCTCGTGTATGCAACAGGCTACTTGACAAAAACGTGACCTCTTTTGCAAGTGCCCCAAAACTTTACCTTTCCATAAGTGATCCTACTGTTTCCATAGTGCCTTTTTCAAATCAAAGAAGTCATATCTAATCTAGTTTCTACATAATCAAAAATATATTTTTAAAAATTCATTGTGTGCTGTCATGGATTCTCACTTCTTGGCCAAGACTCTAGCAGCAAGGTAGAGGTTGACCTCTGGTATGACCCAGGTGTTACGCGGAGCCTAGCGTGTGTTAAGACAGGACTTGGGGAGTTTAGTGACTGCTGTCTGGGTACCCACGCGTTGGCAAGATAATCAGTAACGCTCAGTGTCATTTCCCTTACAGTTGAGACTCAGTGGTTTAATCTAAGCAGCTCTCAGGACGCAACACAACGTTAGCAGGTGGCGCACACTTTTTGTCGAGCAAGACGGATACCAAAATGTTCAGATTTTATCACAAGACGTTAATTTGGTGCATAAACAAAGAGGAATCGTTATGAACCACTCCATTCTAAATACAGCTCGTACAATGTTTCAGGATTACTTTTGCTCACAGTTTGGGCGGGGGCGGTTTGCGGGTTATACAATAGTGAGAGTTGAGTACTTTTCTCTCTTTAAGAAAATACGCCCTCCATGCAAATCTATATAACTAGACAAATATTATTTTCTTTCCCAGCTTGCTCTTGGGAGGTTTCCATATCCTCAGGTAAGATTGTTCATTACTGCCGGTTGCCACTGTGACATTCATTCCTATGTATGAAGGTGCAGAGAGTGATTGTGAACATTTGAGCCACATACAAATAAATCTGTCCTGTTAAATTGAAAAGTGGTATCTTAAAGGAGTCATTTAGAAGTCTCTATTGATTTTTCTTTATTTTTTTTTCATATTCTAGAGTTTTTTTTCCCCTCTTAAGAAGATGGAGATGATGATGATGGTTTTTTTTGTGTGTGAGATTAAAGCATTTAAATACTCCGATATTACCAGTGGTACCTTTATAGCAAGAGGGAGGCTAGCTCTTCCATTTTTTAATTCAGTTTGAATGTAGTCAAAATGGTTTAAGACCCTCAGGAATGAAACATATGGTGCAGGTGAAATGTTTTGGATTTTTTCTAATGTTATCTCTTGGCAGGATCTAATAACATGCCTATTTATTTATTTTTCCGAAAATACGGCAACATTTTCAAACTCAGCACTGGTCTAACTACTTATTGGTGAGGTTTTCCATCGGGTTCATTGAGTTAGGCTCAGGGTGAGCATTGCTGAACAATCCTGCTCTCTCTTGTGGTGTTTAACTTTTGTCTTCTAGATACTTAACCCTAAAAATCATGAGGCCCCTGTAACAATGGCCAGTTCAGAAACAGTTCTGGGAGCCACTTTGAAGCATTATTGCAAGATGGATGTCAGACTCCAAAGTGAAAATCTGTCTTGTCATTCTTAAAATTATTCCTCTGGAGAAAAAAAAAATAATAATAAGTGGAGTGTCCAGGGGGTAAAATGAATGATTTGAATGTGTGGTTTTTTATGTTTT
>NW_017728996.1:4012480-4017480 GCF_001723915.1 Gavialis gangeticus | reverse complement strand
ATCATTACCCAGTGTACCTGCAAGTGCTTTAGACGTGGAGTTTTTTGCTTGTTTGTTCGTTTTCTAACTTCAGTCACAAACCGTACTTCTCTTTTGAAGGTTCATTGGAAGATTTGGATAGCTTTTAATTTTTTTTTGCTGGTTTTTCCTCGTGTGAAAATGTAGGGATATCTGTCAGAAAGCACTTTGGAACGAATAGGAAGCTGCTACAGGTATAATAAACCACATCATTTGTTTGCTTACAAGAAAGGAAGATCACATGAATCGTATAAATATCTTTGCAATATCCAAATGTATGGAATAAGTAGATGTGAGATATAGGGGAAGATGTATGCCCTAATCTGCGGTATTTTTGCACTTGTAGTATAAAGTTGTGATCTTTAATTATAGCTCAATAATGGGATTCCTTTCTAACTCCAGTCGTTGCAGGCAGCCTAATAACACCGTGGTGTCTGCTG
Source organism: Gavialis gangeticus (assembly GCF_001723915.1). Taxonomy (NCBI): domain Eukaryota; kingdom Metazoa; phylum Chordata; order Crocodylia; family Gavialidae; genus Gavialis; species Gavialis gangeticus. The sequence continues at coordinate 4,017,022 of NW_017728996.1, read as the reverse complement.
CCTTTCTCATCTGGTGAATTTGGGGGAGTGAATTTTTAGTGGAGGATGCGGTGCCGGCAAAGGAGCGTGTTTCTTTGCATGTTAACAGCAGTCCTCCAACTTTGTTGGCTTTTCTCAAAGCACATCTGTAGCATCCCTGAAATCTGCTTTAAATCTCGCACTGCAATGGGACTGCTGAAATGGTGGCAGGAAAGCAACCGCAGAGATGCGTGCAGGGTCAGGACCCCAGCTTACAGAGGCTGTCAGCAGCTTAGGCATCATTGTTCACATCTCGCAACGTTTGCCATTTGAATGAGTAAGTTGCGGCGAGGTAACGTGACTTTTGTTGTTACGTGAGAGCAGGACCCTGCCCTTTCAGCACGGGGCTAACAGTTTGAAAACCCTTTTTGACTACTTAATTGGAGCCAGGGTCCTTAAACGAAGGGGCATTTGCCATCAAGTGTTCCTTATCAAGAACAATGGGAAAAAGAAAGGACGTCTTCAGCTCGATTTGGAGGCATTGTTAGAAGCTTGCGAGCATCCGCCGCCTGGACTCGTACTAAAGGAAATGTACTTTCCACGGAGCCTTGATTCACTGCTACTATTCATTTAAGTGGATGGAGCGATTGGTGAAGCAATAAAGCCTGTTAGTTGCATAGCCAAGTTGCATAACCAAGTATTTGAAGGAAAAGTCAAATATTGTCGAATCCAGTGCTGGCTGCCTCCTAGTCAAAAGCGTCTGGGGTTTACAGACGCTAACAGCTTTCTCCATCAGCCCTCTTATTTGGGGCCAGAATTGAGTCTGAGCTCATTAGATTAAATCTGGGGACAAAATGATAGGGTTGGAAATGCCCAGCAGGAAAGGGTGCGATTCTGGAGCACCCCTTTGCTCACGTAACATCCTCGGCTCTCGAGGACGGAGCTGCGATCGCTCGTGGCAGCACCGGGACGCTGAGCCCCTCTGCTCAGTGTCGGATTACTCGTCCCATTCACGTGCCGGCCGGCACGTGGGAAGCAGTACGGGACCTGTCTGTGCCTGACGGGGAGTCACAGTCCCGCAGAGCCGCTGTGCCGTTCCCACGCAGCCTGGAGATGCCCATAGCGGGGCGGTACATTGTCATTTGCACAACGCGCTCGTGGGAAACTCGTCCTCGAGGACTTTATTTGTAATGACTTGCAAGAGCAGAGGGCTGTGTCCGCTGGACCAGAGGCCAGAATATTTGTGAATGGTTTTGCTGCGGTGAGGCGGGCTTGCTGTCTGCGGCCCCCGTCGTTCCGGCGTTTCTATGGGATCATTTGTTTACGTCGTTAGGGAGGACAGCTACGGCTGTGGTAGTAAAATAAGTAGCATGGAGCACAGTGCTCAGTACGTGGGCAAAAAAACCCAACCCCTTCGCAGCTCAAAGCCATTTCCTTAATTAGAAAAAAATCCGGTTCATTTGAGCCAATCGCAGGTTTAAGAATACATTTTATCAAGCTGGCATACTTGGAGACTCCTCAGCCGTGCTGCTTTTGGGGTTACTCCCTTTACAGGGCCCCCAGGATCATATTGAATATTTAAAAGTTGGGAGAGACGTAACATCGACCGACAGAAGTGTCGGATCCCGTTCATACGTGCCATAACTGATTGAGCAGATCGCTAGGAAGAGTTCGGGGGGGTTGGGGTGGGATACAGTAAGGGATGAGAACACAGCCGTTTTTAAAACTAATTTGCCCGTTCCTGTTGTTTATGTTAAAGCAAATGGGTTGATCAGTTCCTATTTTTTCCCCCCAGAGAATATTTCACCCCCTGGTTCTCAGGCAGTATGTTTAGGGTTAGGTTAAGAGACCTATAGGAGGAAGGAAAGGTCTAAACAAAAACTTTTCTTAAGTTTCAACTTTTTATTTAAATTCCTCTGACATTTGAAATAGAGAACTTAAGCCCTCCAGGTTAAATGCTGTCCTTTGGAATTACTTCAGCATCGCGAGGAACAAATTTATTCCGAGGAGCAAGTGTACCGAAGTGAGGGCCCTACCCATCTGGAGTCCTTGAGAAAGCCATCCTCTCTGTGGTGGTGCGATCTTCTGTTTGTGCCATTTAACAAACAAAGGCAATTATTTATAATAATAAAATGGTTATTGCTGATATCACCATTATTATTTTTTAGTCAGGAGGTTGGAGGTCTGAGGATGAGGTCTCTTTTTCCCTAAGGTTTGGTGAGAATTTAGGGATGCCGGATCTGGTTGCAGAGTGACCCCAGGTGCCGTCGGCCTCTTCCTTCCTTGGCACTGCCTCATAGGACCACCGTGCCTGGTGACCCCTCCCATGTCCAGGACGGGGATCTTGAAGCAGCACACGCCTGACCCAACGGGAAACAACATCCCTTGTCCCAGCAGCTGGGAGAGAAAGTAAATTCTTCTTGGTGCTGCACCTTATGGGGAGGTCACTAGTGCCCCGATAGTGCTTCGTTCACCTATGGTCCCTTCATGCTGCTTGGCATAGCATAACGGTGCTGGCCTTCAGGCTGGATACAGCCTGTGGAGCCACGTCATGAGGCCAGTGGGTCTCCCCATGGGTCTGGAAGTCCAGTGGCAGGGAGCAGTGGCAGGATCCCAGCTGGTGGCAGTGTCAGTTGTCCATCGCCGCTGTTCCCTGGCTGCCAAACTTCCAAACCCGCAGGAGCCCCGCAGGCCACATGATGTGGTCCTGGCACACAGGGTCACTCTACAACCAGAGCTGGCATGCAGGGCCTGGCTGATGCACCAGTTCGCATTTGCAGGCTATGGGCCAGCCCTACTCTGGATCAGGCCTGCCGACCGGCCCCACACCGTTCATCCAACCTAAAGGGTTGAATAGGCTGACCAACAGCCTAGCAGGTGGCTAGAAGTGGAGAGAAGGAATGGGATTTTCTCTTCTCTCATTGCTTACCTGAGGACAGGCGCTGTCATGTTTGGCCTGTCTAAAGTAGTGAAGATGAGGAAGTTGCCAGCAAACACCTTGGCTGAAGGACCTAGAAAGAAGGGCCACCATAGCCATGAGACACTATTGGCCAAGAAAGTGTAGGGGATGATAGAGGAGGAGTTCTGAAATACCTGTCTATGTTCTTCTCTTATCACTGGCTGAGTAGCATTTGTATTTACTCACTGGGTGTGTCTACACATTCATTAACATGCCTTAGATACTGCCCATTTAGTTTAGTCCTTGCTTAATAAAGTACTAACTAACTGCGCAGTAACTAGAGTTACTCCGTAGTAGTGCCAGCACATGGTTATCTTGTGACACTGCGCATTAGCTTAATAACACTGCGCAGTAGCCTATTAGCACGGTTTTTAACCACCACGGTACTGTGCAGTGTTGTTAGACTAATGCGCAGTAAGAGTCTCATGTAGGCACACCCGCTGGCACTGATGTTAAGGAACAAGCAGCTAGAAGGCAAATTCACTCCTGTATTTCCTGTGCTGTGCATGTGTGGATCCTAGCTGAACTTCTACCATCCCACGGTGTACGTATTGCTTATTTACACCAGAGGTGCAACCTGTGTATGGGAGGGAGGGCATTTGACCCTAAAACAGTGTCTAAGCATTAGCATGGAGAAGCTGTTTTGCTAAGTCTGCCACCTTTCACATGAGAGGTCAAGTGGTGACTCCTCACTTGTGACCATTGAAGATCCACCAGTTTCTTTTCACAAGAGTAAGTGTGTTAATGCTAGTGTTGGGGGCATAATCCAACATAGGGAAGGTGGGGGGCTATGAGCCCCTGAATCCATGTGCACTTTCAACATTATCCTCCCCCACCTGCCCCCCCCCACATCCAGTTCAAGGTCGCTCCCTGGACAGTGCTGCTATTCTTTGGTAAAGAGATCCCACTCAGAGGTGGTGGCAGGCCACTGGTGAATTAAATAATCCTGGCATGTAATTAAGGTGCGATTTTGGTGGTAGTGGTCTGGAGAAACCAGCACTATATAGCTGTAAGACTGTACCTAATAGTTAGGGGTGCAGTGATAGAGAGTTTTGGGGTCAATACTGATAGCCAGTTTTTAAGGAGGCATATCGGCCAATACCAATCCAATTTCCAATACCAGCCCAGCAGCGTGGAGAGCTGCATACAGCTGGTAAGTGATGTGGTGGAAGGGGAGGGCGGAGGGGGGAAGGAGAAGAAGAGGGAAGGGGCATGAGGGCGCAGATCAAGGTCCCTTGAGGGAGGCCTGGGGCTGGGGCTGGGGCAGGCAGGTCTGGGCGGGGTGGGCATGGGATGGAGCCACAGCTCATCCAGGGAGCATGGGTTGGAGGGGAGGGCACCTCGCACCTTTGCACACCCCTTATGTGGGAGCTGCTGGTCCGGTGGCTTGTTTGGCGCTCACCTGCTAGTCTGGCGGCTCCTGCTGCTGCTCCCGCCGCTTGTCCAGGAGGGCATCTGGGGTGGGGCACAGGGGGTGCCCCTGGATCTGTGTGGGGTGGGGTGGGGCAGGGCAGGGTGGGCTGGGGCTGGCAGCGCATCAAACTCTTCCCGGCAGGGCGGGCTGGGCTTGGGCCGGGCGGCAACAGCGCTGAGAGTAGGGCTACAGGGAGGGACTGCAGCCACCC
>NW_017728996.1:4009565-4012412 GCF_001723915.1 Gavialis gangeticus | reverse complement strand
ACACTGCCCCGCCCCATCCTGCGCAGATCTGGGGGCACATGCCCCCCACCATGCCCTCCCAGATAAGTGGCAGGAGCCACCGGACAAGCAGGTGAGCACCAGATGAGCTGCCAGACCAGCGGCACGCAGCAGCAGGAGCCGCCCCCCCACCTCCCCATGCCCCCTGGATGAGCCACAGCTCCGTTCTGCGCCTGCCCCACCCTTCCTGGGCAGCCCTTGCCTCAGCCCCTGCCCCAGTCCCAGCCTCGCACCTCCCTCACCGCGGGGGCCTTGATCTACGCCCCCCCCTTCCTGCGCCTTCCCCTTACTCCTCCCCTTCCACCACACCACTTACCAGCTGCACACAGCACGGCCAAATTATTGGCCTGATATGGCCGATTTTCCAATACAGACACTTTTCTTTATATCAGTGCCAATCTGATATCGGACCCATGTATCGGTGCACCTCTACAAATAGTAAAAGCTGTTGTGGACAATCTTTTGGTTTTCAGGGTTTTATTTTCAGCATGGTTCTCACCCCGTATCGCTGCTTTGCCCTCTGCTCCATTCATCAGTTGGAATTTGTCGGTCCCCAAATTAATGATAGGAAGGGGGATTTTCTGAAATGATAATGGCAGCATCTTTCATACTGGTTTTTTTTGCAATTCCACTCAGGGCTTTTTCCAAGGGGTGCTGAGAGGGAGCTGAAGGAGGGGGTCTAGCATCTCGCTGAAGTCGGATGGAGCATACGATGTGCCGTGGGTGAAGATGGCCAACTGGAAACATGAGAAAAACTGTACATGCAACAGGAAGTCCTGGCTTCAATATGGCAGGGCAGAGAGAATCGGCGTACATGTCCTCTCTCTGAGACCCAAGCAGAGGTGGCTCGTGGCTTAGCTGCCTCTGGCCCCTAAAAGTTGTAAAGGGAGTAGTGACGCATTCCCTTATCATTTCTAGACTTCCAAAGCAAATCAAGTGTGCTGTTCAAACCCATCACTGGAGAAACGAGGACTATGTGTGGTACCGCAGCCTGTGCCTTTAACATCATAGCGGCGTGATTTGTCCGTGTATCTCCTTTTCTATTTAGAAGGGAAAACCCACTGGATTGAAAAGCAGTATATATGTAAAGAGAAAATGTGGCACTTGGTTTGGGAAGATCTAACCTCGGTCACCCGCAGAGCTCTCGGGCAAAAGCCTCAGGGCCAGTCCTAGTTCCAGAGAGAAAAAAAGAGAAAATGAAAGCGATAGCCAGTGACTCCTCTGAGTTGCACAGGGTGGATTCATTTGAGTGCTTTTGATTGTACTTGTGAATATAATGTGAAAGGGACTGGCAGAGGTCTTCTCAGCCACTTCCCGTCAAAAGTATCTCCATGGAGACAGAAATGTAACCTGATGGTCTGTCAAAAGTTGCTTTTCATAACCAGAGGCATTGATTAAATAGTAGATGAGGCATGAGGCAAACTTTTGCATTTGTAACCAACCTAAAAAAATGACATATGGAGAATGCCATTTGCAGAGGAGCTTATGCAACTACCAGTGACGCTTTTTTTATTTTTTTGTAGGCTAAGAAACATAGCGTGCACAGGGCAGACTTATTTATTTGAGTTAAATAGAGTTGCGTGTCTGTCCCTTCCTCAGGTTAACTGTTACGTGTTATAAATGCTGCTTCCGGACAGTCAAACATCCCTTTAAAAGCATCCAAGATCTGACGAAAAGTCCCCAAAATCACACGCTTCCAGGTGGGGAGGAAATACTTGGACTATGTTAAGATCTCGAAGGTCTCGCAGCACTAACTGGGGACGCAGCTCTTCTTTCTGCATTTAAATACCACCCCCCCAGCTTGTCGTTTAAAAATATTGCTGACAAAAGATTTACATTCTGACGTTTCTGAGAAGAGAATGATCAGGTAGTTAATGCATCAAAGCTTATCATCATAAAATGATATATAATCTGCGCAGCTTGCTTTCCATCTACCTTTGGCAGCGTGTTCGAAGTGTCTGTTGCCACAATGCATATGTTCTTTCCATGTGAACGTCATCCGTCTTTCCAGAGAGGGTTGAGCAAAAATTATAATCCGGTTTGTGGCCCCCAAAATCTTCAATTCACCTTTAAAATGGCCATTTGAATGAACTTGAATTTTTTTTGCTTATTCATTCTGAAGTTATTGGTAACATGCTAAATGCAGGTATTTGGCACGTTATTCTAAAAGCTGAACCGCGGCTGCCGCGTTGGACCTGTCAAAGTTAACCTGTTCCCTAAACTTTTGTCTTGCAGCAGTGCATGAAAAACAAACAGAACAAGAACCAAAAAAATAAAAAGGAAAAAAGGAAACAAAAAGATAAAACATTTTATGTTGAGTACTTTTAAAACTGTTTTTAATGTGCTATAAAACTGGATGCTTCACTTTTTCATGAACTGTGTGCAAAAGTAGAGGCATTGACTGTAAAGTTGTCTTTGGTTAGGTTTGTTTTATAGTTGCAGAGACTGAGCAATAATGTGATCTTGGAAAAGGTAAACAACATGGTTTTAACAGTGAAAAATATGCCTAATATAAATACAGCCAAGTGCATTGCTGTTCAGAACTTGAAAAATATGACTGTAGCATTACATTTTCCAGTGGAGTTAACGGAGGAACACAGTGCTGTCTTACAAGCAATATATCTGAGACAGAGAAAATAGGTAATACATCTAACTCGGGAGTCTCTGTGGCATTCACATCGAGAAAAGCACAGTAGCTTTATTTAATTGAGAAAATGAATCAATTACAATGATGTTGCATCATCAAATGCTGGTGAAATAGCAGATATGTCATTACGTTGGGTAACAGTGTTAAAAAGTAATTGAGTGTCTTAAGCATTTTGAATCAAT
>NW_017728996.1:3994565-4007065 GCF_001723915.1 Gavialis gangeticus | reverse complement strand
TTTCTGACTTAATATTGAATCCTTGGAAAACGCGGCTGTCTCGATGGCTGTCTTGGCCCTGAAGCCTGCATTCGGTCATTTTAATTGATCTTCTCCCTTTGCCAGATGAGATGGAGCAGAGAAGTTCAAGTGACACGTACCCAGCATACTGAGCACAGTGTAGATAAGCAAGAAAGGCCCTTTTAAAGGGGGTTAAAAAGTTGCAGAGTGAATCTGAATGTTATCCATCTCTGACCACATTGGTTTGGTCATGGGGCAAAACCAAATTTGAAATGTAGAAATGCTGGTTTTGAGCAGCGGCTGAATTTCAACCACTTCAGCTGGATTACAGCAATGCTTCCTTTGCCGATCCAGCTTTGATTTTGCATGTGTTGCAGTGCACATGAGCAGATTTTTTCCCATGTGGGATGTGCAAGTCTGGCTCGGCTCCGTGATAACCCTCTTGACTTTTGGAAGGAGGCTTGTTACCGCCCTTGTATCACAGGGACCGCTGAAAATCGTGTTCATGATGGACCCCTGTTCATTTTGTCTCCCATAATCCAGGGATGCTGATAATCAGGGAGCTTCAACGTAAAAACATCAAGATCTTTTTCAAGGTTGAGCTTAACCACTAGCAGAGCATCTCTGCTGTGCCCTGAGGGCACTGATGCGACAGTTTTGTCACTTCCTACCACACTACCCTGCTAATTCCAACTTACCTTTTATTTGGTGTTCACTAATTTGAGTGACGCCCTCATTAGAAAGTGGCACATTGACCTAGCTGGATGTTTTTGAAAACAGAAACGTTCAAGTCATAATGGATGGAATCGCACCAATATTTTAAAATGTCTCTGGACGTTAAGGGAAGGTGATTAGCCAATGCACGGTGAAGGATCTCAGTGCACGATTGGGGGTGAGGACATGTGTGGGCACAGGAGTGGTCACTCATTCAACTGGTGATGGTCTGGTGCTTGGAGCTCAGCTTCCTCAGTAGTGTTGTTGCTCTTCATATAGAAACAGGGAGATTGGGGCCCTGCTATGCTAGGTTCTGTATATGCCGGTATAAAGGCAGCCCACGTCCTAGAGAGGATATCATCCAAGTCAAACACATCCCTATTTCCACTCTCTATTGCCATGGCTCGGGACCTTGCATTTAGTGAGTCAGTAAATAGCCGAATCTAAGTCCAACCCTAGGAAAAGGAGCAGCTCTCAGAAAAAAATAGCCATAAGGAACCACATCATGGGAGGTGCAGCTCTCATGTTTGGGAGCAGGGTTGTTGCAACTTACCTGGACAGCATTCAGCCAAGGAGCACGAGCATCACCAGGCCTGGGGAGCCAGGGTCGCTTGTCTTGAACTGCTTTCATGTTCCACAGCGTGCAGCTGACCTGTCGGTCTCAACACCGGGGGCACCAGCCTGTCCTCCCCTCGTGGGCATGCGAGGATTTTAGATCTCCACACATAACTCTGCAAGTGCAACTTGCTCTGCTTTGCACCACGCTCAGTTGCTAAATGGGAGCTCCCTGCCATAACACTTGCAGCCTGTGGGCAATAGTTGAGTGAATTGGCTCTGTAGTGTTATTTGCTTGGCAGGTACATATTGTTAGAGGGTCATTTAATAAGATATATAGGGCTTGGATTAGCTGTTGCCGCACCTGGAAGTGCAGACTCTTGGCAGGGGAGTGTCAGGGAGGACATTTATTTGAAGGGTGATTGTGTTCTAGGTCTTGTTTTGAACAGACGATGCATTTCCCATCTCTTTACGTCCGTGGGCCTCCTGGAGCCCCCTCTCCTTTCCATGTGCCCTGCTGGTAAACCTGCTGGTTTTACTCTCACCTTGCTCCGTTTGCCCTTCCTGTTACCCCTTCCTCCTCCTGGCCCATTCTTTGCAAGGCATGTCTCTGTTGGGGGATAATAATGGTTCCCACTTATTGTGCTAATGTATACTGCTCTTACATAAGGATCTTGGGAGAGAGCGTCTGTCGGCTGTCTGGTACTGTACAGCTGCTGTTGCTGGCGTGTGTATTAGCAATTAGAAATGTTCAGCGTTGTAAGACTGATTATCTTGGGCCAAATACTCCCCTTTACTGTAGAGGAAGGGGGGGGGAAATGGGCTGAGAGGTCCTAAAACTCGCAGGAGGTGGGAGCAGAGCTCAGCCCCTCCCCGGCAGCCTGCAGCTGCTCAGCACAGCATGGGCCCTCCAGCACGCATAGAGACCGACGGCAAATTCCCCACCTCGCCGGGTGACAAGCGCCGCAGCCAGGAGCGGCGATCTGTAGCTTTTCCCTCACCCCTTCGAACGGGTGGCAGTGGACCCATCGTCACGTGGCTCAGCGTGGAGGGAAGCAGTGGAGAGCAGTGGAGGAGCAGTGAGGAGAGGACCCCATCTTTGCCCAGAGCCTCCTGCAACCTGTTCCTCGCCCTCTCCCAGTTGTGCTGGACGGGATCATTTGGGTCTTTGGTTCCTTAAGAGAGACACCCCAGGAGGGTCTTTCAGCGGCTGTGACATGAATGGTGGCACAAGGCCCAGCCTCAGCTTGCAGCAGTGGGACCAGGGGTGCTCTTTGTTTTGGGTGCTCACCCACCTAAGATCGCTGTGTGACCCACCGCCCTGCAGATGGGCCCCAGAGAGTTGTGGATCAGGTGGCTTTAGCTGTGTCCGGGCTGATCCGGGGAGGAGGGATCTAGGAGGCCTGACAGCTGGCACCCGTGCCTTTCAGGGAGCAGGAGAGATGACCAAAGGGCCTCACGTAGACCTTTTTGGCAGGTGTGCCACGCATTAAGCACTGCCCTCTCCCAAGTGCTACTTCTGTTGCCTTCCCCTGCCTGATCTGCTGCTCTGCTTCCTGCCCTGTGCTCCTTGCTCCATCTGCTGCTCCGCTTTCTGCTCCCTTCCCTATCTGCCACTGTGCTGCCTGTCCCCGTCCCAGTCTGTTGCATGCCACGCATAGAGGCTGCCCACGCCACTTGGCCACAGGTTGGCCACCCCAATGTAGACCAAGGGCCAGATTCGGTTCCACATGTTAAGTGCCTAAGTGTGATCCTGTTCCACCTGCTCAACTCCCGGAAGAACAATTAGTGCAAAAGGCGGGTGGACTGTCTTCCTTGCTGTCTTTCTATGACTTAGTTTGAAAGGCCAGATGATGGCGTGTAACCAAGAAGCATTATTGGATTTTCAGGGACTTGAATAAGGCAGAACAGAATTGCACTTAGGCACTTAAGTCCTCTTAGAGGCCCAATAGATGGAGCAGTATCCGGCCCCAGGCATTCCTGATAGAGGTGTTTCTATCTGAAATGTCTTATGCTAGGGGAAGCAAAGCATGTGTTGCTCAAAGGAATTAGGCATCAGCTTTAAAGTTAAGCCCTTGTTTAAATGCTTTGCTGAATTCAGGTCCATGTACTTTCAACAGTGCAGAGCTGTGTCTGTGATGTGATTTGTAAACTGCAGATGGATATAACTGAATCTTGCTAAAATTATACAGGTAGGTTAGAAGCAATATTAGTATCTTCTGTTCTGGTCGGTGGGAACAGCATTACACTTTTAGGAATCTAACCTTGGGAGACAGAAAAGACTGATTGCGGTCTGTTTTTTTTTAGCGCAAGATTCAATCCTAAAAGATCTGGCTCTCAGCTTTTCCAAGTGCTGTGGAAATGAATGCAGTTTTGATTGTTTTTAAAAATGATGAACGGGAATAGCATTAAGATCTTGATTCTTTTTAATAATCGCTTGTTCTAGGGCAATCATTGTTTCTTTAGACTAGTATTATGCATTCCTCAAAAACACAGCAGTAATCCAAAAGTTAATGTTCTGTTCATTCATAATTATGTTTAATTCATATGATTTATTGATGAGTAGACTAGTTGAGAGGTGGCATTTGTACTACTATATAGGTGTTCTGGATTGTCCACAAACTCCGGAAAGTGGCATCTAATATTAAAAAAAAACACCTTTTTTTCATTAAAGGGTGCTTTTTAACCTATCTAGGAACTATTATAAGCCTCTCTACTTTAGATGTCTGCCCTACCTCTCCTGTCCCTTACTCTGAAGAATGTCATGCTTTGAGAGACCCCAAATTCCTCGTGCGCCACATAAATTAGTTGCGCCCCTACATCCGTTACCAGTTAGCCTTTGCATCAGAACCAAAAACGCACTGTAACGGAGAGGGGCTAGTACACTGGAAAAGTTTAACATCCTGGCATGGGTAACTTCTCTTGTCTCCCTCATTTTGTGTCCCTTTCACACCCCGTTTCCCCTGCGCAGGCTGAGGCAGGTCGGGAGGTGTGGTTTCCATTCTCGGCATTAATTAGGAGTTAGATATACCTGCAGGCAGTCGACATTTTTAGTAAGTGACTGAAGATGTACCTAGAAACCCTGCTCTGTAATTTTTTGTGAGCACTGTATTATTAACCACTTCACCTTTCTGACGCTGTAGGTTAGCAAAGAACATTATCTGCTGGGGGCTGAGGAGGATGCATGCATCTGCTAGGGCCTGCTTCCTAACATGTGGTAACCGCTAGAGAAATCTGATCCAGCCCTAAGTAGGACATGCTCATTTAAGCAACAATCCTCCTCCTAGCAGTTGCTTCTGCCATGATGGGGCTTATGCTCCCTGGTCCAAAGATGAGGATTTAATAGTTGTTAACATTAGTTCACTCTGCAACACAGCCAGTAATAAAGGCAGACTGGTGCTATTGGAGGGCTGCATGTAATTTAATATTCTAGCAATCAACTTAGTTCATCCGCAACTCACAGAAATGTTGTGTGGGAGCAGGGAGCAGTGCGGATTAATCCCTTTTGGGAAGGGCATGCATCAGTTGCCGTGAATGCAGCCTTGCCAGCACTGCTCCGACACGAATGAGGACAGAGATCTGTTGGAAACAGAAGCCATTGCCTGCTCGAGAAATGCCTGGGCTGCGGTCTCCTGTTCCACAATACAAAGCCACAGGATTTGCTGCAGGTTGCACCTCCACAAGAGTCACGTTTCATTAAAAAAAAAAATCCAAAAACAACACCCCTGTTTCTAGCCTTCTCGTCTTTGAAGATGTCTTAGAAACATAAGCAGCCTGGGACTATGTCAGCGCAGTGCTGCTTGGAGACTCCTGAAGTAAGAGCTCTGAGAAGTACGTAATGTCCGTTCACTTTGGTGGGCTGATACTAAACCGAGAGATTACCATTTCATTGTCCGCATTATTAAGCATTTCAGCGCTTACAATTCCCACAACCTTCCAGGTGCCAGAAATCCCAGCTGTGCCTTGCCCAGCTGCCACCCCGTCAGCATTACCCCTGACAATTGTCATCAGGGCACCATCCCTACAGAAGTCCGCAGCATGCTGAAAGCTGGGGGCAGCATAAAGCACATCTAATTCACTATCCAGAGAATAACCCCAGGGCGGCTGTAGCGATGCATCCTCACATTTGCTGCATTGAGAGCCGTCCATTGAAAATTTAAGCAGGGCGTCCTTAAATTTCCAGGCTTCAGGGTTAGTCCTGAAGTCAGCCAAACAGGAAACGGCATCAGTTCTTCACATCAGCAACTCTCCTCTTCTGCATTGTGCAGCGCACGCTGGAGTCTGCTTGCGACTTGGGTATTTCCTTGATCATATTCTGTATGCCACCTCTTCAAAAACCTGACCGTGCTGGCATGGGTCCAGGCTGCCAGACAGATAAGCTTTAGGAGGATGTATAGATGGTTTCACGTCCGTGTGGTCAAATCCCAGGGGACCAAACCTGACAGCTCTCTGCTTTGTGGCTTGTTGGCTTTCCATCCTTCCACCCACCTGTCTGTTGACTTCATGGGTGTCAGCTGCGTGTCCAGAGACAGCAAGATAGATGAAACTCATGCTAAGGACCACATCCAGTAGGCAGTCCTTTCTCTTAAACAACTACTTAAATTATCCCCAAGCTCTCCAGGGCTATTTGGTTTGACCTTTATTTAGTTGGAGTATCCCTACTAGGAAACCAATTATTGCCGGCCCCTTGGGTGGTTGCTTTAAACCAGTTTTCACTGTGCGAAAGCAGTTGTGGTAGCAAGCACTGTAGTTAAGCTTCAGTTCCAACTTCTAACCCTTCCCGTTTCATAACCTTCTCAAAGACGTGCCTTTTGGGAAGAAAGTTTCTGTACCTTAGTCTCAGCAGGAAGACAGCTTGGTTTATCTTTAAAAATGCCATCTGCTCTCAGCGGTGTCCAGGCTGGAAAAGGGAGAGGAACCGTTTTTCTTCCTTGTTTCTATCAGAAATTTTTGCTTGTGAGATTTGAAACAAATTGCCCGCGAGACGTCACACACAGGGTGTTGGCCTGAATGAGACCAGGTGTGAACAAGGACTACTCACGTGAGCTGGTAGCATTGCAGCCCTGGGATCTCTGCGCACTTTGCAATTACTAGGACTTTAAAAATAGTGCCATTAGTTTTAGTCATAAATACTTACATTTGGCACCTTCACAGGCAGGGTGCTAGAAGTTTTCCGTTATATTTTGGCTATGTTATTTTAAATGTCTTGTTAACCCCCTCCTTGCTCTGCAGAGGTGCCCAGTTTTTCTTGACTGGGATCTTCATCTAGTTCAAGAACTTCACAGGCTCTCCAAACTGAAGAGCTCTGGATTTCCCCCCCTCCCCACCACCTTTTAATGTTTTTAGTTCAATATTCAGGGACATTTAAAAGCAGAGATGAGCATTCGTGGAAGTTTAGTGCTGAGATATCAAGCATTCAAATGCCAGTCAATGCTCAAAAATTTCCATGCAAATCAACTTATCCTTCAAACACATACACCTTGTGCAGTGGTTTCAATTCTTCTTTTCCTGGTTAAAGTCAACCTTTTATTTGGTACTGTGGCACCTCCTTAAATATACGCAGGATGTGCGGTGTGATCCAAACGAGAAACCTTAACCCTTTTGAACATCTGATGTCTTGACCTTACTGGTCCTCCCAGGCTTGTTTTCCTAGATGACAGAGTACCAGACTCCACATGATCTCTGCTAAACAAGGCTTCATTTTCCATTTCTAGATCTCTCTCTCTCTATTTTTTACTGTTGAATGGATACACAGACTCCCATGTTTTAATCTTGAAAACTTCTGTATTAAGTTTTTGAAGACAAAAGGAAGCGTAGTGTCAGAATAAATGTTTATCCGTCATAATTTATGTCCTGGATCAATTGTTTTTGGCTGTGCTTTTATTGAGACAGAAACTGTGACCTTACCAGTGTATGAGATTCAGAGACTTCTATAAGAACAAGGTAAAACCACAGGTAGGAATTGCTGAATAATTACCTTTAGACCAACCTGAGCAAGAACCTTCCCAAGAGGGCGAGCTCATTTAATGGTTCCTAAAACTCAATCTTGTGGATGTCAATGGTCATGCTTGATTATTTGCAGCAGTGTTTTATGAAAAAGCAATAAAAATGCATTGGGAGTATACAGAGGAAAAAAGGGAACAATAAATGGGTTTAGTTTTTCAAGTGAGTCCCTTTGGATGTGAACAGGTAGCGGCTGTGTTTCACGCTGCTGTGCCTTAGCTATTTGAAACGTGTGTGTGTGTGTCTACTCAAAACACTGCTGTGCTCTGCTAGCTTATGATCGACAAGAGACCTGCAATGAGAAGAAAAAATTCTTATGTTTGTTTTAGAGAGAAAGCAATTACAGTTACGGTTAAAAGATTAACCTGTTTTCCAGCTACCTATACGCTTATCTGCAAGGAATAAAAGACCTTCAGAGATCCACATTAACAAGCACAAAGCTTAGCAAAAAGTAGATGTCATGTAGGTTATTCCTAATGTTAATTAACACTGCTCTTCTTCCCGATGCCCAGCTATGAAAAACATCTTCCAATAGCAAACGCAGCAAGAGGAGAATGGCAGCTGAGTAGCTCGAAATAATATCTCGTGATTAATTTGATAAATATTCAAATGAGATTATATGCTCATATTTTGTATAGATGATACATATGGGGGGTGTATATATATTCTATATATACCATTTAGCAGCATGTAGGTGGTGGCTAGGGGTGTTTGGCAAATGGCTAGTTTTTACTTCATTGGAGGTGGTAGGGGTAGGCTCAGTAGTCGGTGGATAAAGCACTGGCCTTTCAACCTTGCTTCCAGTCCAGCTGGAGATCCTGAAATAAATGAGTTCGCTGCTGACGCTCAAGTCCCAAAAGGCAAAACTTCAAACCAGAATGCCTCCACGTATAATTTGTCACAATTGGCAATCTACTGCTACGGAAAGAACCGAGGCTGACCCAGTGCAGAAATGTAATCATCTTTCACCTTCCAGCTCAGGGGTGGTAGTATAATTGGGGCAATCCAGAAATGCCATAAGCCCGGCTATCTGAGCCACCTCCAGACTGAGCTGCAGTCTGCAAACCTCATTACTCCGGAGGGTGATTGTTAGCGGAAAGTCAGCAACTCCTTTTTTTTGAGGGATGTCGGAAAAGGGAAGTCGTCCTCGTCGGCGTGCATCTGGGCGCGTGCAATACTTGAATCCCTCAGTCATGTGTGAAGGGCTGGTTGGCTGCAGTGCGGTTATCCCGCGCAGCCACCCCTGGCTTGGCTTCTGGCACATCTGAAATGGGGCTGTTATCTGGAGCAAGGTGCTTGCGTGCACCTGTGCCTTTCCCGGTGAATGCTGGCTGCCGCGTGGCGATCTGTGTGCTCTTGGAAAGAGTATTTTAAAACAATGGAAGAGAAGCAGAAGCACGCGTAACCGTCTTTTTGCCCGGCAGAGACTGGGGTGGAGTCTTCCCGGCCTCTCTGCGTTGTACAGCTCGCCAAGTCATTTATTAAACGCCACCAAGTTTGCCCAGTGTAATGCAAGAGGGGAAAAAAAAGGAGAGGCTCTGTCCGGAAGAGATGACCCTTCCAAACCCTAAGGATATCAGGGAAACCGAACAGCGTTGCATGCATTTGGTCTAATGTTAACACCCCTCTTGTGCTTCTGGCGTGCAGAAACACAGCATCCCTCTCGTGGTTGTGGAGCCAGAGGACCATGGCATCTCCTTCTGCACAGACACAAGCCCAGAGGGAAAGCGATTCTGGAACAGAAGCAGCTCTGGAGAAGTGGGAAATGGGAGGTTTTAAACCTTCAGAGAGGAGGGGCTCGGGACCTGAGCCATGGGGACACAGCCCCTGCTTCCAGGGGCCAGCTGAGAACAGCAAGCGCCCCCTCCCATGGAGCAGGCAGGGCACGTCTTTCTCTGCTCTCTGGCCTTGCAGGAGCAGCGTTGGCAGCCAAGCTGCCACGGGGCTGTTCTGTGGTGACACGTTGGCACTAGCCTCATGGGGAGCCTGAGGTTGCTGGGGATGAGCACATCCTGCCCGCTCGCTCCTGCTCAGCGTGCCCCAGACATTGGCAGTGAGGCCGTGTCGGTGAAGCGCACCCAAGGCAGAGTGCCTGAGACCGGCTGTAAACACATGCTCGGGACTGTGCTGCCCAGCTGTCCCCCACGATGCCCGTGCACTGGCGTGCGCTGAATGGGACGGAGCAGGGGGTCGCACTTCCTTGCAGCAGCTCACCATGAAGGCAGTGTAGAGATTCCCATTAGCATGGGCTTGAGCATCAAAAGGAGCCTGAGAACATTTGCAAGAGGAACGTGACACCCAAAGCAACCGTGGCACGGGCGTGCTGCCTCCTGGGAGCCATTGTCCGGCCCAAAGCACGTGCAGAATCCCCCAAGGAATGGCCCTTGAGGAGGAAGAGCAGGAGGTTGCTGAATGCACTTCCTCCCTTTACTTTCCCACCCCGTGTTGTGTGATTTAGCCTCTGATCCTTGGTGCAGCTTGCATTTCTTCTGCAGGTAACACGAGGGTTGGTCGCTCTCGGGCGAAGCTCAACATCCCCAAGACAGACCGGCACTTGGTCTGGATAGTGAGTGAGGCCCAAATCTGTAGGGCATGGATCAGAGAGGAAGTCTGGCATCTCCGGGGTGACGCAGAGCCACACAGCCGGGAATCGGCAGCGTTGCCCCTCTCCGTAAAGAAGGCAGGTTTGAAAGGAGCCGCCCGACAAAATGTTCCCGTGCCTTCATTGAGAGACAGCGCGGTACCTGCGCGCCACGAAAGTCAATAAGGTCTGTCCCGGAGACTTGCCACTCTCAAGATTAAATATCAGGAGCAGTTGTTTGAAGTTGAGGGCCCTCCTGCCTCCCTGCAGCTCAGATTTTCTGCTGCTGTGCTTTTTTCTTTATGCCTGAGTACCTTGCTGACAAGTGCTAATAACAAAATGCCAAGAGAGGGTCCAGTTGGAGCTACCACACATTAAACATTCTGAACTTGTCCTTTTGCTCATAGATTGTGCATAATTAATAATTAAACGGTTTCACTTGTAATGGGTTGACCTTCCTGAACTGTTCATTATTCACGAGGCAAAGGCATCACTCAAACTTTTTTTCTTTTTTTTTTCCCTATTGCCCTTCTGTGTACTCACTCCACAGATGCATTCCAGTTGTTTTTGAGAGCCAGGCTGACCACACGCTTCCAAAACCACTGAGACCCACATTGCCTTTGTATGCTTCGAGTCTCACTGTTTTGATCCATAGGACAATGGTGCTTTCTGTAATGAGAAATAGAGAAGAAAGCTGCTCCTGAATTTATAATGTTGACTGGCACTGGTCTCTAAGGGTTGTATTTGTATTTGGCACAGTGGTTAGGGTTGTATTAGTCTTCCTATTAGTAAATCGTTATATTTGGAAACTGATCATTTGGAAGTAGAAATACAGCGCGAGCTTTGAATTGTGATCTGCAAGGTATTGATGAAACGGGACTGTGTTCTAGCAGAAATGGAAAGTTCACGTTGCTAATTCTTTTTGAGTTTTTGGAGTGCCTGCCTCTTCTCCGCCCTCAGATTTTAAGCGGCAGTTTTTTTGATCAGTCCAAGGCAAAACTGTCCTTTGGCAGAAGGAAGCGAGTGAGGTCGTATGAACGGATGTGGGAAAATCAGTCAAGTTACTGCACACGCCTGAGAATCTTTTATTATGCAGGGTGCGAATTACAGGGGGTTGATTATTTGGGCCTGGTAGGGATGTGTAGAGCTTTGTTTTATTTCATGATATTGTCATCCCTTGCAAGTCCCCCAAGCTCGAGTGCTACTGATATTTAGGGCACAGTGTAAGATGTGTTGGCTTGAGTTAGCTTTTCTCTGCCTTTTTCTTTTCTTTCTTGTTCTGACACCGCGGCTGCTCGAATTTCAGCAGGTGGCAACTGCAGCATCCTATTCATTGCAATATCCTATTCTTGCAAATAAAGCACAAATCATTTTTAATTTAACAACTATGTGCAGCAAACATTCCTTACACAAAATAGGAAGGTCCTTGTTCCAGGGCCTGCACAGGATAATCCAATGTGTGTTTCCCACCTCCAGTGGCTATGATTTCAGTGGATGTAGGCTGTTGTGGTGACAGATTTTTAACGTTTTACAGGGGAAGGAATTAGGTTCATTGTCTGCTGTGTTTGGACTCTTTTTTTTTCCAGAGGAGGCTAAGCTTCCTGCCTCTCTTGCAAGTTATAAAGCAGCTTTCAGCTTGCATTTTCAGAGGTAAAATAAATGTATTAATTTGCACACAGTGCTCCTGGGGCTTTCCATTCTGTGCCGTTTAACAGAACATCATATCAAGACTTATATAAAATTCACCGTGAAAACATAGGTGTCACTTGTGTTTTCCTAGTGAAGTCAAAATGATGGCTCTATCAAGGTGGCTGGTTGTGGCAGTTCATTCATTAGTTCATTCATATCAGATGTAGTAATGAGGCCTAAGTGATTAGCAAGTATTCTCCAGGAGTCTTTATGGGATTTCAGCGACTGCCAGAAACATGTGCATGTCCCCCACCACCCCGACCCCCAAAATGTGACCTTTTACTGGTCTCTAATCATCATTTCCAAATGCCACTTTGACCTGCAGCAGATTTCATGCCGAGGTATCTTTTCCCAGACTCCAGTGTTACTGGGTGTTAAATTCCAATGGCAGAAATATTAGACAAGGTCAAAGAAGAGTCACCACTATGTGACAGCACCAGTTGGGTACGGCTCGCCGGAGGCATGAAGAATACTTTGGCTTAGTGGAAGTCACCAGAGACCCAATCCACGAGGCCTGAGCTCCAGGCAGAGCCCCAGCTTTGATCAATTTATGCGGGTGCTTTATCTAGCCTGCAGATGGGTGAGCTTTGCACTTAGTGACTCCAGTTAGGGCCTGATTCAGAACGGAGGCTGTGAACCCGCATCCCATGTGGCTGACCCCTGGGCCACTTGCTCTTTTGAGGTTTGCTTGGACTTCAGCCTTGAATTTCCGGCTGGCCCTGGGGAACTGTCTCCAGCAAAAGTGTTGAAATGGGCACGTTCCAGCAAAAAAGAAACTCGATGATTTTGGTTTCCACAAACCTGCATTTTCTGAACAGGAATTCTTGCAGGCAGAAACTCCCAGTCAGCTCAAAAGAGGAGTGCTGCCATGTAGTAGATGTTCACTTGTGCCACTTACCCAAAAAAGACCCTCAGTGCTGGATCTAGAGACCATATTAGTCTGTAGTTAAGCATCCTG
>NW_017728996.1:3988524-3989565 GCF_001723915.1 Gavialis gangeticus | reverse complement strand
CCGGGGGGTCCCCCCCCCCCCCCCCCCCCCGTCTCTAGCTTCTGGCTCCTGAGAGTATAGCCTCAGTTGGATATTTTTTAAACCAATGTACTAGCCAATCAATGCCTAAGGTAGGCAGCAGAAAGTGAGTGTGGATGAGACTGACAGTTTTCATTATGTATGTTTGCGGTAGTGGTTTTCAGTCTTTTTTGGGGACCGCAACCCCACTTCTGGTCAACTCGCAGCTCCTTTTGTACCCCACTCCAAGTTTGAACCTGTCCATTTGCATTGGGTGCCTGTGCAGCGCCCGAGACTTGTATGTGTCTGGGCCTTACTTAGGCTCATGGTTTAGGAACTGGAAGCCCAGAGCTACCGCCAGGTGAAGCTGCCCCTTGCTGGTCCTGGCTACTGTGTTGTACCCTGAAAGTTGCTGGATAAAGGCATGAATGGTGTTGGCAGACAAGGTTCTTTGGGCAAATCTGATATCTTTTATTAAACAGAAGATTTAAGTTGGGAGTTTCCCAACTTAAATAGTTGGGAAAATTAACTGAGACCAACTTAAATAGTTGGGAAAAATTTTCTTAGCAAGCTTTCAGGTTTAAAAACCCTTCATCAGGCTTAACAGTGCTGTGCTGGTAAGAGCCTGGTGGTGTTTTAGTGGGTGTGTGTAATGTTTCGTGCCTCCACCCTGGACTCCGCTTATCGTGGGAACACGGAAGTGAAGTGGGGAGCGTCGGGAAAGGCTGCCACGCAATTCAGTGCCTTCCACTCCGTGCTCGTAATGACGTTTCCTTCTGCTCCGGGCAGGTCCTGTGGTGTTAATCCCTTTGTGATTGCAGAAATTATCGCCTACAGATAGGTGTGAAAGAGCTGCCTGCCCATCCTCCTCCTGCCAGCAGGAATTTATCTAGGCTGGCGGCTCTTGGAAGACGAGCCCTGGTGAAACTCGCTGGCAGCCAGGGTGGGATCAGGATGCTGGACAGCTCCTGGAGCAGCAGCTGGCTCCGCAGAGGGCTCCGACGTGACCCCCGCCCCCCCCCCCCCCCCCCCCCTCCCCGCCCG
>NW_017728996.1:3986661-3988507 GCF_001723915.1 Gavialis gangeticus | reverse complement strand
CGGCCCCCCAGAGGGCTCCCGAGTGACCCCCCCCCCCCCCCCCCCGGCTCACCATTTCCGTGAAGTTGCGTGAATTATGCTTGGACCAGTTTGTCCATCAAGTGGTTTTGCACCGCTTGTTCCATGCAGCGACGAGGATCATTGCCACTGCTAACATTATCTGTGGGTATAGGAAGACTGGCTGAACAGCAGAAACCCCAGGGAAAGTGCACGCCAGCCCGTTTCCATGCAGTCGAAGCAAGCCTGAAATTTGGCCCTACATTTGTCATCTTGCCTTCAAGTCATCTGTGCCTCTGATCCTCTGAACTAGGGAGATTTAACCGCCCCGTTATTTCCTTGTGTCCCTTTTGCTCTCCAGCGGAAACCTCCGACGTGGATGTTCTTTATAAGTTTAGAAATCGTAACCTTTCCCTATCTGAGGCCAAGTTCAAAGAGAGCTCAGGCCCATTATATCAAGCACTCCATGTATTTAATAGAACTCTTTGAAAATTGTAAAGCAATTTTGTCTTCCCCTTTTACTCTTCAGTTACTTTTGATTTAATTGTATTTTCCAGCAGTTTCCAATTGTTTGAATTGGAAACAAAGCCTTAATAAGAGTTCTAGTTAATTTTCTGTCTTGTAATTACCGATCTCATTTTTCTGATAATTGGCCACAGCAATTATATGTATATTTACTAATCACATAGGAGGCTCTGCAGTTGTATCTATCTGCCACCATTGATAATGACACACATATTGCAGAGGTGCTTTTATCATCTTCTTTTTTCCACTACATCAAAGCTATTTCCTCGCATTCTCAATAATGAATACATGCATGCATTTGACACAGTTGTGTGCTAGAGAAATTGTTTGGCTCTCACCAAATGCTGCACGCTCTGAGTTTCTTGCCTGCAGCGCTGGAAGGTTGTATGTAATGATATATTGCTCATCCAAATGGCCAAGGCACTCCAAAGCACAGTGAGATTAAAATAAGTCATTCCTTTGTTAATTTAAATAGGTGCATGTATCATACTTTGCAGGGTACTTTGTGTAGGGATGTCAGGGAGGAAAAAAGCCGCCGAAAGGTATTTTTAATAGCAAATGAGAATAGATGAGAATGAAGTCATTTGCAGCTGCCTGTTTTATGTGGCTCTCTTGTTCCAACTGTAGGTCTAATGAGATGACACTGTTAAAGTACTCTGCAGTGTAATTTCATTACATCCTGAGCTGTTACACTATAAACACACTGGAGCTCTCTGTCATTCTTGGAAAAACTCCTAAATTTGCAAAGCTCTCCTTTGCAAATGGTAATGTTGTTTGCGCTCTGTTGATGTCATTTTTTTCATCTGCTCTTAATTTATTTGCTTTCATAAATATGCGGTGTTTAATTTAGGCGGCCTGGCAAATCTTCTCCGATTTCTCTTATTTCTCTTAAGGATTTTTTTTTTCCTTCCCCTTTTAAAACCGCGCCGGCGCCGCACATATTAGGACAGCTCTAAAATGAATAAGTGTAAATAAACATGAGTGTAAATAAATAGCGAATGCAGGGAGAGAAACAAAGGTCAACACAAGAATAATTTCACAGCTCTTTGTTAATTACAAGACCATTTGTGTGTTACTTAAATAATCATTAATTTCTCATTTACACTTTCCCTACCTTCCTTTCTACCCTGTGGCTATCATTGTCCTTTTTTCACCTCCCCTCAGTGTCTTTCCACATGTTTTTACCCATTGTGTAATACTCATTACTTGAAATTCAGCGTTTTGTGCCACAGAATCAGGAGAATTTGTACCGTTTTCCTTCTATTTCTCCGTGTGAAAAAGCAGGGGGGAGGGTTTGTGGCTTACTCTTTTTTTTTTTTTTTTT
>NW_017728996.1:3978256-3986602 GCF_001723915.1 Gavialis gangeticus | reverse complement strand
CTTTTTTTTTTTTTTTTTTAATGGTATATTGCTTTCCTGTTTTTTTTTTAAATATCCCTGTCTCCACTTCTCCTGACTCTCTCTCTCCTATTGAACCGAACACAGGAATCGCCCGTCCTTCCAGTTGGGGAGTTCTCTGAGCCATTTGTACACTTCATCACTCAATGGTAAGCTCCGTTCGCAAACATGCCATGCCCTCAATGTAAATGATACATGCCATTAACTCTGCAGCTCCATGAGACCTTATGGCTTTCCCTGCATCCTTTCTGAGAGGAGAGGGACTTGGGGGCCCTGGGCAGATGGGGCAGCAAAGCTAAGCAAACTGTTTAAATTATGTAAACGTTATTTACACAAAGGGTCGTAAAAGTCCTTACGAGGGTTTTTCCTGTTTTAATAAACCACCGTGAGTCTGGGTGCATTCTTGTGCTCTGAGACTGGTTTGAAAAATTCAGGGCGGAGGGGAGGGAGGGATGCAAACAGATCATCGTATTTATAACTTCATTATTCGGGGCTTGCGGTATTATCACTTATAAAATAAAATAGCCTCAATAGCCAGAAAGGTAAACAATGTCCTTGATTAATTCATTGGTTTTTCAGTAAGTAATTTTTATTGTGAGTCATGTTTTCAAACACCCCATAGGGCATTTTCTCTTGCTTTTGAGCCGAACAGTTCAGCTGAAGCCATTTAAATTAAAAGAAAAGGGGGGGGGGGGAGTCGTGTTGAAAGAATAAATGTCCTGAGCAGCAAAAGGTTCAAGTCCTAAGTGCTACCTATACTAACCAATGGGAGAGAGGAGAGGCTTATTTTTTAAATATATCGTTTGCTAAGAAAGCTAACGAGCTGCCTTGGACGTGATGAAGCGGAGGCAGAATCCCTGCAAGTGAACTTTGTAGGACCAGGGCGTTTTTAACTGAGGAACGTAACTTTTTGGTAAAAAGATGCTTTGGGGGCTGGATGCCAAGCTGGTGTCAACTGGCAAAATTCTCGTTGTCAGTGCAGTTGTTGCCCATTTCCACTACCAGGCAGTATTTACAAGGGGAGCGATTTAATGGACTTTTCCACCCAAAGCATTGAGGCTGGGGCTCTCTCGGCCACGGTAGATCATGCCCAAAATCATTTTCCAGTTCAGAGGTACGTACCACGGCCAGTGGGCCAAAAGCAGCGTAGGTAAAATGAATATTCAGCTCATTTAATACATTATGCATGAAACAATTCTAAGAAACTCCCTCTTAGGATTCTCCTAGCCAATGGGATTGAACCTGAAGAATTAACTCTCTGATTTACCAGTTAATTAAAATAATAAATATGCGGGCAGTGTTTATACAAGGCAAACCTCATTTTTGACAGGTGCAGCGTACAGCCGGCCCTGGCATTCAGTGATTTGGCAGGCGGGCTCGCCGAGGTGCAAGGGGCTGTACCTTTTTTGTTGTTTGTTTCCAAAAATTAATCAGATGTTGTATAAATTTTATTTTATTGAAGCAGAGGGAAGGATAACGTGTGTTTAAAATTTCCACAGATGTCAAACTGAAGCCTAAATGATGGTGGCTAATAGCCTTGTTTTCCCAGGAGGACCGGCTGCTTTGGAGTGTCAGATTAGACCGGTTACCAACCCTCTTTTCAGACAGCTTGTTTTACTTGCTTAATGTGCGCGTTATTTGAGGTGCACGTGGTTATTTATAAGGAACACAAATTGTCCTTCGTGTCATTAATAGCTCCCATTTACTGCGAGATCATTTAATATTTTGGAATATAATTAAGATCAGCATATAGAATATGGGCTGAGGCGTTACTGCGCAAAAATTGCTTTATACTCCATTTAAGCCGTCATTTCCTAATAAGTCTCAGGCATGTCAAGCGAACGGCGCGTCAGACTTTATGACTTTATGCCAGTTACGCCATAAACACTGGCTGTTTGGAAGTAATCCAATTAGTCAGTAGGCAGCTCCTGATGGTCACCTCCGTGCCATGTTATTGTGTTCCTTCATGCAGCTAAGCTCAGTCTACAATAGCTAATTGCACCTGTTGCACAGAAAACCAGGACTATTTGGATGAGAAACATGATCTTATAAACAGCTTAATGCTGTGTAATGAACTATCACCTGCAGTGTAATGGAAATAAATGTGGAAAAATGAAGGTAGAAACCCCAGGGTACTGGGTGTTACCCTGTAGCTGTTTAGTGGTAGAGTGAGATTTCCCACCTGTTTGTATATTCCTTGTGTGGAGCTATGTAATGATGGCACAGCGCAGAGCAGCTTACCACGCGCTCTCCATTGATTTGCTTGTACTAATCGCTGTCTTTAAATAACTCCACGATAATAAACACAGTAGATACAAAAATGTAAAGGGAAAATGGGGGATGGGAGTGGAAAAGGAGCATGAAAAACAGATCATTCATTGGAAGTTTGCAGGACCTCTGACTTGCTTTGCGAAGGGAAAATAGGACCTGTTACGTTATAGTCATCTACAAATGGTCAAATGGACACAGCCCAGTAGAAAACCAGCCCAAATTTTATAGAAGCTTTTCATCAGCACCTGAGAACATTAATGGTTTTATTAAGGATGCAGCAACACTGAACATAATTAAAAGCTGAGAAAAAGGGAGAGAGACATCGATTAACATTTCGGCCGCTGTTAGGACCCCTGTCGTCAGTTTGTATGTGAGAAAGTTAAGAAGTCCATTGAAATTCTAGGCACGCTCTGCCTGGGATAAAGGAAGAAGTCTTCAATATTTAAGCAAATGAAATATGCTTATCTATAAACATTTTGTTTTCTGACACTTAGCATGAGAAAGCAACCAAAGGAAAGGCCGGCACCTGAAGAATTAATGGTAAGTGGATCTCCAGATGTACAACGTGTATGAAAGCTTGATGAATGTATGCAGACGTGTATGTGATCGTCTTCCTACCGCGTACAAATTTCAGTCGAAACTTTTTGTTTCTAGATTGCACAGCAAAGATAGATTTGCAAAACATGCATAGAAATAAAGGGTGAGTGCAGATTTTGCCATTGTCCACCACGGGGCTGGGATTTCACCGGGGACGTCCGCTGGAGGGATCAGATTTCAGTCCAAACCATTTTGAAGCGTAACGCGGAGGTCTCTCCGTTTGTCTGTTCGGGGATTACAGTTTAATGTAGGTCATTCTTTGTCATCATTTCCCACTCATAACCCTTCCAAATCTGAAGATTGAAAACAGAGGAGATGGTCAATGCATTATATTTTTAATGAAATCCTACAGGAACTTCTTATTGCCACTGTTTTCACTTATATTCACATGGAATGAAATTACATTGCCAGCGAAGATCCAGTTAATGTGTATCTTTGCTCTTTCTGCAGAAAGGCTTTCAGGGCTGTGCGCTCTGCTCAGAGGCAGGCTCCTTTCCTTGCAAATGGCATTTATTTAGTCATGCAGTAACTGGGGTAGAGCTCTTCCCCAACAGTTCCCAAATGGTCATTTATTTAGTGCTGAGTGTTGATTTGACAATGCGCAAGCTGTTCGGATTATGCTTGCACCTAGCATTAGTAAATAATAATTATAGTCCACCCCTGCTAATGTTTCATAGACTATTCCCTGCCTTTAAAGTGCTGCAGTAATTTCCCTTATAGTTTATGTTGCTTATAACTGCAAAATGTATTTTATAGATTTATGGGGAATTAGTATAATTGTTTATTGTCTTTTCATTGTAGGCTTATGAATAATTATAAGGGATGATAACAAGCTAACAAAATGTATGCACAACTTGCCTACATGCTATGGGCTTTGAGCCAAAAAAAGTTTTGCACCACAGCTGTTTTCCAGTAGGAGGCTTACTTCTGAACTTGCCCCGGGAGACTGATATCCCACTGTTCGTGTCCGTCTCCGTGTGGGCCCTGCGTTGTTGAATTGAGTTTAATGTTCAGCGCACTAACTTTAGGGGATCTACTCGCATGCTCAAAGTTAAGCACGTGCTTAAGTATCTTGCTGAACCAAGGCCTTCAAGTTCATCAGAGCCCTTCTGCTTTGTGTGTGGTATGTGTTCAGCACCAAGGGTTTCGACTGCCTTATTTTGTCTTTTTTATTAACTTTTGATGGTTGGAAAAACCTTGCAGTTAGTCACATCTGAGAAAACTTGGAACAGGTTCCAGAGATGTAGACACATTTACCTTGTGCACTATTATGCCATGGCTGGATAGCTTAGCTATTAAAACAACGGAATAGGGTTTCATAAAACCTATATCTGTTTGTAAATGCGTGTTTCAATGATGCAATAGGCCTGCCACTTATAAATAAAACATCTGCAGATCGCACATACACCCGTAAGTATATATGTATGCTTGTAAGCAATAACACCACTCCAGGGTGTAGAGTCATAAAACCGAGGCCAAAGGGTGAGTGCCTAAAAGTACTGGGGAAGTGCATATATATATCTTTACAACTACATGCCCTGGAGTGTGTTATTCCCCGCTTAAAACAGCATTTTTTAAAATAATATTTAAAGTGTAGCTACAACAACAACAACAAAACCCTCGCTACTTTTAAACAAATATTCTTATTTAACACTCAACATTTCCCCCCCTCCCCCCAATCCTACTTGCTATTTAATTATAAACAGACTGCAGCCATTAAGTACAGAGCACACTGAGCTGGTCCCCAGATTAAATAAAGGACCTACCTGGTACCTGATGGGAAAATCAGAGCTGATGTGCTCCTGGATAAGACCAGGATGCATGCAGCGCAGGTTTTGAGGGCTGTGGGTAAGAGAGGAGAAGATGGGGCAGAGACTTAGAGAGAGCACAGAGGGATATTACAAGTATTAGAGAATTAATGCTGCATCCTACTTGCTCGACGCCAGCCTCAGTGCCACTAAAACCAACAAAGCAAGGCCCTGAAGACAGTTTGCATGAGTAAGAGACACAAACTGTCCCAGAACCATAATATTTGACCAGAACCAAATCAGCCTTTGAATTGGCCCTGCAGCACAGACTCTGGCCACAGACTCTGAAGCGTTGAGGCTTGGAGAAAACACGGGACTTGTAGACATAGTGCCCTTGGCAAAAAAAAAAAGAGGTCAGAATTTTAGGAGGCTTAAGTCACTAAATTCCTAAAATGTTGGAATTTTAGGTCACCAAAAATAGCGTCCTCCCAGATGCTGCTGGTGTGTCTTGGGTTCAAGTAAGTGGGCTGATCCAGGGTCTTGCAGTATGCTCATTTTCAGTAGATAGTATGGAGGTCCTATTGGGGGAAAAGAGCTCATAGTTTATGGATGTGGCGGCAAGAAGGAAGCCAAGGGCTCTGATTTTCAGGTTCATCGCCCCATGCAGACCTCCAAGAGATCGTCAGTAGCTTACAAACTTTAGTTACCACCCAAGTGCATCAGCAGAGACAGGCAGAGCAGGGAAGCCAAGTGCTACGTGATGTGCCTCTGGGGGCAGATGAGACGCTCCCGAGACACAGGCCCGTAGCAATAAGTAGTGTTGTGATCGTGCCAGTTGAAACAGAGTATGGAGCTGTTGGTCTTTGAGTCACCTGGCTACTTAAGTACTGAATTCCAATTTCCATCCAAAACCAGCTTGTCACTAATCACGAGTAAAAGGTTGTCTATTTTGATAAATAAGAAATGTCATTTTTTTCACATTATAAAATAATAGACATCAAAATTTGTATGTCAAACTTGAAAGATGCTTACGTTCATGTCCACCATTCCTCATAAACAAGGATCCTGGTTTTCCCTGATTTAAAAAAAAAAAAAAATCCCCAATTTTCTGATTTAAAAAAGTCATCCCAAATCCACATTTTTCCATGATTAAAATGCCACTATATATATCTATATTTATGGCGTTTCATTTTAATCACGGAAAAATGTGGATTTTGGGTTACTTGTTTTAATTGGAAAATTGGGGATTTTTTTTTTATCAGAGAAAATCAGGATCGCTGTTCATAAATAGCAAAAAGGACCAAACTTAGCATAAACACTGTATTTAGTAGCAAATCAAGGTGTCTTAATGGTTACGAACTAATGCGAAGCAGCAGTTCTTTAGGAAAATAACTAAACGTGAATCTGCAAAACAAAATTAAAACTGATGACTTGTATCAAGGTTTCTTGCTCATATTTTGAATCGGTGATGCTAAATTGCTTTGACTTGAAGCAGCCAGCCCTGTTCTGAAGTTGTTGAGGCTCTTCGGCTACTCTCCATCATTTTGCTCTCCAAAATATTTTTACATCTAAGAGCTTGTTTCCTGAGCAGCAAATGCCACCTTCTCCTGCCAGGAAATAGGAGCCTAAATTTAAGGTTCTGCATTAGCGCTATCCGACCCCTGGCACGGGACTTCAGGGACAGCATCAACTACTACATCAGCCCGCTTTTCGTCCAGATCCTTGCATTGCTTTACAAGAGGCTCCTGCAGACGTATCCGCTGCTCCGAGACTTTCCAGAAGCATCTTTTGCCTGTGCCTTTTCGTTTCTGTCATCCGATCTTCCCTGGATTGAACTTCTGGGCTGAATTCTACCCTTGGTTGGCTCACAGGATTGCAGGCATCAAACATTTCCATGCCGCACCTGCTCAACGTGGCTGTTCGGTACCCTATGCACAATCTAACAAGGAGGCTCACCTAGGAACTACGTGTATTTCATGAGCTTCATGGTGACTTCCTGGGCAAACAGAGCGTGCCGGGGAAGTGATCTGCAGGATCCCATCCCATAGACTTCATTTTTTCCCTTACTTCATGTTATAGGATTTATGGGCACCATCTTCTACCACTGCAGCCTTCGCAGTTGAGAATATACGTATTGTTCTGGGGACTTTTTTCTTCTTTTTGTTCCCATTATTCTTCTCTCTCCTCTCCTTTCCCCATCTCTTCTCATCTCGTCTCTTCTCTTCTCTACTCTTCTCTCCCCGTCTCTTCTCTTCTCATTTCTTCTCTTCTCTCCCCATCTCGTCTTGTCTCTTCTGCCTTCCCTTTCCTTTCCTCTTTCCCCTTTTCCCCCTTTTCCTTTCCTTTCCTTTATGTAGAACTGCAGGTAGTCTGATTCTTCTTTAAATAACACCTTTCCCCCCCCTTTCCTTGTAAATCTGTCATCTCCTGAATTGGGTACAAACTGGCTGAAAATGCCTTCTTTCCCTGTGTTTGTGTCTTTTTGCATTGTTCCTTAGTAATTGCCAGAGCTCATGTGCTTAGACTCTGGGAGCTTGGCAAATCATTCCATTAAACACCTCCCCTTGGGGTGACAGGCAGCCGGCCAAGTGCTTCCCAGAGCGTTTCTGTTGCTATTATGGACCAATCCAGTTTAAAGAACACCTGTGTTCAATTTGGGGGTTGCCCTCACAAGAGAGGAGCAATTTACCACTAGGCAGCTGGTCATCTGTGCTTCCTGACTTTGCCCGCAGTGGTGGTGGGCACAGTCAGCACAGGCTTTACGTTACACAGCCGTAAAGTGGCACGGAAATCACGTGCAAAAGTAAGACCCCATTGGAGCCGGTGAGGTTTTGCCACTGACTTCCCTGGGGGCAGGATTTCATATATAAATCGTGTTTGGACTTGGAGTAAATAAGTTTACCAGGGCAAAACATGTGACATGTATCCATCCTCAGCACCAGACCAGACATCAGAGCTCGGCCGGCATTAACAGCCCTGGATAGCAGTATTTTGCAGCCAATTTAGTATAATTAAAGATGGAAAGCAAAACAAAGAGAGCAGGCCAATCTTTTTCTGCTCTTCTGGAGATCACTAAATTGTTAAATGCATTTGAAAAGCCACATAATAATACCCTGCGTGCGACTGAAGTCAGCGAAGTTCGAGCAGGGATGGATTCTAGCGCTTAATTTATAACTGTCGCTTTTGCACGTTTCTTGAAAAATGCGGGGCCAAAGCGGAGGCCGCATGAAATTCCCACACAGGTTCCGATATTCCAGTGCTGAATACGCTCTTGCACGAGGGACTGTGAATTCCCCTGGCCAGCAACTAGCATAAATTAGTGCCCCAGAGCTAATCGCAGTCGCTGTGCCTTTTCTTGAACCTGCCCACTGCCACCAACAACAAAAAAAAAATTGCTTTGAATTTATGGCCTCAATTTCTCAGTGTATACAGGAGCATATGCAGTGATTTAATTATTTTAAAGTACTTCAAATTAACAAATTTTTCATTGGGGGGGGTGGGAAAGTCATTTCTGTGAGCTATGGGGAAAATCTTCCTTCCAAGGAGAGGAATGATCTTTATAATTCACCACCGGGCCCGGTTTCTCCTGTGGTTGTTCTTTTGTCTTCAGATGCTCTTTCTTCAAGTGTCTGCGTGTGCGTCTATGGAAAAAGACACGGAGTTAGATTACGTAAGACACAGTCCCAGCTTCAAGGTAGCGGCAGCCCATGCG
>NW_017728996.1:3967648-3978036 GCF_001723915.1 Gavialis gangeticus | reverse complement strand
AAAATCGCATAAAGGATAAAAATAGAAGCCAGCTTCTACAAACTGCTGTTTCTCATTTAAAATCAAAATCTATTGGGGGTTTTGAGCCTGACTCCCAGCAGAATGGGACCGCGCATGGATGCGTGTGTATTTAATAGTCTGATGTGGTTATGCAGGTACAGTTTAAACTACCTGCCTGTACTGTACGTGGGGGGTGTATTCACTCGCTGATTTGGCTCAAGATGCTGTCGATCTCTCTGTATTTACGGTATTTTTCAGCAGCTTTCCATTTCTAAGCTCTATTTAATGGAATCTATGCATAGTAAGTAATCAGGTCAGAGAGAAGCAGCATCCCCTGTTTGAGATCAATCGCCGGCTAATACTTTATCTAGGCCACTTTATTATCTCATGCTGATTCCATTCCCATTCTCCTCCTCCTTTGTAGCATGCACTTCAGCTGTGGTAAAAGTACGGATCGCATACATATTAAAAACATATACCCATTCTATCTGTATGTAAATGTGGGAGACACAGCTGGATACTGCAGGAGTTTGATTTACTAATAGTTATTATCTGTTCTAGCTGTTCAGTAGCAAAGAGAGTTTCGGAAAACAAGCTAGCGCAGAAATTGTCTTTATGATATCACTCTCCTCTTTAGTAATTGTTTAAAATCTCTTGCTTTTTTGGCTGCGAGGGTGGCCTTGTGTTTTGCATGTTCCCTGCGCTTTTTAGAGCACGCCAACAGGACTGTTGCGTTCCCTCATTGAGCGCGCCATTCGGACCCGGTGGAATTATGCTGTGCTGTATACGACTACTTAAATTTAGGTGATTTTACTTAAGAGAGTGGGATTTGAAGTACCGGGAGCCAAGTATGTTGCAGTTATGCCTTTTCATTTTAGTTTGGGTGCCTGAAAGTGCTCTCCTCAGATGTTGCTCAAATGTTCTCCAAGGAGCGTGGTAGGTAGAAACAATCTACCTTCTGCAACCATTGGCTGTAACAGCAAAATTAAACTTTTGCGCAAAATTAAATTTACATCAGTGTCTTGTTATGTAGCTCTCTCTCATATTAAATGATTATTTGTAGTTTCTCTCTCTTTTTTTCCAACCTGAACCCAGATTCCTTGTTCTCTTCAGTGTGCTGATACCGGTCAGAGCAGGGGCGGGCAATTATTTTGGGCGGAGGGCCACTTACTGAGTTTTGGCAAGCCATTGACGGCCACGGGATAGACAGCCGGGGCAGATAAATATTAATTTTCTAAATTTTTTAGGGGCCCCGCAGGCCGGATAGAATGGCCTGGCGGGCCGCATCCGGCCCCCGGGCCGCGTTTTGCCCACCCTGGGATAGACGGATGGGTGTGCAACTGTGCAATTTATCAGAAACGTTAACTAGCAAAAATCCTATTTTGTCCTGAATTTTTTTAAACCTAGCGTGGTGTTATGCTTTCCTGTTTCCACATTTATGAGCCATCCCTTTCTCACAGTCATAGGTGCGCTGTGCAGAACTGGGCTTCTTGGTACCATTACCAACGATACATATTTTGAGTTATCTGTTTTCATATTTTACTAAGATTATATAAGCCCAATGAAATGGCAGCTGTCTGGAACAGCTGCTGGTTGCCTTGTTTTTTCCCCAAATACAGGAGACTGAAATGCCTGAGTATATAAGCTATTACATTTTAAAGTTAGCAAGTCATTCTGAATTTGGCTGTAACTCACTAAACTTGACTTGCATGTAACGTATACGAAGGTTTTAGCTAGACTTTAAAACTGAGAAGAAAACATAATTTTATCTGGCATTTGTATGAAAGCTTCTCAGAATAAAACCAGCCAAAAAAAAAGGGCCTCTGTCTGTATCCCTTTGTAAATATGAAGCCACCAACAGATCATTTGATTTGTCCATGTTAGTGCCACAAAAGTACAACCACAGAAGCAGGCTGAAGGCTCGAGAGCTGGGATTTGCTTGGGGGAGTGGTCTGGATGACACCGTGAACATGGGCAGATCTAGGATTTTGAAAAAGGGGCGCAAATAATGCGATGCATATAACAATGCCCACTTCTATCAAGTTAAAGAAGCTAGAAGCTAGTGGCCTAGAGCTATATTATTCAGTTTAAGATCAGAGCTAAAGCAAGTATAAATTTGCTGTATCATATATTATGTATATTATGTATAAAAAAACACAACAAACGAGGCAAAAAATAATCAAAAGCTGTTTCATTAGGTTTGCAGTCATTAGAATTAAATAGACCTCTCTTTTTTCAGCTTCATAAAACAAAATCTTGCCTTCCTGTGCATCTTGACAGTGCATAAAATGCTTCCCTAAAAGTTATTTCCACACCCGAGTTAATGTTTTTAACTAGTGTTCAAAACAAGTATTGTAGGATTGTGAAATAGGGAGCTGCATTTCCAGGAGCAGCGACCCGACACCAGGATTGCAGAGGAAGGAGTGGCTTAATTAGTGGAGCATTAAGGCCATTAACAAAGGAGAGAGGGTCGTTAACACCTGTGGAATGAAGAGTCTGGAAGGGATCCCGTGGAAGATGGTGAGCCCATGAAGTCGGTCATCTCCATCACCGCGCCTGAATGGAAATGCAGCTGCCACTGCCAGGCTGGTGGTTTTAAATTTTGGGTGGAGCAGAAATCAAAGTAGGGGTGCTACTGCACCCTTCCCACCCCAACCATGAACTCTTGTGAGAGAGGAGAGGACCGTCTCGCCAGGACCATAAACCTACCTGGGAAGTCTCATGATGCATTGCAGGGGATGTTTTCCTGCCTGCCCCTATCTACATCGTTGACTGTCGTTCCTTGACTGCGGGGAGCGAAGAGATTCCACTTCCTGATCCCTTGTGCACAACTTTCTTTCCCAGTCAGTCCCAGGCTCTCCTACAAATGGTGCTTCGTCTGCTGTGAAACTGTTGATGCTTGAGCTGGTGACGAATGGCTTTGTTTGCAAACGCTTTGTCTGTCCCCTGTCGTCGTCATCCACATCATCCCAAAACACGGAGACGCTGTCAGACACCAAGCCCGTGGATGCTGGATCTTGTTTCCCAAGGAAATTGGGAAGGCCCAGGCATCGTGGCTGATGTAAATACTATCAGCTTTAAGCTACAGGGGTGTAGGTCAGAGCCATGGTGGTCTAAGGACACGGGCAGACAAGGGTCTTTGAGTCAATCTGATATCTTTTATTAGACCAACTCATATAGTTGGAAAAATGTTCCCGGCTACTTGAGCTGGTCTAATAATAGATACCAGATTGACCCAAAAAACCTTGTCTGTCGGTTTAAGTTGTTGCTTCAAGCTTTCGGCCCTAGGTGAGATCCTGGTTTTGTTGAGCAAGTGTTCCTTGTTCCACCTGTTTTAAATGGCTTGTAAAAACTTTTTTGCTTTTTAGAGAGAACGTGACAATCTGAACTCCTTTCCAGCCTGCCCTGAAGCGGCAGAATTGCCCAGCACTTTTTCACGGCACGCCAAAAGAAAGAGTTAAAAGGGATGTTTGAAGGAGTAACAAGGGGGGTGGAAATCTAACAAGAGGGAGAATAAATTGGCAAGAAGCAAGAATGCGATGGTTGGTATTTCTGGTAAAGCTAATCTGAGAACTCCTAGCCAGGAGTCCCTTGGAGTTTGTTTCATTCGGGAAGTACCGGTAACCATCTCTTAAAGGAATAACTGCAATTCTTATCAGGTTTTCCTGGGTTTATTTTTTGCCCCCCCCGTCCCATAAAAGCTATTTGCAGCCTTACGCTGTGGTAACAAAACTGCAAACCTTGTGATTGTCCTTCACGACGGGTGTTGGTTGGTGTCATTGCAGTGCTTAGGATCAGCGCCGTACAGAGATCTCCGCCAGCCCTGGCACCGGCTCGCAGTGCTGTGTCGGGGCTACTTGAGCTGTGGCGGCGAGAAGCAGGGCCCCGTCCTGAAGTTTGTGAAAACTTTACCTAACTAAGTTCGATCCGGCATTTCCTTCAGTAGGTTGGTCCCAAATGTGTCTTATCCCAGGCAGCCCTGCAACATTTATCCCAGGGCTTATCTCAGCATTATCCCAGGGCTGCCTGGGATAAGACGTATTTGGCTGACCATTTAGCTAACGTACCTGAATCCATCTGCAATTCCTGTTTTCGAGGAGCCGGGTAGGTTCGAATTGCCGTGTGGGTAGGCAGAGGGTTTCCACACCTGTCTGTCCAGTACTGGCCACAACGAGGACCTTGTTCTGCTTGGGTCTCTGCACACTACCGCGATTTCAGTCCTGGACGTTGCACGTCACAGGCGGCGCGCCCCGCAACGCGGCCCCAGTTCCTGCGCTCTCCCAGGTCCGGCTGGCGGATCGGGGCCGAGAGTGGTACGAAATCAATTACTCCAAGTTTCTCATTTGTGCCGCTGACAAAATGCATATAAATAGGAGACGTTTTTCCACTTAAGAGGGCCGCGCTGAAACATTTTTAATTGGATTTTCATGGTGATTGACAGCATTTGATTATGACAGTAACTTTATTTGGCTGGACTGTTATAGCCCTCTTGTTCAGATTTTTTCCATCAAAGCTCTTTTTTATCCGCTGAATTCCCGGTGGAGCAGCCGCGATTGTGAAAGAGCCTTTTAGCACCTTTGTTGTAGCCGTCCCTGGTGATGATTGGACCCAGCTGGTAGTAGATAAGAAAATGTTCCTTGCACAAAGAGGCTGTGTCTCCTGTCTCCACGGTTTCAATAATTTTAAGAGCCCCTGAAACCTGTTGAGGATTAGAAGTAGCTTTAGATGTGAAATGAGTGTTAAGTATTAGTAATCGGGAGATTAGGGCCCTGGGGACAATGGGAGATAAACAACTGCAATTAAGGCAAATCTGCCAGAGTAAACAAAATTTAGCAGAAACAGATGCCCTAACCATTTTGGGGGATTGATTTGAGGGCACGGAGGAATCGATTTTTGTCTTGTTTACACTTTCAAACCCCGGTGATAAACTGGGAGGCTAAATATTTCATACAGCCTGATTTTAGTTAATTTTTTTCCAGCTCCGCACAGTAGGCGAACTCTCTTCTAACAGTGACCAGGCCTGAGTTTATTCAGCACTCACAGAGAGCAGCTAATTGTCTATGAAGGGCCCCTGTGTTTAAATGGGCTTGACAGGAATTTAAATTTTGTTTCAATCAACCTCTGTGCTCACAGCCTGCTCCAGTTTCTAATTTTTAAATTAAACATGATTTTTTTTTCTTTTTTCCCCTTGAAAGCGGCGGCCTTTCCTGTGGAAGTCTTTGCCTTAACGCCCAATGACGGCAGATGCTTCAGCCCGGGAACGTGCAGGTTTATTAAGGCAATAATAGCGAAGCACCGCCATCGACTTATATGGAGAAGTTCATTGTCCCATAAACGTGCATCTGCCTCTTTAGAATTTAATTGGAGATGCTGGTGGAAATCGGCACACAGCCTGTTTACCCCACGGGAAGAGTGGGCCCACTGCCTCGGGTGGCTGCAGGAATTTTTTCCATCCCCCCCCTCTTGGCTAAGGAGCCTTTATGTATTTATTTTGCAAAGTGCGGTGTTAAAATGCAAGCTTGCTTGAAGATGGTTTTGGTGGCCTTGATCATTTGTTATAGCACGAGCGTATGGATGGT
Source organism: Gavialis gangeticus (assembly GCF_001723915.1). Classification (NCBI taxonomy): domain Eukaryota; kingdom Metazoa; phylum Chordata; order Crocodylia; family Gavialidae; genus Gavialis; species Gavialis gangeticus. Next base: position 3,972,457 of record NW_017728996.1, on the reverse strand, counting down.
TGTTTTAATGACCTTGTTGTGTGGAGTTGAAAGGGAAATGTTTTCTCTAGTGCGTCGTATAGGATTCGTGGAGTCCCTCAAGAAGTGGGGCTGGAAGGGACCGCCAGATGTCACATCTAGTCCAGCCCCTGCCTGAGGAAGGGTCAGCCGTATCCAAACCACCCCAGACAGGTCTTCATCTGACCCGTTGGCACAGCTACACAGTCAACCCTGACATGTCACGAGACACAGCACCAGACCTGCCGCAGGTAAAGCAGGGGGACCACGGCGGCAGAGTTTGTGAATACATACCCTTGCGATCCCAGGCAGAGGGATCTTCCCTCCCCAGAGGAAGGCAAGACCCCCCACGGTCCATACGAGTCTGACCATGGGGTAAAATCCCTTCCTGACCCCAAATACAGGCATCGCTCTGACCCTGAGCCAAGGGGCAGGACCCCCCAGCCAGGAGCCTCCGGGTTTGCGTCCCGGCAGGAGCTTCGGCGCAGCCCAGTCGCCCTGGTCCCGTAGGTCTTCTCATCGGACGACACACGTTTCATATCCGTTGGTTTTACATTGTTTGGCACGAGTTAGACAGGATGTGTTATCTTGGGGCAAGCTGATACTTGACTTCAGGCCTCTATAGTCTTCTCAGAAATATTTGTGTGCACTAAAGATATGTCAGGCTAAGCAGTAGGACCTGGCAGGGGTTAAACGTAGTTAGACCCATGTCTTCCTCTGATTTTGAGAGGATTTAGGCACCTAAATCCCTTACAAATTTGGGCCTGTGTCTGTTTTTAAAAACAAGCATTCGTACCAGTGGCATGGTACTTTTATGATTGAAACAGGCACTGTTTCAAAAGACAACTTCCCTGTTTGAGTGTGACTCCATAAGGAACATGAAAATGGCCTTGGTATTTGCAGTCTTGTTTCCAGGCGGTTTCGTTCTCCGATTCTCCTTGCAGCCTGGGCTGTGGCAGTGTTTGACCCATGGACTCAAACCAGGCCTACTCGCTTGCATAGTTTAAATTGAGCTATTTTGTGGCCACACTTGGAAAGACCATCTTGTAAGTCCACTCTAACTACCTGAGTTACCTTTTGGGGGGAGTTTTGTCAAAATTAGTCTATTGACACTGGACTTCACTCGTTGTCCTCTGTTTGGGCCCGATTCTTGATAAAAATGCAGGCCCCAGCTCAAAATGCTACCAAATGACATGGCCAATTTTAATTTCCTTCGTCCATGGTTTTAGTCTGATTCCATGGGACAAAGAAAGTCCCGTGCAAAAGTCCCCTCCTGAATCGCAGCCTTCGTTGGGATCGCACGCCTCTTGTCTTCCTCTCGTGCGTGGCTCTATGTAGCCTCCGCAAGGCGTGCACGAGGCACAGATCAACCGCAGGCATTTTTATAGCTCTGTTGCACTGGTCTTCTGAGCGGTAGTAACCCTTGCAAAAATGTCGTCACTAGCGCTTTATACCTGGCTCGTTAGCTGTGCCCAAAAAGGGAGAGGTGTTTTAATGAACCATCAAAGCAGAATGGCTTTGCCTGTAAAGCGCTACCTGTAGGTGGACAAACAGTGTATGACTCTGCATTGTGCTGTTGCGGTCTCAGGAGCAGGAGGCTAAATCTGTTTTTGAGGAAGGCATTGATCACATTTGAATCGCGCGTGATAAAATGTTGACAAGAGCTGCATTCCTGTCCAGGTGTGTTTTTTTTAAACAACAGGTACGTTGGACGGGGACTGTTTTGGTTGCAGCAGTGCAACATACGGCTTCATTTGATGTGTTAGAAAGGTACCGTATCTGTGGCACTAATCAAATTTCCACTCGTCAGAATTGGGCAATGAATTCTTACGTTAGCAGCGTCCTCAGCACAGAACCAGCATTGCTGGATTTTGTCTCCGGCAAGAAGAGTCATGCTGGGAACTCTCAACCTTCATAAAAACAGTGTCCTACCAGCCAGGTATCAACTCCAGGCAACTTCAGACCCTTTTGTCCAGCCTAATGCTGTCTGACAGAGCCAAAAAATGTGAAGAGCCAGGAGAGCTGGCCCCAGGATTGGCACGAGGAGCCGGCGTGATGGTATCTTTAGCGAAGCAGAATTGCGAGGTAAGAAGTTTTCTCTCTTAGGTCCAGAAAGGACAATTTTGTTTCTGCAGGTTGTAGCAATCTTTCTGGAAATCACGCAGCAGCAAGCCAATGGAAATCCATTACACTTAACTGTGCCGGAGAAAAGGAAAACAGCTTTGCAAGAAGCTGATCCCGAGACATGCGTACAAATACCGAAGAATGGCAAGGGCGCTTCTCAAAGCCCACATAGAAAACTAACCAGGGATAATGGAAAACATAGCTCCAAGGCTTTGACTGCTTCACAGCGTCGTTCAATTGTCGGTATTTTTGTACCATCTTTTCAGTGTCTTATCTGTCACCATTGGGATAAAATCATTAGTATGCTAATCTGGATCGCCCGAGTTCCAGCACTGACCCAGGCTAATCTGCCTTTGCAATTTCAAGAACTATGTTTGACTTCTCTGAAAGTAACCTTAAATTGTAGTCTTGTAAGGAATTCCAGAGCTGTATCCTTCACTCCTTCTCCTAATGAGGTTATGACCAAATGCTCATTATAATTGCTTTAGACTCCTTTTAATTTTCAAGCTTATTAATCATAAGAAGAGTTATTTAAAATTGCATAAATTAATCTTAGATTAAAAGCCCATCAAAGCCTCGAAACAATTAAGAATAAGTAGGATTTCCCTAGGGCAGCAAGTTTTATTTTAATAGTGTAGTCAGGTGGATATCAGAACATTGAAGTATGGTAGTGATTAATGTATGCAAAATTTAAATGAGAGTTTTTAAATGGCAAATCTGAGTCACATATTGACCTAATGGTAGGCTTTAACTGCATTGTCTGTCATATATTTAAACCGTTTAGTAATCAACATTTTAATTACAGTGTATGTTCGGGAGGCCACGCAACAAACAAACTTCAACATTTTAAAACACTCAGGGAAGTGTCTGGTCCCAGCGGGGCCGTGCTTTCATCTGTTCACAATGAACCAAAGCATCAAGTAGACTAAGCATGTTTGCTTTGAATCAAAGACTCGTTCACGTACCTGGCCCTGTGGCAGGGAGTGCCACAGATCCCTACTCCCCTTGGCCCTACCGAGCCCTGATGACAGTTCGCCCTTTCTAATCTCCAAGGCGGTGGAGGCCACAGCTGCTTTCAGTTTAAAAAAAGGCCCTGAGCATTTTTATGAGAGATCCTGCTTATTTTACCTGTCTCTTCATTGCCTCCCCACCCACGTGAGAGAGTGCTGACTGATGAGTAGCTTCGTAGATGGTAGGGGCTGGAAGGGACCTCTTGCAATCATCCGGTCCAGCCCCGCTACGCTTGGGCAGGAAAGACTGCTGCGAAGTGAGCATCCAGGCGTTTTTGAAGCTATCCAAAGTAGATGAGTCCTATTCGGCGTCTGCTGCAGGAGCCCCTAGTTGAGATCAGGGTCACGTTATGCTACGTGCCGCACCGCCGCATGCCAAGACACGCAGTCGGTCCCTGCTCAGAAGGCTTGCAGCATGAGCCCGAAGCGGGACCTGGAGCTGGGGTGTGCACTAAACTGATCTCACGTAGGAGCCAGCAAACGTGTTACGTGGGAACAGGTTTTAATCTCTCTGCCTGCTCAGTTGAGTTGCCTTCAAACTGGCGACCTGTAAACGCTCAGTAGCAGTGCCGTGACGCATGCTGTCCCCGGCAGAAGCGTTGCACTCCAGGGAACGGAGCCTCCTTTGTGTGTAGATACATCTACTAAGTCAAAAGCGATCAGGACTCATAGTAGAGATGATATCTTTTATTAGACCAACAAGATGTTTGCAAAAAAATGTCTTTAATTGCAAGCTCTAGTAAGTCAAGCTCTGACTTTTTTTTGGAGCTTGCTTGCTTTGGCCAGCATGTCCCCCTGTAGAGAAAGCAGCAGATGCTCTGAAACACAACTTCTCTGTCCCAAACCCTAGCTCTCCACCCTCTTTTGAAAAAGAAATCATTGCCTTTAACTGAAGTGCAGGATGAAATCACATCAGTGACATGTCTCATTTACAACCAAGCATCGCCGTGAGTGCCACGTTTTGCATTATATGGTCGTTCCGACTAAAAAAGTACTTTATTTTGTGCCAAATTAAAGGCCTGCATGGGTCATCACTAGAGTTTTAACCCAGAGATCTTATCACCCCTTCAGCCATAGGAGCAGTTGTGGGGAAGGGAAGCAGGGTGCTAACGCCTCTGTGGACAGAGATCCCACGTGCTCTGCTAGGGAATTGCACGATGGTAATAGGACAACGGGCATCAGGATTCCCCATTGCTCTTCCTGGCTCTGGTAGCGCTCAGACAGCATAGGTGCGCACATGGGGACCGAACCTGCCATCTCTGTGCATAAACCACCCTGTGAAGCCATAGCCAAGTCATAAAAATCTACATGCAATTTAGCCACTAAAGGGGCACAAATTGCCCTCCCCTGGACGCGATCACCTGGGTGGCACGGGCATTTCATGTGGCTTGTTCCGTCTGAAAGGCTGTCTGCTCCGACTTGCCCAAGTTACGGCGAAGACCTCACTTCTCTTCCCAGCTGTGCCTGAAATGACCTTGTGCAGGCTCTTTGTTCACGCATTTTGCAGGCAGCTCCCTTGAAGGGGGAGGCCTTGATTAATTATATGCATGGTCAAGGGCAGAAATATGGGAGGGAGTCGCTGGAAAACTTTGGATGAGAATGGCAGGCCTGCTGGAGGGTGGCAAAGTGCGTGTTGCACTGTGCAGGAGCATCGCTCTTACTTTTCTAGCCAGGGAAG
>NW_017728996.1:3960891-3967335 GCF_001723915.1 Gavialis gangeticus | reverse complement strand
GGGGGGGGGGGGTTTGGCATAAGGCCAAAGACTTTGGGGTATTTTCATCCAGTTTCCCTTTCCCTAAAGACAGTTGCCAATGTGCTAAAAAGGATGAGAAATCAAATGATCAAAGAGCACTTGAAAAGTGTAATGTTGTTTCATAATGAGTACAAATTGATGAGGTCCATACCAGGCCGATCTCTGGACTGGAGGCGCCAGGTGAGGGAAGGAGCTGTCGGGGGGTGTCAGGAGTCGTTTAAAGGTGCGATCGCAGTGTGTGGCTGCTCTGCTCTGCGCGCAGAAATCTCCATCTTGAAGTCCTTGTAGCATGCTGGAGACTTTTCAGTGCTTTAAAGCATTGACATAATATTTCTGAGCCTGTCTAATAAACTGCTGCTTTGTTTGCTTTTTCTCCCCTTTAAAAAAAAAAAAAAGAAGAAGAAGAAGAAGAAAGCCCTGCATCAAAATTGCATGTTAAGCGGGGAGTGAGGTCCTGTTAAAGCAGCCTGTAGCCGTCAGTAATATTTATTTTCTCTATTTGTTTTAAGCCTGTGAAGACTGTGTGGTTTTCTCTGTAATGTCCTGATGGAGACCTGACCAGCAAGCGTGCAATGCCTCTAGCCCTAATGTGCCATTAATGATAGGTTAATGTACAGTATAATGTTTTTTGGACTATGGGTTCATTACACTTCTGAGTGTAAGGTCTTTCTACAGAGCGCCCAAGGTCCCATTGCATTATATCACGCAATAAAAATACCCTTTTCATATCACACACTAATAAACTGTATTTGAAATGCTGTCTAAGGGCACCACTATCATCTTGATAGGCTGCACACACGTGCAACAGTTGGAATCTTTTTATTATATTTTTGGTTATGCCGAGTTCACATTTTTTAAATAAAAACACATAATTGGTTCCTGGGTGTTTGTAAACCATCTCCGCTATAACAACCAGGTCCTAGAAGGTGTTTATGCAAGGGGTTTTAAATGAAGAGCTCAGCAGTAAATAAAAGCCAGTGGCTGCTCACCAGCCCATACCTGGCATCTATACATGGGTCTCTTGATTGTCACGGGTGATTTATCAGGCTATCCTTTTTGTTAGGCTTTGCATCAGCCAGTCATGCACACATAACCACAGCGCTCTTCATACCAGGTCTCCTTTTCACTTGCTGGCCTTACGCTCATCTCTTGGGCTCTGCCTGGCACCTCTCTAAATGGAAGAAGGCTTTAAGTTTGCAAGCGACCCCAGGACGCACAAGGGAAATGTGTCCTGTACCTGGCGGCTGATCTTGGCTCCTCTGCCTCTTTTGTGTTTTTTTCCCATCCCAGTGTCTTGATCTTGGCAACTCTTCCAGGTAATATTCAGCCTCCTGGCAGTGCCCCCTAAGTCTGTACTTTCTCTTGCAGGTCTTGACAGTTCCTCAGTGTCAGGGAAAGTGTCTCCAAACTGCTCCGAGCAACATCGCTTCCAGAGCCTCTTCCATGATCAGGGCGTCCGAGCGCTCAGTGCTAGCACACAGACCAAAGACAACAGGTTTTGTCCCCTGCGGCTTGTGAGAGGTGGCAAAGAACAGTCTTGTAGGCATCCAAGGTACTTACGCCACAGCCATCTGGGTGGAGGTGCAGCACGGTCTTGGTCCCCGACCGTGGCTCTGGGCATCATGAGCTTCACAAGAGCAGTGGCTACCGTGCATTGAATCCTGCAGTTCACAGGTCCAGCTGTAAAACCTGGCCGTATGCCGAAGGGCAGCGTCAGCTAAGAGTCGCTAGCCCTCTTTTCAGAGACCGCCCATGTTGCATGGGCCGTTGGCTAGCCACCTGCATAGACGGGAATTTCTCCCTTGCGGAGCGGCGCTCCGTGCGGTTTCCACCCGGGATGCTGCCTGCGAGCCAGGACGTAGCGTTTGGGCCCAGCAGGAGAAGGGGCGGCAGTGGGAAGGTCTGCTGTCTTCGCAAACCAGCAGCACTTAAGGTCGGCAGCGTGGCAGGGGACTGACCTGGCTGGAAGATGGCAACGTGAAGGCAAACCTGTGCTTCTGCAGACCAGTCGAATGGCAAGACTGCTGCCCTGGAGTGACATCCCTGGACCTGGTCAAGCTAAAATACTGGAGCCATTAGCTCCCATTGTCCAGGTCTTGCTTTGGAGCTAGCAGCACCTTTTCATGCCCCTCAGATGTATAACCCCTGGACGGCCCCTCTCACTAGTGCTTACCTTTTAAAGAGTTAACCTCTCTGGCGGGACACAGGCACTTGCAAGATGTCCCCTTGCTTGAGAAAACCAGAAGTGACAAGTCCATTTAAAAAGCCTGGTTTGTCATTGTTTATCTCATTTTCAGAGTCGGCACAGAAAATTAGGCCGGCTGACACTCGCTGACACTCAGTGCCCCCCGGCCTGTCCTCCCTGACCTTTCCTAGATCACAGGCTTTCCCCTTCCCCTGGATGTTTCAATCGCTCTGCCGCAGATTGTCATATTGAGCCGGATCTTGATCCCGGGATAATTCAGGAGCAACAACTCTCTGGCAGATGCAAAACCCATTTGTTTTTCTTAGGTTGGGGGGAGCAGGAAGGCTTTGCTGCTCAGCGTCGCAGGTTTATTGATGACTGGTTTCCAGGATTGGCCTTGCTTGTGACTGCAAAATTGGCTGCTGGTTCACGGGGGTGCATAGGAGCCTAAATCATTTAATTGCGGTGTCACAGGAAAAGAATCGGCCCCATGCATCCAACTAACGCCATACTCTCGGGCGGTGGATCTCAACCCCGTTAGACTTGCAGCGCCCCTTCGGAAAGGGCCAGCTCCTAGTTGTCGCTCATCTTTTGACTATGGAAAAATAATAAAGCAGCTCTTCTGTTGCAAAGACCTCGAAGCCCGCAGCAGCGCAGAATGGTTTTAACGCTGGATTCCTGTTTGAAATCTCTGGGTTTGTCCCGTGACTCGTGTTTACTCGGCATGCAAAATGAATCACGGGGCTGTTCAGTGCCCATAGGTGATGGTGCTGGAGAATCGTAGCGTTGGACCCAGCTGGCTCTGCAGCTAGGTCCGCGCAGATGCACAGGTCTGCCCTTGTGGACCTGAAAACAGGCTTGAAGCCTTGGAACGGCCCCAAAACGCCCGTCCTGATACAGTCAGCAGACGGTTGTGGCAGAAGCAGTTTCCCTCCCACCGCGAGCAGAGAACGCCAGGCCACCCTGGGGCTGCGAGCCCGTTTGCTGCGACGCAAAACCCACGTGGAGCTTCTGGGCAGTTGTTTTCCATCGGCCTGAGCTTGCCAGAGGAAGCAAATTGGTAGCTGGATATTGGACTGCAATCGGTTGCTTTGCATGTGTTTGGACGCCCGGCTAAAGCCGGTCCTGCTCCGGGTGGTTATTTGTTGCTGAACTGCAGGGCGGCTCGAGTCCGCACCTGCCTGAATGAAGACGGAGGAGGGACATAGGTGCCTGCTTACTGCTTTTCTGAACTGAAGCCTGAATTAGTACCTTGGTAACCCCAGGGGTGCACAGTTTGGATTTTCTGAGAATTAGACACCTAAAAGGGAAGAAATACAAGATGGGCTAGGTAGCAGCCGCCATGGCCAGCCTTGCCTGGAAGGACAAACGTGATAGACATCCCTGTGGCTGACGCTCACGGCGTACTTACCCCACACGCTGTGGGGAGGACTCGGGCCAGCCGCAGGAGCTGTTGCAGTGCTCCAGCTGCACATGTACATACAGGGGCCAAAACAGCCACCCGCTGACCGTTAGCCTCTGTCCACTGCCGTCACCTCCCCTGCCCTGCACGGCCCTCTGGCCACGTATCAGCAGGAGCTCAGCCCATCCAGCCACCTTTCTGCCATCGCCCCCTGCAAGCATCTTGGCACCGCCTTGCCGGGAGAGAAACTCGTGTCACTTAGGGACCACGTGTCTGCCCGTGCATCGCTGTCGAGGATCCCAGGGACGGAAACCGCACGTGATCATCCCAGCCGCTGCACCGGGACCGTGGGTGAGGCGTGCGGACGTGAGCCCAGCCCCGGTGCCTGCAAGCGAGCAACCCCGGGGAGTGCCGTGAGGGGAACGTGGCTGTCGTGGCAGCAGGCAGAAACGCGGCAGCATCCCCCCGAGCCCTCCCAGCGTCTCCCTGCCTCTGTGCCCAGACGCGCCCCATCCGGGAGCTGCAACAGCAGTTTCCCCTGAGGTGGTGTGATGGGGAAGCCTGGCTCTGCCCATGCCAGGGTTGTTTAGACCTTTGCCCCCTTTATCTTACCCCAATTCTGGCTTTACAGAGGGCCCATGGAGGTGCTGGGCACTGGCAGCTGTGCCAGGCAGGAGCTGCTCCGTTTCCTTCCCTGCTGCGGGGTAGAGCCCTGGTCGGAGTCGAGCCTGGGCCAGGGGGTCCCAGACCCCCATCTCCAGGGGGCTGTTGGCACCTCTTCCCCAGAGTCATTACTGGCACAGTCGCTGCTTCCCATCCTGGTGGCCAGTGCATCTTGCCCAGCGGAGTTGCTCCCTTTCCTTACATGCCTGTTTCCCCCAGCAGTGCCCCCCGGCTCAGTTGCAGGGGGGCAGGGAGGGATTTGCCAAGAGGCTCCATGGGTTCATTTGTCTTTCAGCAAGTTGCAGCCCAGCTCCCAGCCTTGAAACTGCTCTTCGGAGCAGCAGCATCGTGCCTGCCCTCCAGGTTTCTGAAGATCCCGGGCGTATTTCATTCCCGTAGCATCTGACATCTCCGGCCCCGACCTTGGGAGTGTTTTATTGTTCTTCTCTGGCAGGGCTGGCCACGGTGGCTAATTCAGCAGAGGTTTTCTGTGTCTGCAGGAGCAGTTGGCCTCTTTCTGCCATTTCTAGGATTGCAATCTGGTTTTTCTGTGCAGGCACCTCCTTCCCCAGTCGTTCGGACAAGGCTGGCTCCAGAGTGCGTCCAGATGGAGACCGGCGCTGGGGGACTCTCGTCCGTGTTCGTGTTTCCTCCTGAAGTGCCATCCTGGTTTTTATTGGAGGGTCTGCTGGGCATCCCCTCACTGCCTGCAGGAGCTAGAGGACTTGCAGGCTCGGTAGCTTTAGGGCCCACATCCTGCATCGTGCTTTTGATGGATGGTCAGAGCTGCTGACAAAGCTGTGGGGGGGATACCGTATGCTGGGAGCCGCCCCCTGCTTTTTGTGGCTCGCTCCCCCCCCGTTGCATCACCGAAGGATTTCCCTCCTCTCGAGTGTACACGGAGGATGCCTCACCTTGTACATCAGGATGTCAGCTGCCTTCCTCCGTGCTGCGGTGGGCTTGGGTCTGTTGTGCAGATTATAATGAAAAAATGGATTTTTTTCATAGATAATTTTAAACTCCCTGATCTGCTCTGCCCCCGGCAAGGTAGGGGGCCAGCGTTGGTCTTCGCCACAGCAAGAGCAGGATTGTAAATGAATGCGGCACTTAAGGAGTGCATCCACCTGCCGAGCACATAGGCGACACACCCGGGGGGGGACAGACCGGGTGGGAAAGAGCCCCTTCCTGACTGCACAGAGGCTTGTTAACACCCGGGAGAGGCGGGGGCAGGAAGGGAGCCAGTCCAGTGCGGTGCTGCACTCCGCCGAAGCACGAGCGCTCAGAGAGGCGTGTTCGAGGTCCGAGCTGCCAGCTGAAGTTCTGGTTACCGAAGTGGTGTTTATAAAGAAAAGAAATGAGACTTGGGAGAGTCCAGAGAAAGAGCCACTCGTGTGATTAGAGGCCTGAAGAGCAAGCCATGCAAGAAGAGGCTGACAGAGATGGGCCTGTTCAGCCTAGAAAAGAAAAGAAAAGACTCTGGGGGGATTTGGTGGCAGCTTGCCAGTATATCGGGAGAGCACCAGGGGCGAGGTGAACAACTCTTCACCAAAGCGCCCCGGGGGGAAACCAGGAGCAATGGTCATAAAGTCCTAGAAGAAGGTTTCAGACTGGATATAAGGAAAAACATCTTCACGGTTCGTGTGACCGGACTCTGGAATAGCCTCCCGGCAGGCACCGACTAGGCCTGTGCGAAGCGGCAAGTATTCACTCTGGATTTGGATTCAGCTGATTTGGCGGGACGGTGATTCGAATCACTGTCCTGATTTGATTCGGCCGATTCAGATCCAAAGATCTGGTGCCGATTCAGAGATCCAGCCATAGACTAAACAGGCAGCGGTCCTTGAGGGTGCTGGATACGGCTGCCTCCGGCTGGTAAGCCTGTTGTGGCGGGCAGAGGGAGGAGGGAAGGGGCGTGTGGTGGGGGCAGATCAGTGCCCCCACAGCGAGGGAGGGATTGGGGCTGGGGCTGGGACAAGCTGCCCAGCCAGGGCGGGGTGGCGGGCAGCTGGGCCTAACCTCCGTGCAGATCGGGGGGCATGCACCCGCTCCCATGCCCTCCCCAACTGGCGGCGCGCAGTGGCGGGAGCCCCCCTCCCCAAGTCCTGCCGCGCCCCCCAGCCCGGCTGGGCAGCTTGTCCCAGCACCAATCCCTCCCTTGCTGTGGGGTCCTTGA
>NW_017728996.1:3944749-3955891 GCF_001723915.1 Gavialis gangeticus | reverse complement strand
GCCGAGCACATAGGCGACACACCCGGGGGGGGACAGACCGGGTGGGAAAGAGCCCCTTCCTGACTGCACAGAGGCTTGTTAACACCCGGGAGAGGCGGGGGCAGGAAGGGAGCCAGTCCAGTGCGGTGCTGCACTCCGCCGAAGCACGAGCGCTCAGAGAGGCGTGTTCGAGGTCCGAGCTGCCAGCTGAAGTTCTGGTTACCGAAGTGGTGTTTATAAAGAAAAGAAATGAGACTTGGGAGAGTCCAGAGAAAGAGCCACTCGTGTGATTAGAGGCCTGAAGAGCAAGCCATGCAAGAAGAGGCTGACAGAGATGGGCCTGTTCAGCCTAGAAAAGAAAAGAAAAGACTCTGGGGGGATTTGGTGGCAGCTTGCCAGTATATCGGGAGAGCACCAGGGGCGAGGTGAACAACTCTTCACCAAAGCGCCCCGGGGGGAAACCAGGAGCAATGGTCATAAAGTCCTAGAAGAAGGTTTCAGACTGGATATAAGGAAAAACATCTTCACGGTTCGTGTGACCGGACTCTGGAATAGCCTCCCGGCAGGCACCGACTAGGCCTGTGCGAAGCGGCAAGTATTCACTCTGGATTTGGATTCAGCTGATTTGGCGGGACGGTGATTCGAATCACTGTCCTGATTTGATTCGGCCGATTCAGATCCAAAGATCTGGTGCCGATTCAGAGATCCAGCCATAGACTAAACAGGCAGCGGTCCTTGAGGGTGCTGGATACGGCTGCCTCCGGCTGGTAAGCCTGTTGTGGCGGGCAGAGGGAGGAGGGAAGGGGCGTGTGGTGGGGGCAGATCAGTGCCCCCACAGCGAGGGAGGGATTGGGGCTGGGGCTGGGACAAGCTGCCCAGCCAGGGCGGGGTGGCGGGCAGCTGGGCCTAACCTCCGTGCAGATCGGGGGGCATGCACCCGCTCCCATGCCCTCCCCAACTGGCGGCGCGCAGTGGCGGGAGCCCCCCTCCCCAAGTCCTGCCGCGCCCCCCAGCCCGGCTGGGCAGCTTGTCCCAGCACCAATCCCTCCCTTGCTGTGGGGTCCTTGATCTATCCCATCCCCCCCCCCATGCCCTTCCCTCTCCCCTCCATCCTCCGCAACAGACTTACCAGCCGGAGGCTGCTGTGTCCAGCGCCCTCGAGGACTGCTGGCTGTGCCCGAATCTCCAAATCAATTCGGAGCTTTGAATTGGTCTGATTCAGATTCGGAGATTCGGCCACTGAATCGGGCCAAATCTCCTCCGAATTGAATCGGCTACCGAAGCTTCTCACAGCCCTGGAGATCTTCAAAAGGAGACTGAGCGCACACCTTGCTGGGGTTATTTGACCCCAGCGGTCTTTCCTGCCCAGAGCCGGGGGGCTGGACCCGATGATCTCCCGAGGTCCCTAAACTTCTGTGAACCTGGGACCCGTAGCCGTCCTGGGCATGCGAGCCAGCGCGGACAGGAGCTCACAGAGTTGGCCGCACGGCGGTCTTTCCCAGGGCTACCACCTCCAGCCCTCGGTGAACGGTGGCACCCCCTCGAGCTCTCGCCCACCGCTCCTATATCGGTAGTAGACCTGAGGATGATTTAGCCAAGTGCCTGCTTTCGAGGATTAGCACTGCATCCCGGAGGTGTTACCTGTTACACAGAACCGAAGAAGACAAGGGTTGAAGGGACGCCAGGAGGTCACATCTAGTCCAACCCCCTGCTCCAAGCAGGGCCAGCCCCAACACTGAGCCATCGAAGTACATTAATATGCAGTGTGCTGTAGCCATGTCTTCCACACACCCAGGTAGGACTCTACCTCTGGGTAAAACAGCTGCAGATCAGACGTGTCCAGATCCCAGCTGCTATCAGCGCTTGTGTATGTATCTGCCACAGCAGAAAACTGCATGGCAGCCACCTCCGATGGTGCCACACCAGAGAGGAGTCACGGCATGGTTGCTCCCGGCTCTCTGGCCAGTCAGGGAAAGGATTCAGGCTTTGCAGGATCGGAGGTGAAGCAGCCTCTTACTTTTGGAGACCTCCCCCAAAACCACCGTGCCCTCTAAGCCAAGCAGCAGGCTGCCTTGAAGCAAGACCCAGGGGCTGGCTAGCAGGTAGCAGGCCGAGACAGGTGTATTGCACGGGGTTGCCTGAATGGTGTTAGTCCAGATCGTGGTTCCTGTAGGTGCAGCAGGCTCTTCACTGGGAAGAGAGTGCAAGTCTTCCCTTGCCGGAGCCGCTCTTGCCTTCCCGAAAAACGCTCTGGTTTTTCCCCTTTTCTGAGCAGACCTAAGAGCCTTGTGTTTGCACGGATACCGGCCTCGACCTGGGACCTCCACAACTCCCTGCATTTCACGGCTCCCCAAGGGAGCGGGAGCAGTAAGACGGTGCAGGAATAGGTGCAGATGCGTTACCAGCTGAAATGAAAGCATCCTAAGTGGACAAGACAGTTTCTGTGAGGGGCGACCATGCCTCTCTGCAAACCCAGTCTTAGCTGGTGAAGCAGGAGTGCAGTGGGGAGGGAGACACCGGCTTGTTTGGCTTTTGCATCCTTGAGAGTGGTCTTAATGAGCCAGCCGTGGGATTGCAGGGTATGGATGGAGCATGGGGTATGTCTGCAGTCAAACACCTCCAGCCTTCCTGCTAGTCCCATGCTTCTAGTTCTTCGGGCTAAGTGTGGGGCTGGGGTCAGGGGGACACATGAGAAGCAAGAGGTTTCTGGTGATACCTTTTATTGGACCCGCTGCAGTTGGGAGAGACGCGAGACAAGCTTTTGGGCACGTTTCCTTGGCTCTGGGCATGGGCTATTGAATGGCTGTGCTAGTTTCTAATGGGGCCGCACCTGTTGTAGACCCTCCCACAATAGAAATACTAATGCAAAATGAAGGGAGCCTACCCATTCCCACTGCAAGCTGCACCGCAGGGCCCTGCACACGTTCAAACTGAGCTGAATAGAAACCAGCCGCAGAGTTGTTACACATTTTCAAGCACAAACTTCCGTGCTGATTGGCCCTTTTTCTAGCTGGATAGCCATTTTTATGGTGTGATCATTACTTCGCACATGTGGCTGGTGTATTGCGTGATTGACCAGTTAGTTGCATAATAAATGTAATGGCTGGCAGAGGCCAGAGGGACACGGTTGCTGCAAGGCTCAGAGAGAAGGCATCAGCCAGCCCCACCTCTGAGCTCTCGGGGCGGGGGGTGGAAGGAAGGATGGGATGTTCATTAGCCATCTCTCGTTACTGTATTTGCTTGGGAAAAAATCTGCCGGCTCCTGTGGTGGGCTTGTAGCACTCCCGAAATGCTTCCATGTAGAAAACTGCTAACAAGAGCCTTGTTTTTCAGCAACTTTGGGCAAGGCCTTTGTGTTTAGCCGCAGCAAAGGGGTGCCCGTGACAGCTAACTCTGTGCCTCTCCCTTTGCCAGGGCCACCCCTTCATCGTGCAGTACAACGACGGGAACGCGGAGGTGGTGTCCATGTGGGTGTGCAGGATGCTGGAGGAGCGTCGTGCCCAGCAGGCCCCGCAGTGACCAGGGCGGTGTGCTGGTGGCGGAGAGCACAGGACTGGCAAAACCAAACCCGGCCGCGCATCAGGCGGCCGCCACAGCTGGATGATCTTTCGCTATAAGTATTTTATAGAAGCATCAACAAAACCTTCCCGGATATTTGCTGCTGCCTCTTTTTTTCCACCCCCCTCAGACTTTAGGGGATTTTCTTCACAGATTTCTTTGGTTTGCTGAGTGATTTAATGTCCTCAAATTATCTTCAATCAAACTGTACACAGCCTTAAAGCAAGTATATTATATATATTTTTTCTTTTGTTATTGAATGTACTGTATATTTCACAGCACCAGAGTATTTTTTAACCTTTTGTCTTTTGCTATTGTACAAATGAGACCATTGACTGTCCAGAAGAGCTAGCGAGCAGCTGGGGGCTGCATAGAGACAAAGACGTCAAGAAAATGCTTGGTTTAAAATTGTATTTGTATGTTTGGAAAAAAAATAATAATAAGTGGCTGGGCTTCACCATTCTTAATGGAGAGACCAAGGTCTTCTTTTACAAGAATAAAGTGTGGCAAGTATATCATCACTTGTGCTGCGCTGATGCTAGGTTATTTGTAGCTAGTGCAGGGCAAAATCTCACCCCGAGACCAAGCGTTCACATAACGGGGTGTCTGTGTACATATAATACGTCCATGCGCACACACGCTGCAGCCTTTGAAGGCGCTAGGAGCTGTGCCTGTGTTACAGGACAAAAGGTAGCCTTTGTTTCATATCTGATCCCCAGGCCATAGCTGTATGAGCCAAACGTCTGAGCCCTGCAGCCCAGATGATATGGCCCTGCGTGCCGGGATACACGCTGGGGCCTGATCCGGTGGGTTTGCTGGCCCGCAGACGCACCCCACACCGCTCCCGGGCCCAAACGGCCGGGCACCGCCTGCCTACCCAAGGTGCCTCCCAGCGGACCCTAAGGCTGCATCTATGCAAGGAGACCCACCTTGCTTCCAGTAACACCGCACGCTCCCGCACAGCGAGTCGAGGCACGGCCGGCAAGGAGCCCCGGTTTCTTGGCGGGGCACGGCCTGTGTACTGCCCGGTTGTACAGAAGCTGCCTCAGGGCCTGTGCGGCTGAGCTGGTGCTTTGGCCCATTTGCAGGTTGGGGCTGCAGCCCAGGGATTTATCCTGAGGGTGGGAGGAGGGCCGGGTTCCCGCAGCCGGGGGCACAGGAAGCCAGGCCTGCAGTTGTGCCGTATGTCGGGCTTGGCTTCACTCCTCCCCGCTGCGTCCAGCTCCCTGGGAAGCCCCTGTGCCCTCCCAACCCGGCCCCGCTGCATGTGAAGGGAGCCCCCAAGCAAGGAGCAGCTCTTCCACCTCCTTGCAGGCACCAGCCGTGTCCTGCTCAGCCGTTAGGCATCCCCGCACTGCCGGCACTGGCTCCACAAGCATCCCTATGGCCGAGCAGACACTTCCCTGACGTGGGTCACGGGGAGAGGACAGAGACCACGGATGTGAGGAGCATCAGGTGGGACCAGCAGGACGTTGGCCATGGAGTAATGCCAGGTGCCCAGCCCCCCGGGCTCTCCCACAGAGCGGGGGGTGGATGGGGGCTGTGTTGAGAGAGCTGCAGAGCAGGGCTGCAAAGGGTGAGGCCTGGGACGAGAGGCAGGTCCCTCGCAGAGCTGCCTCCAAAACCACAGCCCTCCCTTGCGTGGGATGCGGGCGGGATGTCCAGAGGGGGCACAGGACGGCTAACCAGCACCCGTCTGCAGCTTAGCTCACACCTGCTGCAAAGACCGTTCGGTTCGTACCAGCCAAGTAGAGGTCCGTGGATTCCCGCAAGGGAATTGCTGCTTGGCCGTGCTGTCTGCTGATGCACCCCCAAGCCAGACGCACGGCTTCAGGTGAGCTGGACATGCCACGGGCCTGGTCCGAGGGAGCTTAGAGTCTGGGCTTGCCATGCAACCCTGCAGCAGGACAGGGCCTGCGGGACAAAGCAGCAGTAACTCTAAGGCTTTTCTTTGCACTTAGAAGCCATCGTCTCAGCTGGCCACACGCCTGTCCGTGGCCAGATGGTGAAACCCGTGGTCGCGCGGCAGCGTGCTGTGAACATCGCGGCCACAGGTTGTGAGCAGACGCAGCACAGCTCTGTACACGCCGGTCTGCTCTTCCATTGCTGCGATGTGCCTAACCGAGGCAACCGAGCTCCCTTAAAGGAAAGATGAATAATTACAACGTGTGGTGTGTGCCTCCTTATTCCTAGGTGTGGGCTTCCTCAGCCTGATGAAGGGTATTTGCGCTCGAAAGCTTGCAAAGAAGGATTTTTCCAACGATTTGAGTTGGTCTAATAAAAGACATCAGATTTACCCAAAAAACCTTGCCTCCTTATTCCTATGACTTTGGTTTATAGTTTCATAACAGATTGTCTCATCTTTAATCAATCTTGGTATTATAATGCTAGTTATGGGCACAAATGAATGGAGGAGACCCTTTTAAAAAGGGGCACAGAGGGTAAACGGAGTTTTTTTGTAGCAAATTAAGCCTTTATCCTAAATGCTGAAGTTTTCTGGCCTTCCGACTAAAATGTTACTAAAAGGGCTGAAGTGGATTATAATATATGGGCAGGCCAAAAGCCCCTTTGCAATGAGAAGTTTCTGTGGATGGATTGCAAATCCTAAATGTTACTTTGGAGGTAGTCTGGAAAATACTTTGTTTCCTTCCTCCCAGGGATCATTTATCTTGTTCTGAAGCATAGAGATTGCAGGCATGAACTTATAGACTAAAGTTTGTCTTAATTGCTCCTATGTCACAGCCTCCCTGGCAGATAACAGTACAATGAATGAGTCAATGTGACCAATACCTTCAGGTCCTTTTTCTAAAGTGAGACAAATTTCTTTCCTTTGAGCCAACCAGTCTATAGGCAGCTCTTTCATTTATTTATCTCCTAACAGTTTGCATTAGCTTTCTCTGGATAAAAAGTCTCTCTCTCAGATTTAGTTAAAAAGTCCGTAAAACCAGGGCTTTCCCTCTGGTTTTCATCAGGGCGTGGGAGACATCAGCCTTGCAGATCCATGCCCAACGTCAACAGACGTAGCTTTGAAAAATCTCGTGGCTAATGCGCTGACAGCGTTATATTTCACGGGGGTGAGTGATGAGCCTCGCAGACTTGATCGTTATACTTAGTCCAATGATAATTGTGGCAGGTGGGGGGGGTCTTCATCATCCTTCCCTTGAAGGGGGGCTTCTGCGATAATTCGGGAGACACCAGGGTTTGCTAACGGGGCACAAAACCTTTCATTGCTAAATTGACCCAGCCAGTCTGACTCATAGCAAGGAGCGAGGGAAGGTCTGTGTCCTGTGGGAAAGGGGGAAAGCAAGAAACAACCTGTAAGCAGACGTGCACCTGAACAACCACCACAGACATACCCAGCCTCTGTAGGGAAACTGAGGCCTGACAGCGGTGGTAGCACCAGGCAGCCTCTTGCCCATGTCCTGGCTCCTCTTCCCTTACGACAACAAGCACGTGAGGTGCTGTGCAATGCATCTTAATCCAGGCAAGACGAGCTCCCAGGCAGGGCAGGGCGAGGGCAACGTGCATTTCTGCAGCCGTGCTGCGTTTATTCTGTACGTCAAAGGAAGAAATCCAGTCCCCGGCCTCTCTCACGTAGGCCAACCCACCATTAGAAATGGGTTGGGCGTCCCTGCAGCTGAGTTGTGAAACGGGCTGCAAAGTGAACCGAGGCCGAAGCCGCTCTGCCTTCAGAAATCACCTTCAGCTCCTCCGGGAGAGCCGACGCCGAGATGCCCGACGTGGAATTACCTTTCCCTGCTGCCTCCCCATCTTGAAATGACCTCGTGACACGACCTTTGGAGCTGCGCCTCTGCTAAGCCAAGATGCTGGCTGCAAGCGCAGCAACAGGGCATCCCAGCGATCACCCACCTTCATCAGAAGGCCCCCGAGGATTCATCCAAAGGGTTTCAGCAGCAGATGACATTGCGTAACCATGCGGGGGAAGCAAAAATAGGGACCCCTAAAAAATTTAGAAAATTAATATTTATCTGGCCCTGGCTGCCTGTCATGCGGCCCTTGATGGCTTGCTAAAACTCAGTAAGCGGCCCTCTGCCCAAAATAATTGCCCACCCCTGGGCTAGGGGATCATTGCACCAAATAGCTTCATCAGGATGCCAACAGAAAGCATAGCTCCGTGTCAACAGGTAAGTGTCTGAAAACAGCAATGAAAAGGCCCGTTCTCTCTCTAGCTCGTCATCATTACAACTAGTCAAAAGGGGCAGGGAGGGAAATTTCTTCACACACAGAAGTTTCCAAGAAAATCTGGGCAGATTGTTCCTCTTCATTAAAATTTCGACCGGGTTCGCTTGGTTCCTACCGATCATGGCTGATCATAGCCAAAAGACCAGCAGCGGTTTTATCTTCCCCACATTGATATTATTTGCCATGCAGAATTGCAAAATACTGTGTTTCATCTTATCAAACGTGGCCTGCTGTCAGCTTTCCAAAGGCACAGCGTCGTTCTTTGTTTTCTCAATAACCGCTTGAAAGGCCGGACCCATATGTGCACGCAGGCGCGTGCGTGCACGTGTGCCTGCTCATGCGAGTGTGTTGACTAGCAAAGGTGGGCACGCACCAAGCAGTATTTCCAGGACTGCAGGAGCTGCACCTGGCACTGAAAAGTCCCGCTTTGCCTCCCTAAGACGAGTGTTTGTTAAGTGAAGACAGATCCTTATCCGAACACGGGTCAGTCTGATGGAGGCCTGAAACAAAGAGCCCGTGGATAAGACATCCGCTGCCCGAGGCAAAGCCTAGTAGCAGAGCTAGGGTGGGGTGAGCAGGGCCCTAGCCCAGCCCAGCTATGCGGCCAGACAGCGCCATGCTGCACCCAGCGATGCATCCTAGGGGGTGCAGAGCCGAGGGGTCAGTGCTCTCCCCAGCCCTGGGAGCCTTTTGCAGAACGGGCACAGCTTTGCACCCAATATGTACGAGCTGGGAAAGCAATTGGGGCACGTGGGTCAGCTCCCATGGGGCCCAAGCAGAGCTGATGCTGCTACAGCAGCAGGAGCAGCAGCCTGGGAAGGCTGACCTACCCCCACCCCCACCCCAGTGCTCAACGAGCTCGCTGCACCGCTGGGGCAATCCCAGCCTAAGGACCCCAGGCTCCACCTTCCCCTCCGGGCTAACAAGAGCTGCCTTCGTTTTGAACGTGCTGCTGCGGCCTACCATCCCTAGCAGGCATCCAAGTTCTCTGGACGGGCTAAAAGGACCGTGCGCAGACGGTCAGACCTGAGGGCTGCCCCTCGTATCAGGCCGAGGCTGAACCCTCCGTCTATGCAGCAGCTGTAACCCTGGGAGGGCGCGGGGAGGGGGAGTGCATCCATGCCAGCTCAGCCAAACTGGACCCTGAATCCTACTGGTGACTGGCCAGTGCAGCGGGGCTCGGGCAGCGGGCGAGCAGGAGGGGGAAACGTGGCTCAGGTTCCCCCGCCCGGTCTCCGTAACGGCCGCCACGTGCCACCAGCGGTGGAGCAGCGCTGGTGGAGCAGGAGCTGCCAGCGCCTGCTAGGAAAGCCGGGGGAGGACAGACCAGGTGCGGGTGAGAGGCAAGAGGGTGGGGAAGGGATTTCTATTCCAGCTGTTCCCGGCTGTATCTTGTATTCGTGCCTGTTGCTGTCCCCGGCTGGCTAACATCTTGGAGACGGGACGTCTCTGCCACTGGTAAAGATGCAGCATCCTGGCCATTTCCACGGAGGCGTGCGTGCTGCCAGTATTGAATCCAAGGCATTGAAGCGGCGCTCCAAAAGAGCTGATTCGACACCATTACTATTTCACAGGTTTATTTAAAAAATACATAAAAAAAATCTGGAAAAAACGTGGAATGCGAGCTCTGTGTGCCAGTCTTTCGCTCCCCCTGAGAGTGAAAGCACGGGGCTGATTTAAAGCTGTACGTAGTCCCATCACCTCTATGGTTGGCGGAGCAGCACTAGGAGTGCCCCAGTGCGGACGAGTCTCCCATATGGACTCTTTCACCCCTAAAACCCTAGCAGCTCGACCAGGCCCTGCCCAGGGCACATTAATACGCACAGAGCCACTGTGCTACGAAAGGCCAGCATGTTTCTGTGCCCAGTGCCCCACAAAGCTGTCGTTACAGCCGCGTCCTCACTTGTCCCTCTTCTCCCACCCCCCTGGCTCTACCCCTGCTCCTTCTGCCTCCCGGGAACCCCCACTCATGCAGGAGGGTTTTTGTAGTTTGGCTTCAAGGCAAATCTCTGCACCCCCAGGCCCGAGCAGCTGACGGACACGTTTTCACCTCCGTGGGAAGTGGCCAGCACGGCGGATGCTCCCAAGCCGAGCTACGCGTGACGAGACGTGCTACTCAGAGCGCAGCTTTCCAGCTCTGGGACGGGGGCTTTGCTGGAAAGTGGCACAAATCAATGGTCGCACATTGCAGACGTCACCTGGGAAACACATCTGGAGGGGCCGGAGGGCTCGGAAACCCCAGCCGAGTCCAGCGGACCTGGCCTGGTCCGACCCACACGTGGGCCCGTGCCAAGGCCGAGCCCTTTTGGGGACAGCGAAGTCCCAAATGGAGTCGACGCGGAGCCTGTGACATCCTTAACCCGCGGCTGCCGCCCTGGTGGGTCTCCTCAGTCTGGGGGCTTTCCCCCGCGGGTGCTGCCAACCGTGCGGGGACTAGCTGGGAAAATCAGCCGCCCCCCTCCCCTTTTCCGCAGACTCCTGGCAGGGTGCGCATCTGGGGGCGAGGGGCTGGAACAAACGGCTAGAAATACGATCCATTTGCTTAAACGTGTGGCTAGTCAAACAACCAAGGGAGGGGGGCAGGAAACGCGGCACGGCAGGAAAGACCAAGTCCCGAAGCGAAGCCCCCGGTGGCTTTCTTCCTAGAAAAAGGCAGCCCAGGGCTCTCTGCCCAGTTGCCAGAGATTTGCACCGGCTGCAGGGGATGTACCCTCAGCAGAGGGGAGCGCCATGAACTACTCAGGACAGGATTTATAGACCGAGCCTTACCGCTGCCCGCAGCGTCTGCCCCAGCCACCCCCGGGCAGCCCTGCAGCCGCCCAACCTCGCAGCACAAGTGCAAGGCTTGTAAGTTGCCGGCCGTCGGCCCCAGAGATTTTCATGGAAAATGGATGTCTGGGGCTGTCATGAGATAGAAGAAAGGAAGGGAAAAAAGAAAAAAGAAACTCAGCATCGGAGGCTGAAACCCTCCTGGCTGAGCTGGGAGAGGGAGGCCGGGTGGGCCCAGTCCCCAGGCAGGTGCGTGGAAACCCCGAGGCTTTGGAGCCGGGGCAAGGGGCACAAATCCGGGGGTGTTGCACGGGCAGGTGCCAGCGCCCCCCGGCCCCGGCAGGCCGGGGCAACCAAGAGTTAATCGCTCCCGTCAGCTCATTTTCGCTCGGGCCTTGTTTTAACCGGATCGATGCGGGCTTGTCTATCGATTGCGGGCTGCAGCATCGCTTCCCGCCCGGCGGCTCCGATTGAGAGAAATTAGGCAGATTTAGAGCCGGGAGCGGGGAGGGAGGCGCCCCCCACCCCCTTGACCCGGCCCGGGGAGCTGTGCCCCGCTCGCGCCGCCCCGCACACCCCCGCACTTCATCTGCGGCGCCGCTGACCTCCGGCCGCCCCGGCCGCATCGATCCG
>NW_017728996.1:3944180-3944399 GCF_001723915.1 Gavialis gangeticus | reverse complement strand
CGGGCCGGGCCCCCTCCCCCGCGCTGTTCTCAATGGCCAGTAATTAAAATGTCACCGTTTAATTTCCAGGCCTCTCGGAGCAATCCGGCCCTAATAAAGGGCCTAATGGAAAGGCCCCCCCCGCGGCCGGCGCGGGTCGATGCGGGAGCCCGCATTGATCCGCCGCTCAAATTAAATTTATTGGGGTCAGGCGTTGACGCGGGGCCGCGGCGCGCGGTA
>NW_017728996.1:3942022-3942814 GCF_001723915.1 Gavialis gangeticus | reverse complement strand
AGGCGCTGGGCAGCCCGCTGGCCGGCGGCCGGGACGCGGCGGGCTCGTCGCCCACCTCCAAGCAGGAGCTGGCGCCGTACGCGGGCGCGGGCGCGGGGCTGAAGCCCAACCAGGTGGGCGAGACGTCGCTGTACGGCGTGCCCATCGTGTCGCTGGTGATCGACGGGCAGGAGCGGCTGTGCCTGGCGCAGATCTCCAACACGCTGCTCAAGAGCTACAGCTACAATGAGATCCACAACCGGCGCGTGGCGCTGGGCATCACGTGCGTGCAGTGCACCCCGGTGCAGCTGGAGATCCTGCGCCGGGCCGGGGCCATGCCCATCTCGTCGCGGCGCTGCGGCATGATCACGAAGCGCGAGGCGGAGCGGCTCTGCAAGTCCTTCCTGGGCGAGCACAAGCCGCCCAAGCTGCCCGAGAACTTCGCCTTCGACGTGGCGCACGAGTGCGCCTGGGGCTCGCGGGGCAGCTTCATCCCGGCGCGCTACAACAGCTCCCGCGCCAAGTGCATCAAGTGCAGCTACTGCGCCATGTACTTCTCGCCCAACAAGTTCATCTTCCACTCGCACCGCACGCCCGACGCCAAGTACACGCAGCCCGACGCCGCCAACTTCAACTCCTGGCGCCGCCACCTCAAGCTGAGCGACAAGGCGGCCGGCGAGGAGCTGTGCCACGCCTGGGAGGACGTCAAGGCCATGTTCAACGGCGGCACCCGCAAGCGGACCTTCTCCGTGCCGCCCGCCAAGCCGCCGCCGCCGCCCGCCGCCGACCTGCCGCCGGCGCACAAGAGCCTGC
>NW_017728996.1:3932010-3942011 GCF_001723915.1 Gavialis gangeticus | reverse complement strand
CTGCCCCAGTGAGGCCGGGCCCACGCACACGCCGGCCCGGGACACGCGGGCCGAGCATGCGGGGCCGGCGCGCGTGTCCGTGTGCTGTGTTGCTCGTGGTGCCGTGTTCGTCGTGTCCCCCCGGCCCCGCTCTGGCTGCGACAGCACTTTAGAGGGCGGCCCCCGGGGGCGGCGGGGACCCCGGCCCGGGCCGCCCCGCCGCGGGACCGAGCTCCTCTGCTCCGCTTCGGTTTCGTTCTTTAATAAAAACCCGCCTGGAGGAGCCGCCTCCGCCTCCGCCTCCGCCTCCGCCGGCTCACTTCCACGCCAAGGGCCCGGGCCGCGTGCGGGGCAGGGCGGCGGGACGGGGCTCACGCTCCGGTGCAAGGTGCGGAGGGAAACCCGGCGCCAACGCGGCTTCCCTCCGGCATCGGAGCGGCCGGATCCTTCCTCCGGCATGGGGAAGGGGCTGGTTTCTCCAGCAGCCCGCACCGAGGCAGCCCTCCCTGGCAGGGGGACGGTGCCCCTTGGCGCGGTCCGTGGGGCCGAGGGCTGCCCGGGGGACTCCTGGCCCCCCGCGAAGGTGGCCAGCCCGTGGCTTTTTGCCAGCGGCGCGCGTCCCTCTAGGACGCTGGCTTTTCAAACCCGTTTGGAGGAGGCTGCAACGCTCTTCCGAGGCTCCTAGCTGGCCGCCACCTCCTCGGACCAGGCCCTCTCACTGGCACCCATAATCCCCCCCCTCCCGCCACGGTCACCGGGAGGGCATCTCGATCCTCGGCAGATGTCGCGGCGCGGCTCTGGAGGTGCCACTGAATTAATTCCCAGAGCAGGTGGCGGACTGGGCTACTTAAAGAGGATTTCCCTTTGCCTCCCGGTGCAGGGATCCAGCCTGCCGGCCTGCGCCGCACTGAGGACACGCAGGAGCCCCCCCAGGGCTCTCGGGGACTGGGCAGGCGAAGAACAGGGTGAAAACCCTCCTGCCCTTGATTTAGGCTGCAGGATTTTTGCATCGGGGAAGGAAGGGGCAGCGGTAGGAGGGGGAGAGCCTGCTTCCGCCCTCTGCAAAGCGCCCGTGAATCCTCTTTTCTTATCCGAGGGGCTGGCACGGTCTCCCTGCCTGGACACAAGCACGGGCTAGTGTGGGGGATGTGGCCGTCTTTCCTCACGCCCTGAACGCCCGCATCTGGAACCACAGGAGATGCTGCCACCTTTCGCCCCCTTGCCCTTGCATGCTTTGCCCCGGGATAAATGACCCCCTCGGAGGACGGGCTGCGGGAATCAGGCCCCGCGGGTGTGCAGGAACCCCCCGCCCTGCGGAAAGGGCTTGTCCCGGGCCCCCGGTGCTGGGAACTGGAGCCACTGGGCCCTGAGCAGCTCGACATGACGACCTTGCAGTGTTTGACGCCTGCTTCGCCCTCCTTCTGCAGAGGCAGAGGGCAAGGCCCTGCCCGGAGCGTGGCCGCGCTGCCAAAGGGCGGCCCACCGGCTCGTCAGGGTGCAGGGGAGCCGTCCTTCCCGCGTGATGTGCCACGCGGATCCTGCCCCCCCGGTGATTAGCCGGGCTCTTGTGCTGGCAGAGGCGATGCCGGCACCGCTGCGCTCATCCAATTCCCCGGGGAACTGCGGGCCGTCTCCATGGGCAGCCCACGCTTACCCGGGGAATCGGATCAGCGCATCTCCTCTCCCAGCACAAGACCCCAGATATTTCCCCTTAGGTGAGAGCCTGCGTCTCCTGGGCATTGCTGGGGGGGTGTTAAAACAAGCCAGCGGGCCTGCCGGAGAGGTGGCAGCGGCAGCCTTCCAGCTGCGATGAACTGCAGCGCGCTTAGGAATCCCTCAGGGTGGGTTTGCAGAGATAAGATGCGATGCTTTCTGGCCCGACTGACTTATTTTAAATGATTCCCTCTGTACCCCCGACATTTCCAGCTCTTCTCCTTCAGCTGTCGGCCCCGAGCAGCGTTGTCCACTCTTGCAATTTTAGCCTGGGTCTCCGCAAGAGCCGGCGTTGTATTTCAAGCTCCGGCCCCTGTAGGCAAGCGATTGCATAAACGTTTAGGTTTTCGGGCTGGAAACGCTGTGCCGGTGGCCGCTGTGGCTGGGGAGGGGAGCTTGCCAACAAGCAAGGATCTACGTGCAGGTGGAAAGCTCAGGAACGAGTTGAAATGAAAATAACCCAGGGTGCCCGACTCGGCCACGGCTTGAGCTGGCAGGCAGCCCCTCGGCGAGCAGGTTTTTAAAGGTGGGAGGCTGCTCCCTCTGCATTACAGACCCACCAGCAAGGGCCACAACTGCCCCCTTGCTCTCCACGAGTCACTCCTGCCCCTCCTCCGGTTTCTTTCCCAACCTGGCCCTGCTGGCTTGCGGCCTGGCACGTCACTCGGGGCTCAGAAAAGGCCAGGGCCTGTGTTCAGAGCTGGGGGCGAGCCCAGCCGTCCCTCGCTCCCATCGGGAGGGGAGACTGGCAGCAGAGGATGCGCTGCGAGGGGGGCAGCAGACACTGGCACCCGGTGTTTGGCATTGCCCGAGACCAGAGAAATCCCTGCGAGCGCCCACGGAGGAATCGGGGCATTTCTACGCGGCTCGTGCAGGGGGCAGCTCCTCGCAATCGGGGCAGCTTGGGAAGGGGCCCGCTCGCTGTGGTTGCGGTCTAGGGCGGGTTGGCCTTGGGCGCCCTCCCTCCCTCCCTCCCTCGCCGGTTTCGGGAAGCGTCTGCGTGCTGGTGATGTCTTGCTGCCATCTGCTGGGGAGAGCGGCCCCGGGCCGGCTGGAGGAGCCGTACAGACGTGTCGAGGCTGCGGCAGAGAGCAGGCCGCGGGCGCTGACGCAGCGTCTGGGGATGGCAGGGCAGCGGGTGAAGCGCTCATCTAGCGAAGCTGCCCTGCAGCCCCTGAGTGCACCGGAGGAGCAGCTGGGGTGTCTCGTGCGCCCCTCCCCATGCTCACCCGGCCTGGCCCCTGGAGAGCTAACCTTCCTGGGCAGCTTGTGTCTGGGGCTTGCTTTGCCTGGGGGGCCTTGGCTGCTTTCCCCTGGACTGCGCCCGTGGTGAGGCACAGAGCAATTAATGTAATTGGAACTTGGCCCAGACCCTCGGGCCAGCCCCCGCGTGTCCGGGTGAGCCCGGCTGCGGGACGCTGGGGGCTGGCCGCACAACACTGCTGGGCGCTGGCTTTGCACCGCTTTGCACTGCGCCGCCAGCCCAGGGCGTCCCGGAGGGATGCTAACCCTCCCCAGCCCCGATGCTGGGGACAGGCAAGATGCAGCGAGCCTGTGCGTGACAGCAGCTGTCACCGGGGCTCTAATTGCTTTGGGCATGGCGCTGGGAGGAATGGGCAAATCGGATGACCTCTGTGAGCCCCGGCTGAATGCAGAGGTTAATAATACTGTGCTTTACTGGCCCACTGGGAAATGCGATAGCTTCCACCTAACTACCGCTTGCGCCCTAACATGCGGACGCTGCTCCCTACCTGCCGGTGCGACGCACGTTGCAAGACTCGGTGGAAGAGCCGGCCCCAGTACCAATCTTATTGGCGTGGTGTGGCCTGAAACATCTGGTCCAGCTAAGCTGTGACTGAAAGACATAGAGGGGTAATAAGCGGTGATGGCTTTGTGGTTCAGTTGTCGGCGACGAACCCCCCGCAAAGGATTCCCGTGCTACTGTGGCTCGTAGTCACCGACATGGGGGGGGCGGGTTTCATCTCGGACGGTTCACTCTGAGAATGAAGGTGAGAAGCGCCAGCACCTGTCTGTTTTCGAGGCTTCAAAAAAGACGAGTGCCAAAATGAACTATTACGTGGTATTAATATTTTCACACCACTTAACTCTCATTAAAATGTACTTTGCTGAATTTAATATGCGACTTCAAATGACACAACATATTAAGTGCTTAATATACTAGAAATTATGAAACTATTATAGTCTATGTAATATGAAATAATTAGAGTGAATTAAACTTTACCAGCAGAGTGAAGGAGAGGCTTCATGTTTTTGAGTCTTAAAATAGTCGGAGGCAGATAATAGTCCCTGAAAATAAACAGCTGGGGTTAGGATTTTTAAATAATTAAAGCAGAAGAAGCCTGCGACGGATCCTAGATCCTGGGAAGCAGACGGTCTGCTCACTGGAGCTGATGGAGTTGTTCTTTCAGGCCAGTGGCACGGCAGTTTCAGGGAGCTGAGCACCAGCCTTGCCAAGACGTCTTCCCATATGCCGCTCGCTTTCCCCGGGTGCGCGAGGCTGTTTGTTCGGAGGGAAGGTGATGTGGCCGCTCCCTGCAACAGAGCTCACGGCCAGGCTGCTACTTAGCCATACTTCTGTCTTGACAAAGCACTTGGAGGCCGTCGATTCGTGAGGACCTCCCGTGGCCCTGCTTCCAGAATCAAGGCTGGGACCCTCCGGGGGGGGGGGGCTGGTACCCCCCGAGGGCTTGCGGCGGGTACAGCCCAGGCCTTTAACTCTGAGCAGAGACTCCCCCTCTTGCAAATGATTATGCACAGACTTAACTGTAGGTGCCTTAGCTGTCACGGCTCAGGGTGCAGGTGGGTCAGGAGACCGCTAAGAGCGGTGGAGCAAGTCATAGGATCGTAGGGAAGTTGGAGTGGAAGGGACCTCACAAGATCATCTAGTGCAGCCCCTTGCTGCAGACAGGATTGTCCCTGAGTTGAACTATTCCAGCCAAAGCACAAAGTACCTGCAAGGTCAGAGGCCAAGCTTAGGCCCTATAAGAATAAAATCAGGGTGTGCTCACTTCCCTAAGGTGCCCTTCACCGCAGCCTCCCAGCACTAATATGGGAGGATCCAGTTGAGTGTGGAGTAGATCGGGGCTTCCTGCACCTTCCTCTTCCTCGCTGGAGCCAGAGGCCGGAGGGATCAATAGATTATCTGGGCCAGCATATCCCAGGCCTGTACGTTTTGCACAGGCTCCTGCCTGGAGCTCAGCCACTTGTGTTTGGTGGCAGTGTCTCTTCCAGGCAGGCAGCAGGGACGGAGGATCTGCCGTTTCTCACGGTCGTGTGTGTCTGCGCCTGGTGAAGAGGTGTGCCGGATTCCTGGTTGAGATTTGCCTCTGCTTCAGCTCCCAGCCACCGCTTCCTGCTCTGCCTTTCTCTGCTGGATTCAAGAGCCATCGGTTCCCGGTATTTCCTTCCCGCGCAGGTGGTCGGTAGATGCTATAATGGAGTGGTCTCCTTTCCAAACCCTTGTTGGCAAACTAAATGGGCTGAGCTCTCAGCTTCTCCCTCTGGGGGGCTTTCTCCCTCGTGCTCTCTCTTCGCTCTGGCACCTGTCCCCAGGGGGAAAGTCGAGCGGGGCAGTGCCCGGCAGGGCTGGGGCTCAGCCTGGTATCCCATGCCCTGACGGCCCCGTGAGGAAAGCCCTGAGAGCACCGCGCTGGAGGCTTGGCCACGGTGCACCAGGCAAAGTAGCAAGGGAAAAAAAATCACTCGATTAGGGCGAAGGTGATTGCATCTGGGCCCAGAGCGTTCGACTAAGGGACGTGGCCGCTGGAAAGTACAGGGGACGAGGGAAGGAAAGGAAGCGAGAGCCACATCCCTCTGCCCCAGGCCTGCCGTGTGCCGATTAGATCCGGTTTCACGGCCCCGGCCAGCTCCCCGCTGGCTCCGGGTGAAGCGTGGGAGCCTTCTCGGAGGGGACGTGTCCTCCCCGCTGTTGCTGCCTTCTCACTGCGCTCTTTGCAAGGAGACAACCCTCCTCCTGGCCAGGCAGCTCCCCCCCAGGCTGCTCGAAGGCTGCCAGGCGAGCGCCCGCAGGCCTACGCAGCAGATGAAGCCGCTCTCATCCGTGCACGAGATGCATTGCCTGGGTCCATCATCAGCAACAGAGATGGGAAAAACTCTGATAACTTGTGTGCTCCCTCCCTCTTCGCCCTGGGGCACTGACGTGTCTCGCTGCCCAGAGGGAGGGGAGAGCGGGGCAGCGAGGTGCTCAGGCCCTGCCCCGCTGGGGGTGATGCTAGGACGTATCCACAGCCTGCGTGACTCTCTCGCGTCTCCCTCGCAGGGGTGTCCGCTGCAGGCGGCGTCAATCCGGCAAAAGGAAACGGGAAACCAGCTTCCTGAAGCAGGGACCTAACTTTCCCTGAGCGGCATCCTGCCGATTTCCCATCCCAGCCGGAAGAAATTAGCCGCTGTCGGTAGGAAATCACACCTCTCTCCGTCCCGTGGGGCAGTGGCCGATGTAGCCTGTAGTCAGGGCCGGGGGAACTCGGAAAGCAATTGCTATTTTAAACAATTGCTTTCTCCACTAATAACCTCAATGACAGAAGGAGCCTAGCAAGTGTGTTTGAAAAAAAAAAAAATCCCATCACCTGCCATTATATAAAGGGGACAAGAAATAGGGCCCTGCAAATGTATCAGAGCGCTGTACTGGGTTTGAGTACTAGATGAATACTAGGGAAGTTAAATTGAAATGGAGAAAAAACATCATCTGAAATGTACCCTTTTCTGTTACAGGAATCCTTCCCATCCCACCGGCCGGGCTATCAAGGAGCAAACTTTTCGGAAAGGCTGAGGGGGTCAACACATGAGCGTTGCAGGAAAGCAGGCCGGAAGGGAGTCCGTGTCTCTGATTTTTCAGGTATGTTTTGCTTCTGGGGACAGCATAGGAAGAGGCGTTGAGTCATTTTGCAAATCCGCCCTCCGTTGCATTGCCGTGTTAGGACTTGTCAGCGGGGTTAGTGGTTAGAGGTGGGATCCTTGTTTGCAGCACTTCGGTCTGGCCTGGGATGGGGGATAAAACGTCCAAAAGCCTTTACCCCACTTCACTTTGTAAATCACTCTGGAAAAGTTTTTGCTCTTGGCCTGTGATTTTGGGGAAGGCAGGGAAGGAGCAGCGTTTAGCCAGTCAAGGTTGAAAATCTCAACTACGCTTGACCTGCTGCTGCTTTTCTTTGCGTTGCGCTAGTGCAAAAGGACTTTCTCTGCCTTTGACAAATGCATGTAGCTGTGGAGCTAGTATTGGCTAAGACCCTGGAGGCTTGGCAGCCTGAGTACGGTAGGTGCCAGGGCAGGGTTTGTGCTAGGCACTGTACGAACGATTAACAAGACAGTCCGTGCACCAAACAGCTTATAATCAAAGTACATCTTAGAAACCAGTTCAGCTGGAAGCATAGTCTTCACTGTGTTCCCGGTACACTGCGAGCAGGACTGGGTGTTTTCCTCTGTGGATTTGCACCCCTGCCACACCCCCAACTTCCAGCTCAGCGGGCGAGCGTTGAAAAGGAGCTATCCCACCTTTGCCACCTGGAGTTGCACTGGGCTTTTGGGCTGCAGGTACCAAAAAGGTCGAATCAAACAATCATAGAAAACGAGCGCTGGAAGGGACCTCGGGAGGTCACACCTAGTCCAGCCCCCGGCTCCAAGCAGGACCAGCCCCAACTACATCACCCCAGACAAGGCTTCATCTACCCAGGTCTTCAAAACCTCCAAGGATGGAGATTTCACTACTTTTCTGGGTAACATGTTCCAGTGCTTCACCACCCTCCTAGTGAGAGAGTTTTTCCTAATTTCCAGCCTCAGCTTCCCTTGCTGCAACCTGAGCCCATTGCTCCTTGTCCTGTCATCTGCCCCCACTGAGACCAGTCCAGCTCCGTCCTCTTTGCAGCCCCCCTGCAGGGAGGTGAAGGCTGCTATTCAATCCCCCTCGGTCTTCTCTTCTGCAGACTAAATCAGCCCATTTTCCTCAACCTTGTCTCACAAGCTATGTGCCCCAGCCCCCAAACCATGTTTGTTACCAATTCTCCAGTGTGTCCACATCCTTTCTGTAGTGGGGGGGCCAAAACTGTACACAGGACTCCAGACATGGCCTCCCCAGGGCTGAATAGAGAGGGAGAATCACTGCCCTCGATCTGCTGGCAATGCTCCTCCCGACGCAGCCCAGGATGCCAGTAGCCTTCTTGGCACCAAGGGCACACTGCTGGCTCCAGTTCAGCTTCTTGCCCCCTGTCCCCCCAGGTCCTTTTCTGCAGAGCTGCTGCCCAGCCCGTCACCCCCAGCCTGCACCGGTGCAGGGGATCGCTCCCTCCTCAGTGCAGGACTTTGCACTTGTCCTTGTTAAACCTCATGGGATTTCTTTTGGTCCAGTCCTCCAATGTGTCTAGGTCATTGAATCCTAGCCCTACCCTCCAGTGTATCTACCACTCCCCCCAGCTTGGTGTCATCTGCAAACTTGCTGAGGGTGCGCTCCCTCCCATCGTCCAGGTTGTTGATGAAGACATTGGACAAAACTGGCCCCAGCACTGATCTCTGGGGCTCTCCACTTGATACTGGTTGCCAACTAGTCATTGAGCCGTTGATTACTACCTGTTGAGCCCAACGGTCCAGCCAGCTTTCTGTCCACCTTACCGTCCATTCACCTAATCCATTCTTTCTCAGCTTGCTTGCAAGAGAGCTGTGGGAGAAGGTATCAAAAGCTTTGCTAAAGTCAAGGTACATCACATCCATTGCATCCCCACATCCACAGAGCCAGTCATCCCAGCGTAGCAGGCAGTCAGGTTGGGCAGGCATGACTTGCCCTTGGTGAATTCATGCAGACTGTTCCTAATCACCCTCTTCTAGTCTTCAGTGATGAAGATCTAGTCTTCATCATTGCTGCGGCCCCTGACTGGGGATGGGGGGAACTGTAGTCAGAACAACGTGTTGGGGGAGGAAGATAACACACTCTGTCAAATTAATACCTGAGGACCAGATCGCACTCTTTACCTCTCTCCAGCTAGACGACAACCTGCCAGGCACTGCAATGGGGCAGCACATCGACATCTGTCACCTGCTCACCTTGGCATTTGACCCAGAAGCATTTGCACTGTCTGAGGCAGAACGCCCCACATTTCCCCAGTGACCCACTGCATTAATACAGACATTTAGCTGCGGATGTGGACACGGTCGATGTAACAACCTACTACGTAAATGGCATTTTATTAAAGACCCCAGGTGTGAATGTGGCAAAATCCGAAGTATAGCACACACCACGGAGGAGGGTCCTGCTGTTTGTCATTTTAATGGCTGCATTGAAGACCAACACCAGGCTATCGATGATGCTATGCCATGGCTATCAAATTTAAAATGATCTCTCTAGCCTTATCTCTCGCTGCTGTTCTTTATAGGATGCCCACTGCCATTCAGCTGATGTATTCTGTAATAATAATAATAATAGCGATGATGATGATACAGATGTAAACAGTAATACATGAAGTGGGGATACGTGTCTCACTCCCACAGTGGGATGGAGCAATCAGAGGTGGTATGAAAGCAACCTTGGACCCCCCCACATTGCTTCTCACTTCACAAAAAAAATCATTGGTAGAAAGCACTAACCACCCTGAAGGCTTTGCTAACTGAAAGCTGCCCACACTCAGGGTTGCAGGGATTTGTCCCCAACATGGGGCAGGGTGGTCCAGGTGAGGGAGATCCCCTGCCCTCCATCAATGCTGACCTTGTGAAGACGCACCTTGAGAGGCTGGACGCCGTCAAGTCAGCTGGCTCTGATGGGTTACACCCCAGGGTACTCGAGGAGCTGGCGAGCATCATAGTCCAGCCCCTGGCACGGGTCTTCGAGAGCTCCTGGCGCTCTGGTGAAGTGCCCGAAGACTGGAAGAAGGCCAATGCGATGCCTATCTTCAAGAAAGGGAGGACAGTGGATCCGGCTAACTACAGGCCCATCAGCCTGACCTCTATCCTGGGGAAGGTCTTGGAAAAGATTATCAAAGAGGCCATCCTTAACAGACTAGCTGAGAGCAATATCCTGAGGGATACCCAGCATGGGTTTGTTACGGGTAGGTCTTGCTTGACCAATCTCATTTCCTTCTACGACCAGGTGACCTATCACCTGGACAAGGGAGAAGAGATTGATGTCATATATCTTGACTTCAAAAAAGCCTTCGATCTGGTATCCCATGATCACCTCCTGGCAAAATTAACCAACTGTGGCCTTGGGTTCACCATGATCCGCTGGCTGCAAATTGTCTCCGTGGTCAGACCCAGAGGGTGGTGGTTGACGGAGGTCAATCATCTTG
>NW_017728996.1:3923763-3927010 GCF_001723915.1 Gavialis gangeticus | reverse complement strand
GCAGGCAAAACGCTGGCTTGTATCCATAGATGCTTCTCAAGCAAATCCCGGGACATCATTCTCCCCTTGTACTCGGCCTTGGTGAGGCTGCAGCTGGAGTACTGCATCCAGTTCTGGGCCCCACAATTCAAAAATGATGTGGAGAAGCTTGAGAGAGTGCAGAGAAGAGCCACACGCATGATCAGGTCAGGAAAACAAACCTTACGATGACAGGCTGAGAGCCATGGGGCTCTTTAGCCTGGAAAAGTGCAGGCTCGGGGGGATCTGATGGCCACCTATAAGTTTATCGGGGTGACCACCAGGATCTGGGGGAACGTTTGTTCACCAGAGCGCCCCAAGGGAAGACAAGGTCGAACGGTCAGAAACTCCTGCGAGACCGTTTCAGGCTGGACATAAGGAAGAATTTCTTTACTGTCTGAGCCCCCAAGGTCTGGAATAGGCTACCGCCGTAGGTGGTTCAAGCACCCACTTTGAACGCTTTCAAGACATATTTGGATGCTTATCTTGCTGGGATCCTATGACCCCAGCTGACTTCCTGCCCCTCGAGCAGGGGGCTGGACTCGATTATCCTCCAGGGTCCCTTCCAGTCCTAATGTCTATGAAATCTATGAAATACAGTGTTTTAAGCATATGGGCTGTTGCTATAACCAGGTATAATGGGATCCTAGAGGCTTCACCTAACCTTAAATCAGATAGTTGCTTATTGGGTCCTATACTCAGCAACTGGAGGGGAGGACGACATGGAGCTTGTTTGGCTGTGAGGCTTCACACACATGCAGAATTAGGAAAGCTATTTCCTCCTCTCTGATGTTGGGAATGAAGGATGGGAGAATGGCTGCCGAGGGAGGGGCTGCAGAGGGCAGGTGGCAAATCCCAGAAACGTGCTGGACTGGTTTGGGATGGGTTCCTAGAACGAGCCACCTAAAAGGCGAAGGCTTGACTGAAAGGCAGGAGATAAATCCCCACGCTCCCTCATCCCCTCTTCTTTTTGACTCCCCACCTCCACCCCTTCTCTTCCTTGTCTTAGGCTGCTTAGGTTGTTTGGTTTCTTGCTACTCGCTATCGAAATTTGGAAAAACTGTACTTGCTACATGGGAATCCAAGCACCGGCAGCCTTTTCTCCTTTCTGGTGTGCAGTCCTTTTGTATGTGTGCTGTGTGTTGGCCCCTAGACTTTCTTTGGTTTGTTATACTAAATAGTTTTTAAGTCTAAATATAAAAAGGGGGCATGGGGGAATGGCCCAGACCAGCTGTGTAAGCCTTTGTAGTGATACAGTCAACAAAACTTAGTTTGGATTTGAGTGGGAAAATGAAATCAGCCACGTTTTGTGCAAATTGTTCTGGGTGACTTCTTGCTGTCTTGGAATAGCAGATAATATGCGATCTTTCAGACAGGGCTGTGGTTTTATTTTGGTTTCCTAATGAAACTGCTGGTTGTATGCTGGGTCTTCAGATCAAACAGACCCTGGTAAAGCTATTTGTGATCAAAGCAAAAGCTGAAGATGTGTTAGTTGTAGTCTGAGATTTATACTTGTCTTAATGGGGTCAAACAAACCCAGAACTGAAGGGAAAGTCTCCTGGGCTCTGAGAAGCTGAAATGAACCATTCTTGCTCAGGCAGAGACCTGTAAGGATTTCAAGCATAGCTATACCCAATTTTGAGCTCTTTCCTTGGGCAAAACTCCCATTGATCAATACTACATGATTGCGTCAATGGGCTATCCCTACAACAGCATACATCCATGGATCTGAGAAGAACGAGTGCATATAATGCTTGATTGCAGGAAGACTTGAGCTGGATTTCTTTATTTAAAGGATTGCTTAAAAAAAATCTATTTAATCTGTGCAAAAGGCATGGTGGTCACTCTCACTGTGGTTTAGCTTTTAATTCAGTGGTTCTTGACCTTGTTCGACTTGAGGCACCGGTTCGAAAAATCTAGCTTTTAGTTTTCATGGAGACCCTGCCTGTCCACCTGCATGCCCGCTCCATCCAGCTTCTAGCTTTTAGGTAGAAAATTCTAGCTTTTAGCTAACAAAAACTCATTTGTTCTGACTATGGAAAAATAATTTGAGCTTATTTTTGTTGTAGCGAACCCAGAAAGCCCACAACAGGCCTGCATGTTTCTAACACTATGGATTCCTGCTTGAAATCCCTGCGTTATCTTGTGAATCGTGTTTTTGCACCTAACAGCACTAACACTGCACGGCACCCTGGGTGCTGCGGCACGCTGGTGGACAATCCCTCTTTCAGGTGGTTAGGCTTTAGCTAAATTGCAGTAAGCCATGCTTAAACTGAAATATGTGTCTATGCAGAAGTTTGCATTGGTTTAAAAAAGCTAGTGCAAGTCGGTGTGTTGAGAGATCGAGTAGACAAAAGGGGCAGGGGTGCAGCTCTCTGTGTCAAGGACAGCTACGCGTCCCTGCAAGCCGACGTTGGCACCCAGGGTGGACGGCTGGAGACCCTCTAGGTGAAAATCTGTGGGGAACACGGCACACGGGACACAACGGTGGGAGTCTACTACAGACCTCCCACCCAAAGTCAAGAGCTTGACCAGGAGTTTGCCAGGGAACTGGCTGAGGCCGCACGCTCCCGGGGCACAGTTGTCATGGGAGACTTCAACTACCCGGACATCTCGTGGGAGGAGCGCTCGGCTTAATCTGAGCGGTTGCAAAACTTCCTCTTGTGCATGGATGACCTCGACCTGACTCCAGAAGTCTATGGACTGATGAGAGGCAAAGCGCTGCTTGACCTGGTACTGGCTACTGGGGATGACCTAATCGGCGACTGAACGATTGATGGGTAACTGGGCAATGGCGACCACGAGCCGATCACCTTCACCATCCGCCGTAAAGCTGGCAAGTCAGTCAGCAATGCAGAAGTCCTTGACTTCAGGAAAGCCGACTTTGACAAGCTCAGTTGGCTTGTTGGCAAGACCATGATCCCTTATGGACCTCCTGCATCTAAAAATAAAGACCTATAAAGGATGGAAAACTGGAACCACCTCAAAAGAGGAGTATTCTGCACTAGTCCGGACCCGTAGGGAGCAAATCAGGAAAGCCAAGGCTGTGACTGAATTCCAACTGACTACATGTATCAAAGACAATAAAAAGTCCCTTTTTTAGATATGTGGGGAGCTGGAGGAAAAGCGAGGGTAACATTGGACCCCTGCTAAACCAAATGGGACAAATGACAACCAACACCCAGGAAAAGCCAACCTGCTTAATAGGTATTTTGTGTTGGTTTTTCAG
>NW_017728996.1:3918529-3918763 GCF_001723915.1 Gavialis gangeticus | reverse complement strand
CCAACCTATTAAATGGGTACTTTGTGTCCGTCTTTCATCAGTCCCATGGGACGCCCATGCCCACCACGGGACAGGAAGGTCCGGGTGAGGGAGATCCCCTGTCCTCCATAAATGCTGAACTTGTGAAGGCACACCTTGAAAGCTGGATACCTTCAAGTCAGCCGGCCCTGACAATCTGCACCCCAGGGCGCTCAAGGAGCTGGCAAGTGTCATAGCCCAGCCCCTGGCACGGGT
>NW_017728996.1:3905295-3913529 GCF_001723915.1 Gavialis gangeticus | reverse complement strand
TCATTGTCCCCTTGTACTCGGCCTTGGTGAGGCCGCAGCTGGAGTACTGCATCCAGTTTTGGGCTCCACAATTCGAAAAGGATGTGGAGAAGCTTGAGAGAGTGCAGAGAAGAGCCACGCGCATGATCAGAGGTCAGGAAAATAAACCTTACGATGACAGGCTGAGAGCCATGGGGCTCTTTAGCGCAGGCTCGGGGGTGATCTGCTGGCCACCTCTAAGGTTATCAGGGGTGACCACCAGGATCTGGGGGAACATTTGTTCACCTGAGCGCCCCAAGGGATGACGAGGTCGAACGGTCATAAACTCCTGCGAGACTGTTTCAGGCTGGACGTAAGGAAGAATTTCTTTACTGTCCGAGCCCCCAAGGTCTGGAACAGCCTGCCATCAGAGGTGGTTCAAGCACCTACATTGAACACCTTCAAGAGCAAATTGGATGCTTATCTTGCTGGGATCCGATGACCCCAGCTGACTTCCTGCCCCTCGAGCAGGGGGCTGGACTCGATGATCTTCCGAGGTCCCTTCCAGCCCTAATGTCTGCGAAATCTATGAAATCTGTGATAAGGACTTACATAAGAGGTGGGCAAAACATGGCCTGTTGCTGGATCCGGCCCAGCCCGCGGTGGGTCCCTTGGCTCTGCCCAGCCCGGGGCAAGGGGCAGCCGGGGTTGTGGTGCATGCAGCCAGTCCCACCACCCCTGGGTGTGCGGTGGCTGGACTCAGCTTCCCAGCAGCCCCTGCAGTGGTGGCTCACTCTGCCTGGCTGCTGCTGCCAGCCTGCCCTGTACCCACCCCCAGGTGTGCTGGATGGAGCAGGTGGGCAGGCAGGGTCTCTGCGGCGGTGGCCCGGCACCCCCGTGGGCAGGGTGTGCGCAGCCAGGAAGATGGGATGGGGCCGTGGACGAGTCGGGAGTGGTGTCCAGGAGCGGGACGGGCAGGCAGGGCCAGGATTGCAGGCGGTGACAGCACAGGGCTGGGGAGAGCGGAGCTATGATCCGCTCCCCGCACATCCCTGCCTATGGAGCTGGTGCCCGTCACAGGGATATGTGAGAAACCGATCCCTGGCCCGTGCTGTCACTGCCCTCCCATCCTGCTCCTGGACACTGCTCCCCACCTGCCCATGGCCCCATCCCATCTACCCAGCTGAGCACGCCTTGCCCATGGGGGTCCCAGGCTAGTCCTCATGGAGACCCTGCCTGCCCACCTGCACACCCGCTCTGTCCAGCATCCCCAGTGCGGGGTGTGGGGCAGACAGGCCTGGGGCCCGATAGGTTCAATTGCCTCCTCCCTCCCCTGCTATGTCAGGCCAGGTCAGCACCCTCCCCGCTATCTAGCCTGCAACAGCTCGCTTGAGTGGCCCTCCAGCCCAAATAATTGCCCATTCCTGACTCACATGCTACAGGCCTGATTGTGATGCTGGATACAGTGCGTGGGACTTTAGATTTGCATGTTTTGAGGAACTGCGGACTTCAGAAACTCATGGAAAATCGGCTTGCAGTGGCTTGTAGCCAGCTACAGCAGTGTGCAGGCTTGCAGGGCTACAGCCCAGCGGCAGGTGGTGAAAGCTAATTGCAGGCCTGCCCAGAGGATGGGGCGAACAATTGGCTGGCCCAAAGGAAGTTAAAAGACTCCCAGAAAAAAGGAGGCGGCGGTGGTGCTAGGCTGGTGGCTGCAATGCCGGGCTAGGTCACTTCCTAGGGGTCTGGGATGAGACGCGGGGCCTGCAAGGCTGGAAGCAGCAGCACCGCACCGGGGAGCTCGCTCCAGGGGAGAGAAGGGTGGCTGCAATGCTGAGAGAGCCGCGGAGAGCTGGGGTCACCTTCTCAGGGTCTGGGGAAAGCCCCAGGACTGTGAGTTAACGTTTTATGCATCACGGTTATGTTTGTTCACTGTTTTGAGGATTTATGTTCGTGGTTTTTCTGTGAGGAAAGAGTGGCCAGGGAAATAAAGGACTTGGCTGAGCAATCCCAACCCGCTGTCGGCAGGAAGAGACCTTTTGAGGTCCCTGAGTCCATCACTATGCTTTGACTCGGGGTCAGCATCAGTGTGTGCAGGTATAACTTTAGGTAGCTTAAAACTTATGTGTACAAGTACACGCGTACGCACTTCATTTTAGAAGCAAAAAATTCATTTTCTTTTAATCTTCTCTAATGCTTAGTGAAGTTGTAGGCTCTGATTTACCAGCGTCTTGCCTGTTGTTTTACTTCACCCTGTTTCCCAACCCTTAATTGCAAAAGTATCTGCAGAATCCTTAATACTTCTTAACCCCATCCCAGCTTCAAAGCACTCTCAAATATTAAGGACTTATTCCTGACTCTGTGTAGGCTTGGCTTGAAGTCCAGATGATCTAAACAGGGACATGCAACGGTATAATTTGACATGAACTAATTAATTTGTTTCCCCGCCCCATTCCTTTGTAAAGGAGGGACGTGGTTATTCCCATACTGCCGGTGGTAAACGTGGCCATAGAAGGGGAGGTTTTTCAAAGGCTCAAAAGGGAGGTAGGCAGCAGAGGTAAGAGCCTTGTTCATGGTGTTGGAGCCAGGATTGGAGCCCAGGAATCCTGATGTAGTATCCGACTCTGCTAACTCCTTCCTTCTCAGCATCACGACGGACCAAGAAACAGCATGAATTAGCCACAGAGGGGGAAAAGCATTAGTCAGACGCTGTGTGCAATAGATATATGACAGTCTCACACGATAGAAGAAGGCCTGATTCAGCCTGTGCCCGTGACAGACCAGCAAGGGAAAGGAAGTCAGCCTGTAATTTCACTCTCCCATGAGCAAGCTGAAGGGGATGGAAAATGAGCGTGAGGTGGCTGGCACAGGAGTGGGTGGCGTTGAAAAGGGAAGGGAGCCAGCGTGTTGCCCGTTGTGAAGGCAGCGTGCATTGCTGGGCTTGGCCGCCAGATGGCTTTCCTCCCAAAACAAACATGCGAGTGCAGCGGGTTTCAGCACAGCCTGGTCTGTGCCCACAGTTCCTCTGAAGGGCAGGGTCTCACACTCCTGCCTAAGCGGAGAGTGGTTATGCGATGAGCCCATCGCATGATGATTTACCTGTCACAGTTTGCTCGTGTCGGAGGCGCAAATCTACCGCTTGTGCACCCGTGGCTGTCCCAGCTCTCCATCGATAGACTGCACCTAGGCCACTTCCCCAGGGGCTATTTGATAGACTTGACTATGGGGTGCATCTGTGATGTGGTTGATGGGGGACTGGGATTTATTGTGTGTGTGCAAATGTCCCAGCCCATATCCCCATGTTGGATGCTGACTGTCTTTGTGCTGGCAGGGAGAACCTGGACTGAGGGAGAGCCTTGCAGGCGTGGTTCCCCCGGGACAGGGGTGATACCCATTGGCAGGAGAGTATAGGGCAGCTTGCCCCAGCTCGTGATGCTCTCCCTACTCTGGAGGAAAGAGAAACCTTCAGTTGCCGGCACTGTTTGACTGTCACCTTTTGCAAGCGCTGCACAGCATTTGCTAAAGGACCTGCCAAGTATAGCACATTTTAATTTGCTCCTTTCCCATGCATTCCTGGCTTTATGGCTTATTTTAGGCAGTTACTATGTGCTGTGGAGACGTAAAGCCCCCTCAGGAGGGTCACTCCATATCATAAGGTCTTGGGGCTCCCCTGGGAAAGCTGACTATTCCTTGAAAAGCATCTATTTAGGACGGGGTCTGATGTTTTTTACGGCCGTCTTTTGATTTTAACAGCTGGTGAGCAGATCTGTTGTGTTTGCAAGTCGATCTCATGTGCTTCTGTTCGAACGGAGAGGTTCGTTGTTGCCTTAATATCTTAGGGCTGAGCCTATTTCTTGTATCAGGAGCCTGGAAATGTAATAAATGAATGTGTAAAATAGTGGGGGGAAAAATCCAGTCTAAACGATACGTGCACCAAGTTAAAAGCATTTTTGTAGTTGTTTGCAATCCTAACATCAGCTCGGCCAAAGCAAACACTACCAGTCGATCCAGATTTTGGTTGCATATTTGCTATAAACCATTGCAAGGGCATCCAGAATAGCACAATCCTGGAACTATTTCTAGGATTAAGTCTACTCCCTTGCAAAGCAAACCTTGGCAATAACTCAGTTCTCCCTAATAAAAATTCCATTTTCACAGTGCTAATCAAGTTTTCCAGAGCCGCGGTCCAAATTAGAAATTGCATTCAGAATATTTGACCCAGGAGAGCAAGAGGGGGTTTTTCATTAGAGAGATGCCAGGCTGGAAATTTCCAAAGTTCTCAGTGGTTCACCTACAACAAAAATTAAGATTATGTCTTAATAAACGTGTCTCTTCTACTGTAAAGCTTAATCAAATTCAGACTCGGAGCCTTTCCATTCAGAAAGAGAACTGCTCTCCAGGGAGGTTTCTTTTCCAGGGGCGGGGTGGTGGTGGAAAAGTTTGTCTTAAAAATACCTGCAGATTTGTGGAGATAGATCCTATGGCAGACGTGTAGTCCTTCGAAGAGGGAGGGGAAGGGGGAAAGAGCAGTGGATGATGGACTTGTTCTCTGAAAAGGTGGTTCAGTTTGAGCGAGCAAGAGTCGCTCGCATGTAATGCTGCGGCCAGGGTCGTGGGAAGGTTTGTATCTATATTGGCACATCTTGGGCAAGGAGCACGGGGGTGTTGGAGGCAATCAGGCCTGTGCTCCAATTAGTCAAATATCCTGACAGGGCCCAGCACCTGCTGCAGGGGCTGAAGAGCATATGCAGGGCAGCGGTGGAATAAGCTGCCTGCTGGGAAAGTTTCTTCCTTGCCCCTATTAGTTGGCAATTGCCAGGTGTCCAGAAGAAGGAGGAATGCGACCGGTCACCTTGACTCCTTTCTATCGAGACTTGGGGTATTTCCGATGTCCAGGGCAATGTCCTGTCCTGTCTGCAAGGATGCTAGGTGCTTGGTCTCCATGATGTCACATGTCAACAAGTTCTGCAGGCAATTTGATGTTGTGTGAAAGTCATTCCTCTTATCCATTTTAAAGCTGTTGCTTTTTCAGGTCCATCGAATGTACCGCGCTCAATGTAGCACCTTCCTGCTTTCTGAAAAAGAAAGGTTCCCGGTCTACCCTGTCCATGCTAGTCCATATTTAGCAAATATTAATTGTATCCTGACTTACTAGTAACTTCTGCCGGGTAAATGGACTCTCAGGGTAAATGAAAGCCTGCTCAGCCAGCCGACTCTAGGACAGAGCCTCCTGCCAGGGCAAAAGCTAACACGTTAGTCCCACTCTGTGTCCTACCTCTCCACCCAGGTCTTGTCTGTGGGAGTACTTTATCTCCCACCTTGTGAGACAAACTACGTCGTTTCTTAATATCCTCTTCTGGGGAAATTGGTCGAAAGGTTTTGAAAGTCTGAACCAGTCGGTTTTCCTTTTCTCTATTATTTTAATGCCTTCCAAGAGCTCTAGCAGGTGAGTGAGCATGGCTG
This sequence comes from Gavialis gangeticus, assembly GCF_001723915.1. Taxonomy (NCBI): domain Eukaryota; kingdom Metazoa; phylum Chordata; order Crocodylia; family Gavialidae; genus Gavialis; species Gavialis gangeticus. The sequence goes on along the minus strand of NW_017728996.1, from coordinate 3,908,111 downwards.
TCCTTTATGGCTATCCGGCTGGCCAGATCATAGTGCATGCGGTGGAAATATCTCACGTGAATATCCAGTCTCAGCGTTTCATAATTCTGCTTTGAATGACCATGTCAATGGGTTTATTGGGTCCTGCGGGACCCTTGTATTCCCCAAGCCCCCAGTGTTTTTTATAAAGATAGGTGCAAGAATTGCTGCTGCTTCTCGCTCCATTGCTCTGGTGGGATGGTGGATTTTATTGGGAGCTTCCACATTATTGTTAGCAGCTCGGCCTCTTGTTTCTCCGAGGTATTTGGTGGTGATTCCAGCAGGAGGTAGGCACCTGGCTACGTGTTGAGGACCCGCGTTGCTGCTCTTTCGTTTCGCAGCTTTCCCAGCATCTCTCCTCTTGATAACTCCAGCCTCTGAAAGCACCTTGTATTTGCCCCCGGGGAAGGGCCAGCCTGGGACAGGGCCATCGCTGAGTCGTGTTCGAACGTGCGGCAGATCTTCTGCGAACATCCTGCTCTTCCCTTGCCTCGTTAGTTGAGAGGCAGCTTAACGACAATGTGTGGGGCTGGCTCGGATTTATTTAAATGGATCGCATGGAAACTAAAAAGCAGCGTTCCCCTTGCCAAAAAGCATTTTAATGCGAATCCCAAAATCTCCAGTTTTCTGCCACGGCTGCAAATGTTGGCCGGGTGCCAACCCATTCTTCGTCTGTCTTCCCTCGTACTTGGCACTGCAACGATCTCGGAAGAGATCAGCTTCATTACTTCTGGCTTAGGCTGTCTTTCCAGGTCTTTTTATTACACAGACATGTCCTTCATTGAGTACAATGAGTGATAATTCCCCAGCATCTGATCCCCTCCTCTCAAAGCAGGGGAGGCAGCATCTCTTCCCGTTGTCTGGGCTAAGGATGTCTCTGAGCACATTCCCCCAATATGCAATGGCTAGTTTGGCCTGTGACCTCCCATTTCTCTTCTGGCTTCCTTTCAGAGTTTGCCCTGCTGATTTAGGGATTGAGCTGCTGACCCTTTGGGCTCCTCCCTTGGTCCCCCATGGCCTTGCTGAAGCCAGAAAACCTACTGTGATCATGAAGGGTACCTGGGGCCATACGCCGGTACAGCGCCGGTGTTGCTATTAGTCTTATTGCAACACCGCGCAGACTCTTCTCAAATCTGTCTACAGAGTATTGCTTCTTCAGCATCCTTCCCAGTGTGCAGGCATTTGTTACCCAGATGTCTGCGGGTCCCTTCGCTGCCGGGCTTTATGAATGATCGGTATTCATCAGCTCCACTCCTAGTCGCTCTGCCGGCTTCCCGTGTCACTTGCTGCTGAATTCCCCCCTGTTCCCCTGGCTGCCTCTTAAGACTTGCCCTGATTTGGAAAGGTTATAAGAGAGAAACTTCTGACCTATGCAGCGATCTCATGGGAGAGCTGTGAGGGTTGATCACTATTTGTACAGCTCTTTAGGGATACGAAATGCTACATCTGATATCCTCCGCACAGCATGGTCCTCCCAGTGAATCGCAAAACAACCCATAAAACAGCCCCCCCACCCCCAAACGAACAAAATCCCTCCTATATTTAATGATAAACGACCAGGGCTTGCTTATTAGTTATATTATTTCAGCAGTAGATTTTGTGTTCAAATACATTTTGTCTTAATTAGTTAATGTTTGCTAAAATCTAACTCAAGCACGAGGCCATTAACGTCTGTAAAAGGGATAGTCCGGTTCTGCGTATGCCCTGGATAAACGTCTGCTTGTGCCTGCATCACAAAATGGTTCTTTTCAACAGAGTGCGCGATTCAAGCAATATGTGTTTATTTTTCAAATGCAAATGCAGAAGTGATCCACGCGGCGAATATCAGAGCTGAACCTGGCCGCTAGCAAACGACAGTGTAGCTAGTCGGAGAAACAAGAAAACCACAATTGCACTTTATCTTTGCAGCCCGGGCTGGCTGGCCTAAAACATATACAGAAATGTAAAACTCTTGGTCAGGAACTTTTGCTTGAAGGGTCAGATGTGTTTTCTCACTGTTGGAAATGTCTTGAAAGATGTGATACGCTGTAAAGTTATATAATACCTTCTTATGAAACTCCTGACGGTAAAACAATGTGTAAAAAAATAACAGATGTGGCAAATCATAATCACGTTAGGAAAGATTTTTGGAGTTCAATTGTTTTAGAAGAAAAAACAGTGGCATTGGTACAATTTCAACAGGCAAAGAAATCTGTGAGCCAAAAAAGGAAAATGTCTTGTAAAAAAAAAATCTTTACTTTGCTGCACTTGAATTAATGGTTGCTCACAAAGCTCCTGAAAAAGACTGTTACTCTTGCTAACGGGACTATCTAAGTTTGGCTGGTAGAACTGGGGCCCCAAACCCTGTGATGAATGTAATGTGGCACAGGCGGGGCATCACGTACCACGATCACTAGTAGGAGCGGGCAATCGGATGGCAGAAGGCCAGGATTTCAGCTGGAGTTGCGGGGGTGTCTGGGATTGTGCCGTGACCCCCCGGAAAGGCCCTTGAGCAACAAGACAGTGACGCTGTGGCCTGCGACTGCAATCGGTGGCAGCTCTTCATTAGGCCTGTGTGAGGCGGCTAGGATTCGCTTCGGATTCGGCCGATTCGGGGGACACTGATTCGAATCACCGTCCTGATTCGATTTAGCCAAATCAGCCAGGCCCATCCCCTGCCCCCCTCCCAGCCACAATGGCTGCCCCAGCTCCCGGCACTTGCAGGGGGGGCGGGGGGGGAGGGCAGCTCGGGCTCAGCAAGCGCTGCTGGGTAGAGGGGTGGGGGGCAATCCCCACTGCCCCATGCTGCATGGGGGGCT
>NW_017728996.1:3902598-3904786 GCF_001723915.1 Gavialis gangeticus | reverse complement strand
GATTCGGAGAGCTTTGAATCGATTTGGACCTTTAAATTGATCCCCTGGTTTGATTCGGAGATTCGGCTGCCGAATCAGGCCAAATCTTCTCCAAATCGAACCACTACCTGAAGCTTCGCACAACGCTACTGTTTATCATTCCAGCTGGAAGAACCTCTATATGGCTAGGGACATAAACCAGTTTAAGTGATCAGAAACTAGTTCAAGCCTGTATGGAACAGAAATTCAGTGCACACAAACCAGTTCCAAAACGGCCAGAACTGGTTTAAGATAAATCTGGTTGAATGTAGTATCAGACTTAACTGATTTGGGTCAAACAGGTTTAGGAAACTTCTTTCCCAGACCCCTTCCTGGTTCAAGTTAAATCAGAGCATGCCTTGCAGCCCTGGGCTGGGCTGGGCTGGGCTGGGCTGTCTGCTGCAGAGAGCAGGGCTGGCTCTGGAGCTGGAGCAGTGAGGGCTGGTTCACTGCCCTCCCCCCACCCCCACAAACCCCAGCTGGGGTCTGGGACCAGGGAGGGGGTGTTAAACCCACCTTCCCCTGAGTACAGAGCTGTGCTGCCTTGCCAGCTTACTTAGTGCAGGCAGCAACTGTGGAGTCCAAATCCCACAGGCACCTGGAAGCAGGAAGATGAAGTGAGGAAAAACCATGCAGAGTCCTGCTGCTGTGATTTGTGGCCTGCAAATCCCAGAGACATTGGGGGGGCAGCAGAAAGAGGAAGCGAACACACAGCTGTGCTCTAGCGTCCCCCAGCTTCTGGCTTGAGGCACTGCAGGCATGGGGCTGTGTTCCCTGAATTAAAAGTGAATGTCTGTTCATTTGCTTATTGGTACAATCTCTGCAGCTTAGACTAACCTGAGATGATGCAGAGTCACTTGGAAGGACTGGATGTGTTGAAGTCGGCAGGCCAGGACAAGCGCCATCCGAGGGTACTGGAGGTACTGGCTGATGTCATTGCACAGCCACTGAAAAGAATATTTGAGCACTTGTGGTGCACGGGCCAGGTCCCGGAGGACTGGAAAAGGGCCAATGTGGTCTCTATTTTCAAGAAGGGGAGGAAGGAGGATCCAGGCAACTACAGGCCTGTCGGTCTCACCTCCATCCTTGGTAAAGTCTTTGAAAAGATTATTAAGACTCATATATGTGAGAGCCCAGCAGGAAAAATTATGCTGAGGGGAAACCAGCATGGGTTCATAGCAGGTAGGTCATGCCTGACTAATCTGGTCTCTTCTTATGACCAGGTTACAAAACACCTGGATGCAGAAGTAGGGGTAGATGTCGTTTACTTAGACTCCAGGAAGGCCTTCGATATGGTATCCCACCCCGTACTGGTGAACAAGTTAAGAGGCTCTGACTTGGATGATTACACAGTCCAATGGGTGGCAAATTGGCTAGAGGGTCGTACCCAGAGAGTTGTGGTGGACGGGTCGGTGTCGACCAAGAAGACAGTGGGCAGTGGGGTCCCGCAGGGCTCGGTCCTTGGACCGATACTCTTCAATGTCTTCATCGGTGACTTGGACAAAGGAGTGAAGTGTACTCTGTCCAAGTTTGGGGATGATACAAAACTATGGGGAGAAGTGGACATGCCAGAGGGCAGGGAACAACTGCAGGCAGACCCGGACAGGTTGGACAAATGGGCAGAAAACAATAGCATGTGATTTAACAAGGAGAAATGCAAAGCGCTGCACCTAGGGAGGAAAAATGTCCAGCACATCTACTGCCTAGGAAATGACCTGCTTGGCAGCATGGAAACGGAAAGGGATCTTAGAGTCCTAGTGGACTCCAAGATGAACATGAGTCGTCGGTGTGACGAAGCTAACGGCACTTTATTGTGCATCAGCAGATGCATGACAACCAGAGCCAAGGAGGTGATACTTCCCCTCTATCGGGCACTGGTCAGGCCGCAGCTGGAGTACTGCGTCCAGTTCTGGGCGCCGCACTTCAAGAGGGATGTGGACAACATGGAGAGGGTCCAGAGAAGGGCCACTCGTATGGTTAAGGGCTTGCAGGCCAAGCCCTACAAGGAGAGACTAGGGCACCTGGACCTCTTCAGCCTCCGCAAGAGAAGGTGGAGAGGCGACCTTGTGGCTGCTATAAATTCATTGTGGGGGCGCAGAAGGGATTTGGTGAGGCCCTACTCACCAAGGCGGCCCTGGGAGGGCACAAGAAATAATGGGCATAAGTTAGC
>NW_017728996.1:3886476-3897598 GCF_001723915.1 Gavialis gangeticus | reverse complement strand
CCAGGTTACAAAACACCTGGATGCAGAAGTAGGGGTAGATGTCGTTTACTTAGACTCCAGGAAGGCCTTCGATATGGTATCCCACCCCGTACTGGTGAACAAGTTAAGAGGCTCTGACTTGGATGATTACACAGTCCAATGGGTGGCAAATTGGCTAGAGGGTCGTACCCAGAGAGTGGTGGTGGACGGGTCGGTGTCGACCAAGAAGACAGTGGGCAGTGGGGTCCCGCAGGGCTCGGTCCTTGGACCGATACTCTTCAATGTCTTCATCGGTGACTTGGACAAAGGAGTGAAGTGTACTCTGTCCAAGTTTGGGGATGATACAAAACTATGGGGAGAAGTGGACATGCCAGAGGGCAGGGAACAACTGCAGGCAGACCCGGACAGGTTGGACAAATGGGCAGAAAACAATAGCATGTGATTTAACAAGGAGAAATGCAAAGCGCTGCACCTAGGGAGGAAAAATGTCCAGCACATCTACTGCCTAGGAAATGACCTGCTTGGCAGCATGGAAACGGAAAGGGATCTTAGAGTCCTAGTGGACTCCAAGATGAACATGAGTCGTCGGTGTGACGAAGCTAACGGCACTTTATTGTGCATCAGCAGATGCATGACAACCAGAGCCAAGGAGGTGATACTTCCCCTCTATCGGGCACTGGTCAGGCCGCAGCTGGAGTACTGCGTCCAGTTCTGGGCGCCGCACTTCAAGAGGGATGTGGACAACATGGAGAGGGTCCAGAGAAGGGCCACTCGTATGGTTAAGGGCTTGCAGGCCAAGCCCTACAAGGAGAGACTAGGGCACCTGGACCTCTTCAGCCTCCGCAAGAGAAGGTGGAGAGGCGACCTTGTGGCTGCTATAAATTCATTGTGGGGGCGCAGAAGGGATTTGGTGAGGCCCTACTCACCAAGGCGGCCCTGGGAGGGCACAAGAAATAATGGGCATAAGTTAGCAGAGAGCAGATTTAGCCTGGACATTAGGAGGAACTTCTTCACAGTTAGAGTGGCCAAGGTCTGGACTGGGCTCCCAAGGGAGGTGGTGCTCTCCCCTACCCTGGGGGTCTTCAAGAGGAGGTTGGATGGGCATCTGGCTGGGGTCATCTGAACCCGGCAAACTTTCCTGCCTATGCAGGGGGTCGGGCTCAATGATCTATTGAGGTCCCTTCCGATCCCAACATCTATGAATCTATGAACCTGCAAAGACTGAATCATTTCAGCCTCGGGCTTTTTGATTGTCTGTACTTCACCTATAAGGTTAGCTAGCCTGAGAGTTACAGCTGCAAAGGGATGATATCACTGAGCAGGGTCTTCATGGCAGAGGTTTCGGTATAAACCTGCAGGATCAAGCTTCAGTTTAGCCACTGTTCACGTGAGGTCTTATTTCAGCAGTGGGGCTATTCACGGGTAACTAGGATTTATTCAGAGGGTGGGTCGTGGAGCTTGCTTGAAAATGGATGTTTTAGCAGGGATTGCGGCTGAACTGTTATTGCAGGGTTTCTGACACCTGTAAATGACTCTGCCTCTCTGAGAAGGCCATTGCTGTTGTGTCACTTAGGCACTAAAAGGAAAGGATGTGTCCAAATGATACGAATGGCTTAGGTGTGCAGTAATAGACATTATCATTTACAGATGCTCCCTGACAGGAGACTGCAGGAGGTGGGAGATGCTTTCTCAGGGAGCATCTAGTTAAGAGTCAACCGGCAAGAGACAGACCAAGGGTCTGCAGGCGATATGTGCTGCTCCGCAGATTAAAGTGCGTCATTCTCATTCGTGTGTACCTGTATTAAACCTAGCGATCGCTACAAGATACAGATGCAGTGAGATCTGGTATAATGTGCTACATCCCAAGTAAATCTCAGGCTCCTTTGTGGCTGTTTCTTGATGAAGGCGTGCGGCTGGTGATAGGTGTGCGGTGCTATCAGGCTGTAGAAATAACAGCATCTCTACATAAATGCACAGGCTGTAACCCCGGAGAACTGATGAAGAGGAACAGGCTCCAATTAAGCAGCAACAATTTATTCCTATTTGTGGTACGGGGTGTACTGAACATGGAGAGGCTGAAGCATCCTGTACTTAAATCAAGACCTGGAGCATTATATCATGACTGCATTGCATTACTATTGCACATGAAAGAAGAAATCTTAGTCTTGGGGTTTTTTTTAATTATTATTCTTTCTGCTTTCCAGCCACTGACTCCTACTGTGTCAGTTTTATTTAATTGCTTTTCTTCCAGGTAGGCTTCAATAAGCTAAGGACCAAATTTTGTTCTCTGATTAGCAAAGCAACCATTTGCATCACTAGATAGGTAATAGCTCTGCTTGCGAGAGCAGAAGGTGGCCGACATGTTTGCCATGGTGTCACGGTTGACACAGTATTTGTTGGGAGCCCAGATATGGCAGCGTACGAATATGGCCGTGAGCCCAGGGTGCAGCAGTGACTTTGGCTTGACGCTGCTGTCCGGCTGCAATGAGCCACCTTTTTTTGTTGTTGTTCACTCCCTACCTCCATCAGTGCCCGGGGTGGTTGCTGTTGCCCTGCCCTATTTATACCACTGCCAAATGTGAATGGGCTTCCAGGGATTACTGAGTCAACCAGGCAACTAAGCTCCAATTATATCTTGCAGGATTTTAAATTGCTTTATTACTAAATTAGCTGCATATTTCCCCCTCCCCTGACAAAAAAGCATTTTTTCCTGTTTTTGAAAACTGTTTTCTGATATATATAAAAACCAAAAAACAGTTTCTGATAGATATAGATAGATATCTATATATCGAGTTTTCAGGAAATAGAATTAGTTTCTGATTTTCAGCTGGAAATTTTTCCCTTTTGATTGAAAACCTATTTTTTCAGGAAAGAAATGAACCAGTTTTGCCCTGGAGGTGTGTTTGTTAACTTTCCTGCTTGCTCCCTCATTTCACCAGGCAGGGTCCTCGGACTTCTCCAGCGTGACAAGCACCTGGATTTCGGGGTGCTCAGCACCTGCCAGAAGTAGGCCTCAACCCACCCTGCCTCAGCTTCCCCAGCCCATGAAACGGGGATGGTAGGACTTTACCTACCTGCCATGAGGATTGATTGGTATTTATATAGCACTTCACATCTTCAAAGCTTTTTGTAAGTGCTAAGTATCATCGCATCCACCAAGTGGAACAATAACTGTGAAGACATAATCTCTCCATCTGTCAGCTTGTCCTGAACAGACAAATTGTATGGTTTTCTCTTTTGAGCCATTAAAAATCATGGAGAAAGTAAAGATTTAGTGTTTGAGTTAGCGTGGCAAGATTTATTTGAGATCCGCTGTCAAAACTGGTTCAGTTAAAGTTAGTCTGATTGATGCTGCGGCTCCAAACAGTTCCCAGGCTGGAATCAGGAGGGATGCTTCCCCTGTGCAAAGAGGCCTGCTGATTCCCCAGCATTCATTCAGGCTGACAGGACTCTTTCCCAGTGTAGTTTATTTGGTTGCTCCATGTCCATTCTGCTTGCGCCAGTGATGTGCATTGTGTTAGTGGAGTCTCAGATTCCTGGATGAGCATGATCCCTCCACGGGTCCCATGGAGAGTGATTAAGTGACTTGCTCAAGGGCATGCGGGATGTCGGTGGCAGAGTACAGAACAGCACCGGTCTCTTCCAGGTGCCAGGCAAGCGCCTTTGCCACCTCCTGCCCCAAATGGCAAGTCAGCACTTAAACCATGGAGATGTTTAACTCTCCTGTCACCTGAAAGCCTTCTCTAGCCCGGCAGGGCTGCACTTGGGGGACCTGGTTTGTGCTCACTGAGGCCCTGGCTGCATCAGGAGCTGACACAGTGCACTAGAGGGAACTGGGGGGAGGATATCTTCTGATGGACACGTGTGGTCGGTACCCCCGGCCCATGCAGGAGGCTCACAAAATAGCAGAGGCTTTGGCCGGGGGGCGGCAGAATTGTTGTAGTCATTTTGAAAGGAGAGGATAGATCGCATGACCAGCAGTGCCAGATGTTGCCTTCAGATGAAACGACTGCTCTTGTCCCTGTTTCCACAGCCAGGGCAGTTTTTAGATGAGTCCCGTGCAGACTGGGGGAAAAGCCCTTCCTAGCAGGCCAATACAGGCGGTATCTTCCCATCCCCAGAGCGGCTGCCCATCCCCCGGCCCCAGCACTGCCCAGCTGGCAGATTCAGATAACAGGCTGAATGGAAGATAAGCTCTTTTCCCTCTCCTCCCCCATCTGGAGCACCAGTAAATGCTCAGGCTCAACTTACAAGATCCCGCTGAGACTCTGGGTTAACCACTTCAGGTAGTGAATGCGGAAGGAAATGGCTGGCGAACCTCTCCACCCTCTTAAACAAGGGCTCATCAAACTAAATGCTAATGGGAGGAAACATCCAGTATTGAAAGGAAGCAGAGAGGAGGCTGGGGGAGGGAGGGAGTTTCTTTCTTGCAATGAAGCCCAGTGAAGGTGCATCGTGGTCACAGGGACGGGCTGCGCTCTGCGCTGCGCAGCGGGGTGCGGTGAAATGGGTTGGTACAGGGGGAGCTTGAAAGAGCCCAGGCAGAATTTGCATCTGGATCTATTCCAGCAACAGGGGACAAGTCTGATGTGGGCACCAATGTCTAAACTGGCTCCATCACGCTGCCAATATGCTGGTCAAATGCAATTCCTGCCACCCTGGCTCAGCCAAGACATCCCCGCTACCTCTGCCAACATCATAGTACTGCCCTGTGTCCCCTATGTGGCGAGGGTAGGAGGTGAGGTGTTCAAGTCTGTGCTGCCCGGCGTGGGGGAGAATTTTGTCCTGAGCCAGGAGGTGAGGGTCAGGTAGAGGGGAGGTGCCTGAATTAGTTGTTGTTGGTTTTTTAATGGATCCTAAATGGCATAAGTAGGTGTCACACAGGGACTGGAGTCTGCCTGGGGCCTGCTGGGTGCTGGCTACATCATTTTTTGCCCACCTGTGCCTCAGTTTACCCCCCTGTAGAATGGAAACACTTTGTAACGTGCTTTGAGCCTTCTGATGGAAAGTGCTGTATGGAGACCATCATGGTTATTTTATCTTTGTGATGCCATGCTTCTGTTGGGCCTTAACCATATCACACTGAGCAAGAGAAACCAGGGGACAACAGGACTTCGACTGGTGTTCATTGCTAGCACAGTTAGGTGATGGTAGTCTTTCAGGTGGGTTAGCTCAGGGCACTATAGCTGTCATCCCCATCGGTGGTGTGAAGGCAATGAAAGCATTAAAAAAAAAAAGTGCAGCTTTCCACTGGTTTGCTCGGGGGAGATTTGGAGATACAACTCGGCCGTGGTGCGGCTCCAGCCACAGTACCAAAGGTGCAAGCATTGGAGGCGGGAGGGCTCGGGTGCTCTTTTTGTGTTGCCCTCTACTTTGTACGGCTCACAGCCTTCTGCTGGCACGGCTGCAGTGGCGGTGAATTATGGTGACAAAGGTTGCCAGCGACCCCTCTCCTTTGGGGGCAAGATTACAGGAGCAGACAGCCTTGCTTTATGGCTTGGAAACATATGGCCCAGGACCGAAGAAAGATCTTGTGCGTTTGCGGCAGAGTTACGGACAAAAAGTGCGTTGTGCTGGGAGCTGACAGTGGCAGGCGAGGAGAAACCCGTGGATCTGGGAGAGATGATCACATAGGGAGAGAGATCTTGGGGTCTCAGGCTGGGCTGCGCTGTTAAAACTTATTCTGTAGGAATGGCATATTTGCTAACGTCAGTATTGTCGACAGGCCGCACCTTTTCTATCTTGTTTAAAAAAAAAGAAGAAATGACTTGGGTCTAAATATACCAGCCTGTTGGGACCCTACCAAATAACATGATCTATCATTAATTGGATCCCAGCTTTCCATGCGGGGCATCGTAAGGATTAATTAGTTAATGTTTGCAGAGCATTTCTCATGATCTATAGCCCTGCATTCAGTAAATGCTGAGGATTAACATTCTTTATTGTTAGGCCAACTGTGATGTGCAAGTATAGGATGCAAAAAAAACCCGACCCAACCCAACCAAAAACCAGCTAAACAAAGACCTCTCTGCTCCAACATAGTTGCTGGAAGGAGACCAAAACTGTGTTTAAAGCTAGTAATAAGGGTATTTCCCAGAGGTAATATTTGATTTTTTTTCCCCCCCAAAAACCAAACAAATGTTTTGAAGCTTTGCCTGCATGCCCTTGTGCAGCAGATTAACTAGGATGTTTTAATCTATGAATCACTTTGTGGAGCCTTCAGCCAACTCAGGAGAAATAACAAAATAACAAGACTCGGCTACAGAATGCATTTTCAGATTAATTCTCTTCGCAGAAGAGCGAGAGAGAATAGAGAACAGCTTTGATTTTGGTGGGACGTGTTTTTGGCAAACATGCATTTCCAATCCTTGTGCAGAGAACATCCTAAAAGAAAGTATTCCTATTGAACGTTGATAAGCTGCTGAAAAAATGACCTCTGCGGTACATGGAGCGCACCACAGATTTTTATAAAATGTATTGGAGCTCATTACGTCCTGGACCGTGTCCTAGCACACTTCATCGCAGGGAGAGCTGTTGCCTCTCTCTAGTCTCTGTAGGGGAGGACATCTGTGGAAATGTGTTGCAATTGAGGGAAGGATTTCTCAAACATATTTTAATGCCCATGGGAGCAGCAAGATGCTGACCACCGTTGTCCCCCTGCTTTACCTGTGGCAGGTCCGGGTGCTATGCCTTGTAATCGTGTGACAGGGCTGTCTGCGTAGTTTTAGCAATAGGTTAGGTGAGGATTTGGCTAGGATGGTTTGGATAGGGGTGATTCTCCCTTAGGCAGGGGGTTGGACTAGATCATGGTAGGCGTACCCCTGGAGGTACGCGAGATACAAGCAGGGGGTATGTGGGTACCCCAACACTGTCTCTCTTGCCTTCTTTTCCTCTCTCTCTTGCCCCTTCCTCCTCTCAAAACTATGGCAAAAAATTTGATGCCATTAAAAAAATTAAATTCCCCAGTAATTATTTGTTGTTCAGCCCTTCTAGCTTTGGCCAACATCACCTCTAGCCCAGGTACATACTTGAGATGTGCACCCCTGGTGTAAAAGGTGGCAACCCTACCTGCACCAGATCAGACATCTGTCATATCATGGCTTTATATACACCGCCCTTCTTTCAACATGTGGCACACATTAGTTTATAAATATAAAATCCCCTGGAAAATTGAGTGTTGGGGTACTTATTCGAATTTTCAGAAGCGAGGGGGTACTTACTACTTAAAAGGTTGCGAAACACTGGGCTAGATGACCTCCAAAAAGTCCAATTGCACCTTGTTATTCTATTAAGGGGGGGGACAATGCTCTCTCTCTGGTTTTAGCTACATGTAGCAGTTGAGGAGAGGCTTTAGAAGGAAAAAATACAAGGGAACATTTCCTACCATTGGTGTTGCATGGATGAAAATGATAATTTTGGGGTTGGCTGTCTAGTTTACTAGCATTTTTTTCAGTGAATCAACAGATGTGGTTTTTCTGGGCTGAAGGGATCGCCAGCGTAGCATCAGCAGGGAATGTGAAGTTTCAAAACTGGAATGGCATGCAGTTGCTTTCCAGAAAATTCAAAGGGCTAGTCTGGTGAGCTGTGGTGCATTACCAGCGGGGCTTTTGATTTTTGCATGTGCACAGGTTTAAGAGTCCTGTAGGTGAGTGCTGGTGCTATGATGTGCCGCAGCCTGTGAGCACATGGTGACTGTGCAAAGACTAATATACTCTTTTTTTTTTTCCTCACTGCAGTAGCCTCCTGGGATACCTATCCCTGTTCTGGTGAGGCTCCTAGGGCAGGCGGCCAGCAGTGAGGCTGCCCGCATCCAGCCCCCTGCAAGTATCCTACCAACAGCACGACCGCTGCGCCAACCCGCGCTCTTCTGCTTCCTCGCCGATTGCTCTCTCCTGGGAGCTAGTGACAAAACTCCCATTGACTTCAGGGTTGGTCCTGCTGTCCAATTATCCTAATTAAAAATATCAACGAATAATTCTTGGTTCAAAGAAGATCTACCATGGATGGGGTCACTAGGGGTTTGCTGTTTGATACTGGAGCTGGCATTTAGGTTTTCTTTTGGAGTGGAGGCAGACCTCGTTATGCATGCTTTGGGAGAATAATTTGGATGGGCAGAGAAGATCCTTATTAATATTTTGCTCTTTGTTAATGTTGGTGAAGAGCTTTGAAGATGAAAGCACTACATGCAGTAAATATGGAGATTCTTTCTATTTATTTTAATGTGGCAAGCATTCAGACTCCATCACCTTTCATCCCAGAACCTCAAAGCACTTTCCAAAAGCTAATCAATTATTCCTCTCAACACTCCAATGAGATGGTTATTACTAACCCTGTTCCACAGAGGACGGAGACGGAGACTTGTTAAAATCGGGCAGCAAGTCGGTAACAAAGCCGGGAATGGCCCAGAGATTCCCACTTCCTAGTTACCTGTTTTCACCATTAGACAAAAGTCCTCTTTTTTCAGTGTGTTGCGGTGCTTGCTTTCATTAGTTGCTCACCTGAATTGGTTGCTACTGCAAAACCATAAAGATGACAGTGGTGCTTGCACATGTGCAAAAACAGCGCTCTTCCAAGTCCATATTTATTTCTGCTCCCGAAGGAGTTAATGGGCATTTTGCTTCCAGATTCATTGACGATGCAGTCGAGGATCACATCAAAAAACCTGGGTAAAGGTTGTCACCGTTAGATAGTCTGTGTTGTCTAAAATCTTGATTCAAATTCTTTTCTCATTTAAATTACAATAACGCAGGCAGACTTCTCTATTATTCAAAAAGGCTGGTAGGAAAGGGGCCATTAACAGAAGAACATAATTGAAGGGTATATAAATACATCTTCTGGCAGACGGGAGTAAATCCCCATTGGGTTCTATTCCTAGAATCCATGGCAAGGTTAGCATCGCCTAATGCATGCTGAAAGGTTTGTTACAAATATTTGCTTCACATAAAATAAGGAAGTGGAAGCGAGGATAGGTTTGTGAAGGGGAGCAAACTGAACACGGATGAGTTGGGTTAAATAGCCCAAGCCCGAACTCAACTCCTGGAGAAAACTGCTGTTCTGGGGACAGCGTCTGTTAATGATGAGACTGGAAGAACGTTTAGAGACGGCGTGACTCCACCGATCCCTGAGAACAATGCAAAGTTCAAAAATAGTAGTATCGACTAGTGGAAAAACAACATGCATATAATTTTCAGGTAATTACTACAGTATAATTAGCCGTGCTGCTTTTATACAGCCATTTGAACGCCACTCTATGTGCTACTGTAATCCAACTTTATTTACACTGTTCTCCAGGGCAGAGCGATTTTTCTTTTTCTTTTAAAACAGAGGTTACACAAGCAGTGAAAACGTGAAGTGCTCTTAAGGGGAATTCTGTAGCGGTACCCGTTATTGTCCGCATGCTAAGAGACGTCACCTGCCGAGCGTTTCAGCCAGCAGGTCATCTAATGCTGCTGTGGACAAAGAAGTTTAAATATCAGGAGTGTCCGGTACCTTCTGTCTTGCTCCAGCTCTTGAGCTGAGCTCAGTTCCAGGTCTCTGCTAGTTGTAAATGAGCATCTGGCCACTGGGCTGGTGAGTCAGTTGGCTGGATGTGTTGCCAGCTACATTGCTTCCTCCATGGCTGTTGGTTGAAGAATTTAGTGTGCTTTAATGATGCTAACTGGGTGGGCTGTTGGTTCATAGGTTCGTAGATGTAAGGTCGGAGGGGACCTGAGCAGATCATCAAGTCCGACCCCCTGCCCTGGGCAGGAGTGAATACTGCGTTCATATGACCCCTGGTAAGTTTAAGCTCATATGATCCCAGCTAGGTAGTTATCTAGCCTCCTTTTGAAGACCCTCAGGGTCGGAGCCAGCACCACTTCTCGTGGAAGTTGGTTCCAGATCCTAGCCGCCACGATAGTGAAGTAGTGCCTCCTGATGTCTAGTCTGAATCTATTCTCCATCAACCTATGGCCGTTATTCCTTGTTACTCCCAGTAGTGCTCAGGGGAACAGGGTCTCTCCCATTGCCTGCTGGTCCCCCTTGGCCAGTTTGTAGGTGGCCACCAGGTCCCCTCTCAGCCTTCTCTTGCGGAGGCTAAACAGGTTCAGGTCCTGTAGCCTCTCCTCGTAGGGCCTGCCCTGCTGCCCCCTGATCATGCCAGTGGCCTCCTCTGGACCCTCTCCATGTTGTCCACGTCCCTCCTGAAGTACGACACCCAGAACTGGACGCAGTACTCCAGCTGCAGCCTGACCAGTGTCGCACAGACGGGGAGGATCACCTCCCTGGCTCTGCTCGTGATGCATCTGTGGATGCATGACAAGGTGCGGTTGACCTTACTGACCATGTCCTCACATTGGCAGCCCATGTTCATTTGGAATCGATAATAATGACTCCAAGATCTCTTTCTGCCACTGTGCTTTCGAGAAGGGAGTTCCCCAGCCTGTAGGTATGCTGCTGGTTCTTCCTGCCCAAGTGCAGCACCCTGCACTTGTCCGTATTGAATCCCAGCCTATTCTCATTCGCCCACCCCTGTAACCTGTCCAGGTCCAGCTGTATCCTGTCCCTCCCTTCTAGCATGCCCACCTTGCCCCAGATCTTGGTGTCATCATCAAGTCTGAACAGGGTGTTTTTCGCCCCCTTGTCCAAGTTGCTAATAAAGAAATTAAACAGTGTGGACCCAAGGACCGAGGCCTGGGGGACCCCACTGCCCACATCCCTCCAGGTTGAATTTGACCCGTCCACCACCACTCCCTGGGTGTGGCCCCTCAGCCAGTTGGCGACACATCTGGCTGTGTGGGTGTTGACACCACAGTCACCTAGCTTTTTAATGAGAACGGGGTGGGAGACAGTGTCGAAGGCCTTCCTGAAGTCCAGAAAGACTATGTCCACCGCAACACCTGTGTCCAAGGATTTGGTGACCTGGTCATAGAAGGCCACCAGGTTGGTCTGACAGGACCTGCCCCTAATGAACCCATGCTGGGTGCCCCTGAGCATCTCCCCCCTGTTTGTCCCTCGCAGATGTGGTCCTGGATAACTTTCTCAAAGAGCTTCCCCAGGACCCAGGTAAGACTGACGGGCCTATCGTTGCCCGGGTCCTCCCTCCTCCCTTTTTTGAAAATGGGAACCACACTGGCTGTCTTCCAGTCCTCTGGCACCACACCAG
>NW_017728996.1:3883969-3886464 GCF_001723915.1 Gavialis gangeticus | reverse complement strand
CAGTCCTCTGGCACCACACCAGAGCACCACAAGTACTCATACAACCATGCCAGGGGTCCCACGATGGCCCCTGCCAATTCCCTCAACACCCTGGGGTGGAGACCATCTGGACCTGCTGATTTGAACACGTCCAGCCCCTCAGAAGCTCCCTGACTTGGTCCTCCCTGACCCTAGGCCTTGCGGAGTCACTCCTGAGTCCCTTCCAGCCCTATTTTCCTTTAATTGTAAAGCCCATCCTGCAAGTGTGAAAGCAGTCTTTTAGTACTTCCCAAACTACCCCTTAGTACCACAGCTAAAAACAGAGAAAACCTCCTGGTTTTCCCATACTTTTCATCCCCTCCCCCCAGTGTTTCTGGACAAGTCTATCCTCCAGGCCAGTGGAGAACAACCGTTTGGGTAGGTGTGCTACAAATCAGCCCCACGCCTTCCCCTAGTGCTGCTCTGATCCTCTTCCCTGCCTGGTCTGCTGCTCTGCTTTCTGCTTCTTTCCTTGTGCTCCCTGCCCAATTTGCTTCTTTGCTTTCTGCTTCCTGCTCTGTCTGCTTTTGTGCTGCCTCTCTCCTCCCCCACACAGGCTGCCTGGGTGGTACCCCTGCTGCAAGTCAGCCAGTCTCCTCATTCCCATTTAGTTTTGAGACTGTTACTGCACTATGAATTTTAAACCTCATGATAAATTAGTTCTGGCCCACTGTCGCTGTTACACATTTATCCTTCGCATTTTCTTGTCTTGCCGCCACATGTTATGAAACTGGATAATAAAATAATGATCAAAATTGCATGCAGGCATTTGAGCTCAGTGAAGCTGAATTGTGTTGACAAAAAGTGGAGTTGATCGAGCCAGAAGTGAAAATGTATGGTCCCCCATGCGTAGCCAAATATTTCGGGAATCGCTGTTCCTCCTTCCCAAAGAAAGCGTTCCTGAAAATGATTTAAAAGAAGTTGCTCCTTCCTTTCAGTTCTGATAATAATTTGTAGAGGGAGAAATAAATGCAGACACAGGCTAATTCCTATAATTCCCTCCAACAGCAGGAATTTCCCTGGAATAAAATCTGTGTAAAACTTGAAAGGCCTGCAGGACATTGCCCACAGGTTTCTTAGCTAGCGCTATCTGGAAATGAGTTGCCCATCTTTCTTGTCAGCGGAGAAGACAGAAATGATGGACCCTCTGCAGGAAATAATTAGTGAAGACTACTGAGGTTATTTACTTTGCAAACAAACCCTTGACTGCTTATCCACAACTAATCCAATCTTTATTCTCTAGTTTCTTTCCTATTGAAAGGAGGCGTGCGAGCCGTAAAGGAAACTTTCAGAGGACAAATAGGGACAGATGCTTCAGGGAGCTAAATGGTTCCTGGAGACCTAGGTTCAACGTCTGCTGTTGGGAAAACAAATTTGGGCACCTTGTCCTGATCCCACTGTGCTCCCAACAACAAATAACCCTGCAATTAGTAATCGTTATTCGAAGATGTGTCGGATATGCAGTCACAGATTATGTCCAGTTGGTTGGGCCTAACGAACATTGACTGAGAAATGCCAGCAAGTTTGCAGGGCAAAGCAGGTCAAGCCAGTGTTACTGGTCAATTTTATAAGCATTAAATTAATCCACCTTGGATTAAGTGGAGGTGGGACAGGGAGGGGAGGTTATACCAGTAATACAAATGGCTGTTTATGCTACTGTTGTGCTAAAGCTGCAAATACTTCTGCAGCATCAAAGTACTTGAAGAGCTGGTTGATTTGAGGTGGAATGCACTTGATGCAGGCACAGAAAATGATAGTAATACTCAGAAAGCACTCAAGCCACATCAATAATAGGATTAAATTACACAGGGGTAAAAAATATAGAGAGAGCTAAAGCTTTTTCTTTTTCCATTGTACTTCTGTTATACCTAAGGTTCAAGTGCATTATAAACTCTTCCCATGCAAAAAAGAGGTATATTAAGAGAGTATTAAGGTTGCACACTTAGTAACTCAAAATGACAGAAGAAACGCCAGTTTGAAGGTAGTGGGTGTAACTTTATAATTCTGCCCATTTGTGTGAGTGCTTTTCAGTAATCTTTAATTACTGTACAGTATCATATACTTTACATTCCTAAAACAATACCTTTACAGCACTTTCTACCACCTTGTATATACCTACACACATGCAACTTTTTTTTTAAATGCTATTTTTAAAGGCAACATGGTCCAGTACAGTTTATCTTTACTGATTTCTGGTTTTATATAGTGAATTCTCTTCTTTCTAAGGCATGTATTTTAACAACTTATCTGACGGTCATATTTCATAGATTTCATAGACATTAGGGCTGGAAGGGACCTTGGAAGATCATCGAGTCCAGCCCCCCGCCCAAAGGGCAGGAAGTCAGCTGGGGTCATCGGATCCCAGCAAGATAAGCATCCAAATTTCTCTTGAAGGTGTTCAATGTAGGTGCGTGAACCACCTCCAATGGCAGGCTGTTCCAGACCTTGGGGGCTCGGACAGTAAAGAAATTCTTCCT
>NW_017728996.1:3882822-3883756 GCF_001723915.1 Gavialis gangeticus | reverse complement strand
CCCTGGGGTCGTGGTCCCTTAGGGCCTCACCGACCAGCCTCCTGAGCTTGTCAAAGTCGGCTTTCCTGAAGTCAAGGACTTCCGTGTCGCTGACTGACTTGCCAGCTTTACGGCGGATGGTGAAGGTGATCAGCTCGTGGTCGCTGTCACCCAGCTTCCCATCAATCACTAGGTCACTGATTAGGTCATCCCCAGTTGCCAGTACCAGGTCGAGCAGCACTTTGCCTCTGTTCATATAATGAATGTTCTCATCTTAATCGGAAAAAGTCCCTTCCTCAGACTCAAATCAGGAGGGGTGAGATCAACTGCTTTTGATTTAGTTTGGGTTATTTTTATGTGCCAGCCAAATTACATCATTAATCAAAGTTGTTAAATGTAATTATAGCAAACTGAGTAATTCCATGTATATTTTGGATTTGAAGAGTTGAAGGGATTTGGTTCATCTGGATTTGGACAGGCTGGTCCACAGCTCTGTACATGCATCTAAGCTGTTTTCACTAGAGCATATTTATTCCCTATAAAGGCTCCTTTAGTGGCAAATATTAACATTGGACATGTGCAGCCATTTCAGTTTTAGAGCTGTTCGAAAAAGGGTTGAAAACATTATTTTGCCTTGACAAACGAAAGTCAGGGGTTTATTTATTTATTTATTTATTTTATTTTAAGCCTGTTAAAAAATGGATGACCCGCTTTTTACATCCCCAATACACTGGTCTTTGGCTAGTGAATGAGCCTGGAAAATGAGAAACAAAGAAAGGAAATTTCAGAAACTCATAAATTAAGTGCCATATCATTAATGAAACCAGTTAAACAACATCATCTATAATTGCTGTGATGTGCTGCAATACTGACACTTACTAAGGCAGGTTAAAGAAAGTACGTGAGCTTTGCAATCTCTTCTTCAATTTCAATTCATAGTCAAAAGACCCCCCCC
>NW_017728996.1:3877300-3877822 GCF_001723915.1 Gavialis gangeticus | reverse complement strand
TTGCAGGTTGCTGCTCTCAGTATGAGACCTGCTGTGAAGTAGCTTCACTAACCACCGCCTCCAACTATTTGGGCTATAGATTCCCACAAAGACTGCGAACACCACTCAATATTTTCTACCCTGGCAATTGTACGCTGTGGGCACTTGCACATGGGATGATGGTTGTCATGTTGTAATACAGTACTTGCCAATTGCTTTACCCCATGCAAACACAGTCTACGCGCTTAACTGGTAGGCCTGTGCGAGTTGGCAGCGATTTGATCTGGCTTCAGATCTGGCCGCTTCGGATGGTCACGATCTGATCCAGAGCTCCGGACCAGGTTCCCGTCTCCATGCAACCAAAGCTTCGAAGCCACCTCAGAGATCAGGCCATAGGGTATAATGGGGCAATCAACAAAATGTCTATAACTTTGTTGTTATAGATACTCCTGTCATGGCTGTGTGTTGCAACACAGGGGGGCAGAGCTGGTAGCTCTTTCTGAGGCCACAGAGCCTGCCAAGTTTCAAGAAGATTGGTGCAGG
>NW_017728996.1:3875366-3877289 GCF_001723915.1 Gavialis gangeticus | reverse complement strand
AAAGTTATAGATATTTTATTGTTTCCCCATTCTACCCTATGGCTGGATCTCCAAGATGACTCCGAACCGCTTGGGGAAGCCGAACGAGGCAGCGCTTCGACCTGGACGTGCTGCTTCGGACCCTGAATTGTCCGAAGTTTCTCCGGATCCAAAGCTCTGTCTGAAGCCTCGCACAGCCTTATTAACTGCATGATTCAGATTGCTTTCACATACTGCAACTCTGTACTTATGTCGCTGCCACGTGTGAGGTCCTGTGTTGTCATCTCGTTCTATTAAACCACGTCAAGATCTGATGTTAACATGTTCTCCATAACGCTCTTAAATCTATCGCTCCTGTGATGCTGCCATCTTGCATTGGTGTTGAGAGCAAGACCTGAGAACTTCCACTTCCCTTGTGAGCTTGACAATAGTGTAAATCCATTGAATTCAGAAGCGTTATTACTGTGCACCTTGATTCAAGGGAGAGGAGAATCGGAAGAGAGCTGATGCTCATTGCCAGGAGCAAAACAGTTGCCTGCTTCATTCTTCATCTGCAATGCATACATGTGTGATGCTACCCTCTCTCATGGTGTAGCGGCAGTAGCATAACTAGGGGTGAGCAAGCAGGGTATCAGCCCTGGGCACCAACTGAGCTGGGGGGCACCAGTATGGCTCACTCCACCCAGCAGTGTTTAGTGTGGCAGGGGCAGCCACGTGCTCTGTAGTGGACCTGGGGGAGAAGGGGGGTGGCTTAGACATGGACGGCACAGCCCTGTGCCTGGGGGAAAGGGGAAGCAAACGGGACATCAGGAGAGGCCCCTGGGGAGCCCTCACTGCTGTGTGTAGCACTAACAGCCCAAACCTATGCTGCTACAGCAGCAGCCATGGAAGTAGCAGGCAGGTAGGACTCCTCTCCCCACAACCACTTGTTCTCCCTTCTCCCCTCCCTCAACTCTTCACTAATGAGCATAATCCCCCAGGCGCTGAAAGTATTTGTTACGCCTCTACATAGGGGTGTAAGAGACAACTTCTAGTGTGCGTCTATGCAATGCAATGATGTGATTGTAGCGTGGGAGACTTCTGGGAAGTACGGGTGACACTAGCAGTGAAGATGCAGGAATGTGGGCTTCTGAAAAGTAGTGAACAAGTCTGCCAGGGCCCTGGGAGTGTTGGCAATCTGTGCTGAAACCTGTGCTACTTCATCTTCTGCTGTTAATACTGATTAACTTCCTCTCATTAGCTAAGGCACGCAGCTTACTTGTGTCATTAACTTTGGATTTACTGTGTATACCTACAAAATATGCCTATATTAAAAAAATGCTGGTGACTGAATGCAGTTTTTAACAAATGAATTAGGAAATCTAATGCTGACTATGACTTTCACGTTGGTGTAAACCAGTACAAATCCTGTTCAGCATTGTATTAACTGAGTAAATGTGGGATACATTTATAGTGTGGTTTAGGAAGGAAAGTGATAGTGATAGTAAAGAACAGTATACTTGTACAAACTACATAGGTCCTTCTTCTCAAGAGTCAGCTTTATCACACACAGATGTTTTAAACTGGGGCTTCTTGAACATTTTGTTTGAAACCGCATATTCATGCCTTATTTAAATGAAAGTTTTCATGCAAATCTTTTTTTATGAATTTCCCACTATTCACTGAAACTAAGAACTTTGAGGTTTAGTTTTTGTTCCTCTCTGTTCTCCTTTTTATTTCAGCCTATCACCGTGCAAGAAGACCGATATTTAAATTTCTTATTTCATTTGGTTGCTTTTCTTTGGCAAATTTTCAAAGCCTCTTCAACTATGAGAAAAAATAAAACTTATAACTCTCCACCTCCACCTCTGGAACTCTTCTAAAATTGTGGAAAATTTGAAAAGTTCATCGTTTGAAAGGCCGGAAGGGACCGCGGAAGATCATCGGGTCCACCCCCGTGCACCA
>NW_017728996.1:3860048-3870366 GCF_001723915.1 Gavialis gangeticus | reverse complement strand
TTTGGTTGCTTTTCTTTGGCAAATTTTCAAAGCCTCTTCAACTATGAGAAAAAATAAAACTTATAACTCTCCACCTCCACCTCTGGAACTCTTCTAAAATTGTGGAAAATTTGAAAAGTTCATCGTTTGAAAGGCCGGAAGGGACCGCGGAAGATCATCGGGTCCACCCCCGTGCACCAAGCAGGAAAGATAACTGGGGGTTGGGTGACCCCAGCAAGGTGACTATCCACTCTCCTCTTGATTTCCAGGGTAGGTGATTGCACCACTGCTGGAGGGAGCTCAAGTATATAAAAGTGGTCTTGGCATGGAACATTTTGGAAATCCTTCTAGAACTGTATCTGAGTAATGACTGTGAGCAAGGAAGCATCTCATATTTATAGGTTTGAGATGATATAATATATAATAATAATATGCCATGTCAAGTTATAAGGTTATCTTTTTTTAAGTAGGGCAGCCCCAAACCCTCATTTCTCTCCCCCACCCCGCCCATGGATCCCCAGAAACCCCCTCCCAAATTGCCCAAAACAGAGAACATCACACCAAACTACTGGCCAGGAAGTTTGAATTTCCAGATGTTGGCAGTCAGCCAAACAGTGCATTTTGACCCTTCCCCCATGCCCCCAGGCACAAGATAGCCCACATGGAGCCAGGTGTTTGTTTCCCTCTCCTTGAGGTTTGAACCTGGCTTGATGGGAACAAAGAATAACAAAGCAAGGCTTTGAAGGCATCTTTGGATCTTTATCCCAGAGGACCTGATCACACCGTACAGTACATTAATGCTATTTAAAAAACTCATCACCATTTTCTAACCGTGTTAATAGTGAAGAGTACAAGGGGCATTTGCATTTTTACCCCCTGGCTTATCCCAGCAAGTGATCAGTGCCTGCGCACCCCTGCTGCCCCTTAGCTGTTGGGAGTGGGGAAGAGTCCCGACCCCACAGGAAGTCACCCTTGCAAGGTTCAGAAGAATGGTAGCTACAAGTGGTTAACTAAAATTTTCCTGCAGCTGCTGGCCTGGGCTCAGGGCACCAACCAATCTGGAGCTCCCCTATCCGGCACTCCAGAAACTCCAATGTGGGGCAAACCTCAAAGGGGAGGTGTCAATGCTCCTAATCCCAGGTGCCTGCAGTCATAGATTTAATAGATTTTAGGGTCAGAAGGGACCTATTAAATCATCGAGTCCAACCCCCTGCCCTGGGCAGGAAAGAGTGCTGGGTTCAGATGACCCCAGCCAGGTGTTTGTCCAATCTCCTCTTAACTACCTCCAAGGAAGGGGACAGCACCACCTCCCTTGGAGCCCATTCCATATTTTGGCAACCCTCACTGTAAAGATTTCTTTCCTGATGTCCAGTCTGAATTTGCTGTCCTTCAGTTTGAGAGCCAAGGGCCCCATCTAAGTGGAGGCCGGCACCATGGGTTACTTCTGGGTGGAGGTACTGGATGTGGGGGGCCCAGTTACAGAGGGGATCTTTGAGGTTTCACGGGACCATGGTTTTTGGACCGATTTTAGTTTTGTTGATACTGATTTTGTAGGAGTATAATTTGAGCAGTCTCCTTTCTCATTTACATCAGTGTAAGATGGATCAGAATCAGACTCTTTGATGCTTGTCTTCTTTTATGTGGTCATTGTTCTGTGTTTAGTAGTCCCCTACTCTCAAGAGTAGGTGTAATTTATGCTTCATTATCTGTCCTGTGATGTTTTTGTACATTTTTATATACCTGTTTTTGACCGGTAACTTTTCTGATTATACTTCTGCAAGGATAATACACACTCTTTTGATGAGATGTTTTAAAATATGTCCCCAAACATAGGTGCATAGGCAACTGGTAGGGGGGACATGGGGGGGGTACATGCCCCACCTGACAGGGCTGTCCTCACTGCCACCACCATCTGTGGGTTCTTGCCGGCTCCATCCCTGCTGCCGCTGCCGCCGGCTTCTGCAGGTGCCCCCCCAGACCCAGGAGGCACCAGTCGCCCATACATTGGTCCCTGGGAAATATTGCAGTTTTTGCCATGATTAACATGTTAATTGCATCATAAATTGCAATGTGCCACATGTGCAAGCAATTTATAGTGTGATAAAATGGCAAACCTACCCAAAGATGTTCCACATTTAATGGCTAGTTGTTATCACACTTTAATTTGTAAGTGTGACATAATCATGTTGGAATAGGAAACGGAGACTGGGGAGCCCTTCCCTGTGCCCACGTGTATTCCTGTGGCATGCACTTCCTTTGAACATGCTAGCAGGGTTGAGGGGAACCCAAGATGGGGAATTTCTCCTGGATCTGGGGGTTGCCCCCACTCCCAGCATGTTCAAAGGGCACACATACAGCTAAGTGATAAAAGTTAACAGATATACCCAGATCAATTTTATTTAAAGTGAATTTGCTGTCTACATCAGGAAGATGCGCTTCTGAGATAGTCTGGGGTAGAAGAAGGGTATGATCCTATTCTCAGGGAATACCTCAAGTGTTCCTAAATGACCCATCACAAATTGAAACTGCCCATTTTAATCACAGCAAATAAATAAGAGATGTTCTGCACAGCAGGCCTCAGTTACTAGGCATGTGTAGCCTGTTGTTTCTACCTAATCTTCAAGAAAATTTGGTTGTGAAGACTGGTTATAATGTGAATACCAATCTCTCTTGCTGGTTTAGTTATGAAATGAGTCAAAATTTAAAATTTAGTTATGAAAATATGAGTCAAATAATGAGTTTGACTCATATGATGAGCTACAGATAAAGAAAAAGGCTTTAGAAAGCCTCATAGGGATAGCAAGCTTAAGGAAAAAATGTCCCACAAGATCTAGGTTATTATTCAGAAAAAATAATTAGGGATAATTATATTTGTCTATTTGTCAAAATAGTTTTAAAATACTGAGGTATATTGATGGGTATTTTCCACTGATTTGGAAATATAATCTGCTTTCACCTAATTCGGATACTGACATCAACCATCAAAGTTTATATTGAGCTGAAACTGCTATTAATGATAGCTGATAAACTGTTGCTATAGGGCATGGCAACATGTTCATTAATGCGTGGTAGTTTCTGAGCATTTAGTTTAGTACTTGCTTAATGAAGTACTAACTAGATGTGCAGTGACTACAGTTACTGCGCAGTAGCACCCATGCACAGTTTTTTCGTGATTAGTAGCCCAATAACACTGCACAGTAGCTTATTAGCACAGTTTTTGACCTGCAGTTTACACATTACTGTGCAATGTTATTAGGCTACCACACTGTAAGTGTTTTGTATAGATGTACCCAATATACAGTGATATAGAGCATAGTCATTAGCTGTAATAGTCTGAAGTCTGGAAGAAGGCAGGGCAGGGTGGCACTTCAGCCCTCTGTATTGACTTTCCCTTGCAGCAGGACTGTATGCCACTTTTTGTCATGTTATATGTGGCTCAGTTTGAGTAGCTAGGGGTGTCTGTGCATGTGCTGGGGAGGGGGGCGGGCATTAATTAGAGCAGCTCCAAGACCACTCTAATTCCAGAACCTAGAGCCCTAAAGTTACACCAAAGAAGTGAAAAATGAAAACATTAGGGAAGAGACTGAGCATGATTGATTTTATTGCCCTCTTAAGTGGGAAAAATGCACATGCAGAATGGTGGATACTTGACAAGTAGATATTTTAAAATCTTGATTATGATGGGGGGAGTTTAATAAAGCTTTTGGAGGGGGGTGCAGGGAAGTAAAAGAAACTTTGTCCTATTTTGAATCCTAAAGAATCTCTTTGAGGAGACAAAAAGTTCCATTAAAAAGTTTTTCCATTTCGACCAGCTCTGTTTACAACCTAACTGAAATACCTTGTCTAAGTGACAGGGAGAAAAACGTTTCTAGACAGTCCATATCAGTGGTGCCGGACCTGACCTTCATGGCCTGTAAGCCGCATCTGGTCTGTGGGTGTAAAGCCTCTGCGTGGGGCTGGCCCAGGCAGGGCAGATCTAGTTGCATGAGGCTTGGAAATTTGGTGGTGGGGAAGCAGTGGCGGTGTTAATGATCGCTGCTCGCATACCACCAAATTTCCAGACCTGTGGGGAGACCCATGGGCTGGAGTATATGGTTTTGTAGGCTGGATCTGGCTGGCAGACTGGGGGTTGAGCACCCTATTAGTGCTGTCACTCCAATTACTACTGGGGGGAGAATTTCTGAAAATATTCAATATATGGACAAAGCCTCTTCTTGCTCAAGGAACCCATCCCCTTGTCTGAGAGATGGAGAGAGGAGTTCAAATTTATGTAAATGCAAAGAATCTGTGATAATATATACATACCTTTACACATACATGTATGTGTCTATAGAGATATATACAATCATGGAACTACCTTCCCCCCGCATCTTAAATCAATATTGCATTTGTAAAAATATATATATACAATAATTCCAAACTCAGAAATAATAGATCTGTGTCAGCTTTGTCTGCAGAGTCTGGTAGAAACCAAATGTATCAGAAAAACTGAATACATTGCTGTAAGTAGCAATTTGTTATGTTAATTTTTCAGCTGTATCTCATGTCAGATGGCCTTGTGCTTTAATTGAACACAGGGTGCAATGCTGATTTTTTTTTCTTGGCCCTGGAATGAAGTATTTTGTAGCAAAATCTTTTGCTGATTATTTTGCTTTGGCTTGTAAAGGTTTGAGGACTTTCTGGCTTATTCCCTTTTTATTGGCAAGGTATTAACAGACAAATATGTATAGGTCAGAGTTCTCCTGCATATACCATAGTCAGAGAGATCCAGTGTTTGGGATCTGAACTTTTTTTATGCTCTCGTTTAGTTTGCTTCCTGCCTTTTCTGTAATTGAGGAAGCTCTCCATACAAACCACACAACACTGTTAAAAGCAGGGGATAATTAGGCGGGCTATAGTTGCATGTTAGGTTTGCTGGCATCAGGTTTTGATTTAAGCACTTAAGCACTTTTAAGCACATGCTTACGCCCTAATAAGTTCAGTAAGAAGTGAAGTTGTTAGGCAATACAAATATTGTTTGCTGTATGGTGAGTCCCTGAAGAAACAAAGATTTGCATTAACACGTTGATACTGGGCACAGCAAAATCTTTAGGAAACAGATTAGACACCATTCCTATATTAAATAATACTGTAATTGATTCAATTGCATATCACTCAGCTAACATACTCCTAACTGGCTTGGTTGACAGGATTGTCTCAAGTTTATTTGTTATAGGAACATCTTTTCTGTTTTGTTTTTTTCCAGGGAACTGCTGGTGACTGCTACTTTATTGGTGCACGCTGCATTTGGTAAGTGATGCTGTTATACACACACACACACACACTAGTCTGCTAATAAATAAATGTATAATAAAATATTTTTATTTTAACTATAACATATAAATAACAACATATACAATGTAATTAATGTTTAAATCATAGGAGAGTGTAAGCGAATAGTAAGATCAAACACTGGTAATTTCCACTTAAAAAAAAGAAGACTCTAAATGTATTGGAGGCTTTATTTTTTTCTGTATTACCTAGTGCATGCTTGCTGGAAAATTATTGTGAAACTTTATTGCTTTAGAGAAGTAGTTTTATAGAAGAAAGGTACAACAAAGTATAGCTCCTTCCAGACTGCTGAGCAGTGTCGTCATCTCCTGTGGCTGAGGTCTTGTCTATACTCGTTTTCTTATTTATCGTAAAGTGAGTTGCTATTTAATTTGAAGTAATGAACATATTTAAAGGCCAGTCTGCTTGCTCTGCAAGCATTTGTTCCAGCATTTGTTCAGTCATTCTAGACTGAAATCTATGGAAGCGTTTAGCCCTGGAACAAGTATTTGGGGGAGTAATCAGATGGTCCTTTGGGAATATTTTAACTACCTTGAGCTACCGGTGCACAAATGGAAAGTTTTTTACCTTCCTAAAACAACCCAGAAAATTGACTTTTAAAGAAACCTTATTGAAAGTGTTGCTTAGATTTAAAAATGTAAGGACTAGAATTCAAGTTGCTTATCCCTGGAGGCAGATGTATGATGCGTTTATGACGGTTTTTAATTACATGGTCACATGCTATTTTTGTCAGAGGGCTCAGGGAGTTATTCAGCTTTGTTTGTAGTATCTCTCTGCACCCTTTGCTCTAGAAACTGGAAGATGCGTAGTAGTAAGCACTGCAGAAGGAAAAAGGATGGTCTTGTGGCTACCATGTAGGAGGACTCGGTTCTTTCCCCTTGCCAAAGTCTTCCCCCTTGAAGTAACTCAAAACCTTGGAAGATGGTTACTGAAGGTATGTCTCCATTGCAGTGAGCAGCGGGTTGCTATATTTTCAGACCTCTGCAGCCCAGCATCAGTAAAGGCTGCACTGTGGCTGTGCCCAGGATCCTGGTAGCTCATGTTGAAGCTTGGCTTGCCATTTTCATTGCTATTGTCACGGGAGCTAGCTGGGTTATACCTCCCTATGCTGCAATCCCACCTGCACTTGCAGGGTAGACCTGCCCTAATTGTTACTTGTTTTGGGGTGACAGATATAACACACAGAAGCACTGAGCACAGGCAGAATTGCAACTGATGTTAGCCAGGCTCATAGATGCTCAGCATCTCTGCAGGAAGGCAACTGAGGGCTGGAGAAATTAACAGTTGTGTTAGGTTGGGGGCTGAGAGAAACTTAATTGAAGCTGGTGGGTGTAACAGCTGCTTTCCATTCCCTAAATAAGGGAACAATTAAATACCCCTTTGTTTTTACATAGCTGAAAAAAATATAAGCCCCCACCCAAAGCAGAAGCCATATGTAAGGCAGCGCTGCTATACTGAACTATGTGGGTTGAGGGGCTGTACTATGGGCTGAATGTAAATGTAAGGAGGGGAACTCGACTTTAGCTGCATCTGTGCCTCTGTGGGTGAGAGAGAGAAGAAACAGAAAAACCACAGGAACTCTGAGAAAAGGGGTAGAGAAGCCCTGCAGCGAGAGATCTCTGACAGCATGATGTTGAGAAAAAGCTGAGAGAGATTTTGGGTAAAGTGCTGGCTAGAAAGAGCCTTGGGAATGCGAGCAAAACCCCCATTTCCTCCTCCAATATATAATTGTTTTTTTTTAAACCAAAACAGGATTATATCAAACAAATACTTTGCTGCAGTAGCATTCAGATTTTTTTGAAATATCTATCTAAGGTAGTTGGCAACCCACATTATCTGAAGCAGGTTGCTGAATTAAGGGCATGCAGCTTAGCTGGTTGCAATGCCTTTTATGTCATTGGTGCCGCCTGTCCACTCAGTTGGAGCTCATCAGCAGCCTCCTACAGCAGGTAGGAAAAACCCTGTCTTTTGAAACAAAAGCTGTAGCACCTCAAGGGTTTGTATGCACTTGGTTACTTTACAAGCCATCATCTTTACGTGGAGGGTTAGGAACCCAGCCCAGTGAAGAATGTGTATCCTACTCTATTAATATCTCCTGGAAAGTACCAGCTCAATCCTCAATTTTTGGCTTGCTCGTCAGGTCAAAAGGGTAACAGAGGATGGGATTCAGAAAATTTCAAGTAATCTTTCTTCTGTCACAGATTCCTGGTGTGGTCTCGAGCAAGCAGGCTTGTCTTAGTTGTTCTCATAACGGAGAAAACCTTTTTCTCTTTCTATAGAGGCAAATCCTTGAGTGTTTGAGGAGGCACATGATGAACAGTTTCCTAAAAAAGCTCTTGAAGAAACAAATATTTTTGTATTGTATACACCATGGAGGCTCTGAATGTGTCAAGTAAAGTTATGCAGGCAGGTATGGAGTGGTGTTTGTAGTTCCCAGACTGTTGTGCAGCAGAGGATGTTTGGTTTTCCCATGCTTCTGGGCTTTGCCGGTTGCCCAGGGGGCCAGGAAGGAATTTTTCCCCCTCTGGCTGCTGCAGGTGTCAGGGTTTTCCTTCTTTTTGTTCTTCATCTTCCTCAGAAGCGGCGAGTGTTGGTTTCAGCCAAGGCTGGATGTGCAGATGCTGCTCCAGCGGTCCCTGGCTAAAGGGCTCATTTGCTCAGTGTCAGACTGATTAGATTTGGGATCAGGAAGGGATTTTACCCCACAGTCAGGCTGGCATGGACTCTGTGGAGGGGGGAGTTTCTTTCTCAGTAGTGCAGAGGATGGTTCTCTTAGATCTCTTGACTGGTATTTTAATAAATAGCTAGTGCTCATGCAGTGGCAGGACACAAATGGTACCCTCATCTCCCTGCTTTACCTGTAGCAAGCGTAGGGTCTCTTTGATGTTTTGGAGCACTGTGCCTGGTAGTTGTGCAAGAAAGTAATTTTTTCCCCCCAGTTCTGTTTGGAATAGGCCAGGTGGATACTTGTGGAATATAGTTTAGCTAGGGATGATTCTGTCTTGGGCAGGGGACAGACTAAATAACCTCCTGAGGTCTGGTCCACCTCTACTCCCCCTCTTCTATGATTCTGTGAATTTATTGGATTATAAAAACAAAATATCTAACAGGTTTCCCCTTCTGTTCTATGATCGCTGCTCATCCTATGCACTGGATGAGGCAGGGGCCATTTGGGAATAATCATCTGTCATTTATGTAATTATTATCATAAAGCACAGGCATAAGGGAACTAAGCGGAGGTTGCATGCACAGCCTAAATTCTGGTATTTTAAGTTAACAGGAGGTTTACTAAGGCTGCTAAAAGATCCCAACTTTCATATACAAGTGGCATGGAAAACTCAGGATCTTTCTGACTCCAGCCGTTATCCTTTCTCTTACCAAAGGGAAGATCAGACGCAAGGATCCAAATGCAGTGGTCCCTTCAGCCTCACAATAGGTGCTAAGGCATCCCTTGTTCGTCTTGTCTTTGGAGAGGAGAAAAGAAAAATAGCTGTTTGTCTTGTACATGCTACAAAAATCAGGGTGGGCTTTTTTTGTGTGTTTCTTTTGGTAATATTTCAGTGCAGAAAAAAGCTTGCGTACCCCGCCACGCCCCCCACCCCCATGTGGGAGCAGAGCATATGTATGCCAACTCCTTTACAATTTCTGTGGGAGGGCACCTGTGCTGGCAGTCTGCCGACTGATGCTGCAGTTTCCATGACACAGGCTGAGCCCCCTGCTAGATGAGCACCGTGGGTAAGGGCACTTGGCAGTCCTGCTCGCCCACCCAGCCTCTGGGAACAAGAAAGGAGATGCTTTTTGGGGTTTTATTTCCAAAAAGCAGCCAGCTCTCGCCACACAAACTCTTTAGGACCTTCCCCACCTCATAAGCTTTTTAAATGTTAGGAGTTAACAATTTTTTACAGTCTCAAGCACTAGATAAAAGCCTTGCATGGACACAGGTGTATGCATGCGGTGGGACATCTTGTTAGAAAGCCAACATCTTCAGTTTATCACGGGGTTGGTGGGCTAGATCGCTGTGTTTGATGTCCAAAATTATGCATGCATGCACACTTTTTTTTTTTTTTTTCCCTTTGTCTTTGGCCATGGCTGTGGGAAGAGTACCTCAAGAGCCCTGGTATTGCAACAGGGATCTCCCAACGAAAAAGGCCTCTACTCAGGAATTGAGGGTAGATGCACACCTTCTTGTGCAACTAAATATGATTATCTCTCTCAAATGAAGATGATAGGTTGAGCACAAGCTTTCATGAAGGCGACTTCATGGCCCAGGGTGCTGATGGTGGGGTGTCAGGGATTGCTAGCTAGTGGCAGGGTAAAAGAGGGGGGATTTGTGGTGCAAGTTGCGGCTTGCCTGCCATCCGGCCCCGGCACGCCAGTCTCTTGCAGGTTGGGGTTGCAGGGGTGTTTGGCCGACAACACGGCTGCCCCCTGCGATGGGTGGATAGGTACGTGTTTTGCAGGGTCCCTGATGCTGTGCAGACGGGGTAGAGCCTGCAGGCACAGAGAGGTGCTTGGCACAAGCCCCGGTGGGGCGGGACGGCGTTTCTTTTGGAAAAGAGGAGGCGCGTGTGTGTACCTCTGCTTGTCGTGTGTGCGCACGCACGCTGGTACTTGTGGGGGGTGAACACAGTGTGTACACTGGGCGTGGGGGGTGCATGCATTGGCCCGTGTGTGGGGGGTGTGCACTGGATGGGGAGGTGTGTGGGGGTGTGCGTGCACGCACTGGCACTTGGGGGAGGTGTGTGCAATGTGGGGGGTGTAAACTGGATGGGGAGGGGTGTGTGGGGGGTGTATGCGCTGGCACTTGTGTGGCGGGGTGTGCACTGGCTATGGGGAGGTGTGTGGGAGTGTGTGCACACTGGGGGGTGCACTGGCACGTGGGGAGGTGCGTGCACTTGTGTGGAGGATGTGTGCGCACTGGCACTTGAGGGGTGTACACTGGGTGGTGGGGGGCCGTGCACACGCACTGGCACTCGGGGTGTGTGTGTGTGCGTGCGCGCGCGCGCGT
>NW_017728996.1:3859501-3859843 GCF_001723915.1 Gavialis gangeticus | reverse complement strand
CCGGGGGCTCCCTCCTCGCCCCCCGCCGCCGCCGCCCTGCCCCTGCCTCGGCACCAACCGCCCAGCCCCTCCGCTGGGGACTTGCACCGGCTTTCCCCGCTCCCGACTTGAAGCTTTGAACCTCCGCGTAGTCCCGAGCAGCGACTCCCTCCCCTGTGTCTAGCAGCCCCCTCCCTTTTTTTTTTTCCCCTACCCTAAATGTTGCAAAATGTCTCGCATTATTATTTATTATTATTATAATAATATTTCTCCCGGTCCAGCTCCATGTCCACGTTATCCCCCTGCGTGGGTTTGGGGTCGTAGGGATGGCATGCGCGGCTGTGTACATGCAACGATTGGTGG
>NW_017728996.1:3849168-3859468 GCF_001723915.1 Gavialis gangeticus | reverse complement strand
CCCCCCCAACAGGTCCTGCTTGTATCCTCCGCTGCCTGTTTTTTGTTTCAAGTCCTATTGCTGGAGACCGTAAGAAACCCCCCCTTTTTTTGGCCCCCTCCCCTCCCCTCCCAAATCTCTTTCCGGATGATAATTGCGTTGAGATGGAGATTTATTTTTTGTAGTTTTTGTGCTGTAGCTACAATAATGTGTGACTGCCGTCTAGCTGCGTGGCACTTGGCTTTGGGGAATGTATTTAGCAGACGATTTTAAGCTTGTCTGATTTAAAAAGATTGGGGGGTGGGCCGGGAATTACCTGGCACCCAGGAGCAAGGAGCTAATACTTGTGGGGTTGCGTGTTTTTTGGGGGGTTTTTTGTTTTGTTTTTGGCAGGGTATTAGTGAGGTGAAGGGGCAGTGCGGAAAGGGGAGTGGGCTGGGATGGCTACCAACGCTGTCAAGGGTATTGATCTCTGGCCGTCTGAAATTCGAATCTCTCCTTCCTTGGCATCCCAGAGCCTCTTGCCTCTGCGTACTTGGGGGAGGGGAGGGGAAAGCCGCATCTTGAGCGCTTGAGGAAGGAGCAGGAGATGCCATCTATTTGCCTTCCCCCTACCAGTTGCTGCTCCGTGTTTTGTATGTGCCTCGGTTCCTTCCCCGTCCCTGCCGTCGACCTCCTCGCGCCTGCTCCTTCAGCTGCCGCTCTGCTTTCCCCAAGCAGCGGGGATGGTTTCTTACCGGTTGTGCTGCCACCTTCGGGGCTCTGAAGCTGGACGTGAAACGGTCAGCTGTCTTGTGAGTGTTATGCTCTCCCTGCGTCAGAAGATGACCAGCGCTGGCGCACTGAAAATCTGCAGATTTAGGACAGTCCTCTGAGCGCGCAGTTGAAGAGCAGGTGTAACTTTGCCTCTTGTGCGCCAAGATCAAGTGTCTGAAGTCCCAGGTCGAGCAGCTGGGATGGAGGATGCTTGCTGGTTGTTATGCCGTACGTGGTGTTTAGAAGGGTTGAGTTCTGCTTGCTCAGTTGTTACAGTTTTTGAAACAACTGAGTTTTGCTCGGTCTATGTGATTTGACCTGGAGCACAAAATATATTCATTAAAAAAAACTTAAGTGTTGTATTTTCACAGATCGAGGGGCTGGAGCCATCCATTTAGCGTGCAGGCTTTCCTGCTGCCCAGATGGCGTGTACTGTTCAGATTCTGGACTCCCCTTTTCAAACAGGGGCACAGAAACTGAAGCCAAGTGCAGGAGATGTGAAGTCTGCTACTTGAGCTGAAGTTGGGTTAGACCTCACTTGTTGGCTCACCTGTAAAGACCCATTACTTCAAGTACTGGATGGGGTGAAAGCTTTGTAGGGAATAAGCAATTAACAGCAAGTGCTGTGATTGCCCTAAGGAAAAAAGGGCTTCCCCTGTGTGTGCATACACACACGTACTCTCTGGATTTGTAAGGTAAAATGGGATTTTACATGTGGGGGCTGGAAATTCACAACAGAACAAGAAAAGCTTTTAAGTATGTTTCTTGTGAAGTAAAATAATAGGTTCTTTTACTATTTTAATAGTCTCAGGCAAGAACTTTGGTCTTTTCTGACCCTAAGACTAATGAAAGGGCCATCAGTGGTTTTAAAATCTGGTGAGTTTATGGGGAGAGAGAAAAAAGCCAAGTTTAAACAGTTGCAAGTTTCTGCCCTTGCCTTAGCAAGGTAAAATTGGCAAATAAGAAAACATGTCTAAAGGTGGTTGTTGTTTTGTAGTATCTTCATACAGAAACTAGAGGGGGAAACTCACCTTGATTAGGCATGTACTGCTGTTAAATATAGAGAGTAAGGAGAAAAAACCTATTTTCTTAAAAATTGTACCCAATGAGAGAGAATTACAAAGATGTGAATTTGGGCACAAATGGAAAGCATAAATTTTAAGGTTCCAAGATGAACCAAGACCTGTTTTTGTTCCTATAATTGTATAGCAAGGTGACTTGTTTTTTTGGAATTCAGTTCTCTGTTTACTTCCCTAGATCTATAGGCTGTGATGCATGTGAATTTTTCTTTTCCTAATTGCTGCCCCTCTCTAATTGCATACAGGCACTAATTTATCTCAAGGTAAGTTATTTAAAGCTCTTTCTAATTGGAGGGAGTATACTTGTATGTTTTTTAAACCTCTCCTTCAGTCTTTCTTGCATCTCTTTTAGGCTGGCTATTAAATTATTGTGATCTCTGCTCTATACTCATGTCTCTTGGAAATCATTGCACAGTTTGGGATAATCAATTGTTATATGTGGATCAAAGAATAAAAATAGCTTGCACTCAAGTATTGTCATTCTTGATACCGTCCTAAGAAGCTGGTTTGGAAAACACATGCTGGGAGGTTTCCTCCTTTGTTCTCTCTCATTTTAAGAGAGTGCCTTGGGGGATTAAAGAGATCCCTGGTGTGTTTCTTGTTAGATACAATTTCCAGTTTAAGAAAAGTGAACTGGCAGTTTGAATGAAAATACATAATAGTACTTCTGCACAACAGTGTTTAGATGAAAACAGTTTTGTTTTAACTTTCGAATAGGTAATACTTTCCCCATATAGGTAGGGAAGCCACTATGTCACTGTATTGAAAACCCATTAACATTACGGCTTTCAAGTGGTAGTAAGAGGAGGTTTAAGTGTGACAGACTTCCTGTTATGAGAAAAATGCGGCATAGAAGTTGCATTAAATGTTGTCATGATCACTGGTGATGACTGTAAGTGGTTCTTCAGTGTTAGTTAGAATTTTACCCTTGTGGTGGGGCTTTGTTGTACCAAACCTTTTTTCAGTATTTTGTTTAGACTGTGCACTTCTGTGCTCTAAAGCAAATGATGATCAGGCTGTCATTCTTTTCACTTTCATATTTGTAATCCTGAACATCAGTGTAAGCTTTTTGGAATATTTAGGCTAGGTATCCACTTTTAAGTATTTACTTTCACATTAGAACTGCAGAAATGGAGTGAATAAAATGGGAAGTTGTGCATCATTGTTCAGCTGTAAAAGTCCAACCCCTTGCCACTTCTCTATTGCCAATAAAAGTTGAATTGCATTTTGTGTGCACATAAATACAATGCATACACTTAGTTGTGAAGGGTTTATACTTCACTAGTGCCCATCTTAAGCTTTTTTTGCAGGGATGTAGGAGCAGCATTCTTTATTTGTGGATACTTGAGTGGAAGAGGAAAGATGTAAGAACAGTTCTCTAATAAATGCTGATGAGTTATTTCATGCATTCCCAGTTTGTTTCCCTTCTTATTGTACAGGCAAAGCATTTAAAATAGATACGTCTTCAAAGGTTGGAAGCCAAGAAATAGGCAGGTAGTGGACAGTTAATTTAGCCTTTTTCTCTTGGTTTTTTTCCCCTCCCCCCCTCCTCCCTTTCCTCTTGATTCAGAGGACAGACAGGCTTGGCATATTCTGTAGTTATGTGGGGTAGATATGCTAGGGCATCTTTTGGGCATCATACACAGTATGTGAGTTTGGAAAACCTCAGTGGAAGGCAGAAACATTCTCATGCCCAAACAGCAACTTGGCTGTATGTTAGTCTCTTACTTGAGATGTGAGATTGGACCTCTGCCTCTTATTTTCAGTGTAAAAAGTATATACCCGCTTGTTGCTACTCCTTTTAACCTAGTGGATTTAATTCTTGCAGCCTGTTCTTGTACAGCCAAGCATTTTAAACATTTCTCTTTTAGCACAATTGCAGTACAGAACAGTCTTCCAAACAGTGGAGGCTCAAGTTTTTTCCATGTCACCATTCTGAAATACCCCAGCTTTCTCCAGTCCCTCTGAGCAATTATTCTCTCCATGTCCCTTAAGCATCTCTTGTAATCCCTGTTGATTGCAGTAATGCTTATGAGTGAGTCCATAGCAGAAACCCAAGGTTAATCAGCTAGTGAACTCCAACATGCTGCTGCATGGACCTTGCTGAGACTATTGAATTCAGTGTAATTGTACCTTTCTTGCTGGGCATGAGGATTTTAAAAGGGATATTTTGTGGGGGAAGAGAGAGCATGGTGGGAGATGAGATGGAGCAAGACCCCAGAGGGTTCATGGCCATGAAAGGAGTTAAGATCTCTTGATACTTGCCTTTCATCTCACAATATTGGTATTCAGGTCTTTGGCTCTGTTTGTAGGGAGATTTCTTTTCTGCGCATAAACTTGTATTGGAAATGTCTCAGAAGGTGTTTACTTTGGCTGCTTCTGCTGCCTACGCTTCAGGCGCTGTGGATCCAGTTGAAGCCTTTCTGGGGTGCTTTCTGAAGGAAGACTTCTCTGCATCTCCCTGGTTAAAAGGAAATCAAGGCCTCGGGAGAGTAATAAGGATAATGACAAGCATAAACATGACTCTGTCAAAAAGCTGTCGCCATGTATCCTGCACATCTTTCAAGCCCAGATGCTTGAACTAATGCTGTCTGTTGTGAATACGAACCTGGTCTCCTATTGTTGTAGGCACGTCTGCAGGGAAACTTTTTGCTTTCTTCCTTTTGCAAGAATGCATTTGGCTGGCTACCGTGACAAAAGTTCAAACAACTGAGTCCCAAAGAATCCTCTTGATAAAACTGAAGATTTCTGTTGACTGTCTCAGGTATTGCACTGTTCGTTGCTGTCACTGTTTCAGTGCTGTGTAGGCTAAATATATATGGGGAGCTTTGGCTTTACGATTTTTTTCAAGGAAATGCTTGGTTATATAAAATGTTCATGTTAGAAAATGCTTTTTGACAAATTTAGTTTTTTTTTTCCTGGAAGGAAAAGAAACCAAAAGTCTCTGTAACAAGTGGATTCCTTTTAGTAAATGACTATTTAGGTCATTAAAGTAGAAAAATAATAAAATAGTACGGCTTGCTTGAAGCTTTTGAAGTGCCTGTTGACTTCGGAACTTCAATCAGTGTTGTCACTACAAGTCAATGAGCATTGCTT
Source organism: Gavialis gangeticus (assembly GCF_001723915.1). Classification (NCBI taxonomy): domain Eukaryota; kingdom Metazoa; phylum Chordata; order Crocodylia; family Gavialidae; genus Gavialis; species Gavialis gangeticus. The sequence goes on along the minus strand of NW_017728996.1, from coordinate 3,854,558 downwards.
TCTGCCTCAAACATGAATACAGTCACTGCCAAAAAAAAAAAAAATTGGCCACTGCAGCTAAGGTTGTCTAAATGCTGTCTTGGGCCATTCCCCAGCATAGACTACTTTAAACTTTTATATTTCTGAAAATAAGGTAATACAGCGGTTGGGTAATATTTCCCATGCTGTGTCCCAGCATGTTTGCTTTGCCCCTTCAAGTTGGCAGGAGCTGCTGGGACCAAACGTAACCTGACAAACACATTCAGGACCATCGTTGATCTTCGTAATCTCTTGCTTACTTCCCACCTGTCAGGTACAACTTCACTTATGCAGGAGTTTTATAGCAAGCTGCCAGTTCTTGTATGGACATCTGAGGAGAGGTAGAGAGAGAGAGCGTGCCATGTTATCCATTTTGTGGATTTTAAGCTGTAATCAAACCCCTTGCATCTTTTGGCTCCAAAATCTAAATGTTCAAATATAATAAACATCTTTGTCCATGTCATTTTTTAGCACTGCAAAGTGGTGAGCCACTGGGGGAGGGGGTGAGTGCTATGGGGTGTGTACAGCCCCATACCTGGAGTGCTAAATATCCCTATTATCTGGTTAGGGGTTAATAAGGGGCTGCTCCTTTGTTCCCCATCTCCCATATAAGCTTGTCAGTGAGGCAGCTAAGGTAGAGGGGCTGCCCCCAGCTGCTTCACTGCCTGCCAGCTGCTGTTCAGGAGGGTGGGTGGGGTGTGCCCCGTCTGCTCAGCCTTGCTCCCACTGATTACAACTCCCTGCATCAGGTGGTCTCCCCCTGCTTCATCAGTAGTTGGTACTAGCCCCACTAGCTGTTACAGGGTGGCACCAGCTGATACAGGGTGGCTACAGTCCAGGTTGTGACTGGTGTGACTGATTGATTTATTTTTCACATCATGCAAAATTGCCTAATTGGATCACTTAATGGCCATCTAAAATCAAGCTATGCAGCTACCCCTGAAACAGTCAAATGGTTATCAAATTTACAACATTCATAGATCGGTGTCTAATCCTAAAATCTCATAGGAAAGAAGAACAGCAGCTGATAGGGCTGCTCGCGAGCTTTTGGCAGTAGCAAGAGCTGATCTGTGGTCTCAGGCCTCCTGAGAGCTGTTGCTGCAACCCTGGCTGAGCAGGGCAGCGGCAGCTCTAGAACAGCCTTGGTGGGAGCAGACCTGCAGGCTGCTGGGGAGATAATTGCTCTCCCTTCTTCCTCATTTGGGGGTGGGGAAGAACAGCAGAGCACTTCGGGATGCTAGGGGTTGGAGAGACCTCCTTCCCCAGTGCTCCCTGTAACTGTTCCTGTGGTAGATGTGGTGCTACAGAAGGTAGGGCTACAACAATGTTCCTGTTCAAAATAGGAGTTGTTTTTGTGGTGGATGTCCCATTTTGTGGCAAATCTGTCCTCTTTATAGTACTACAGACAGAGCTGTCCCTAGGGCTGTGCTGGGGTGGGGGGGGGTGTGAGTGGATGGTACTGGCAGTGCTCGGTTGCAGTGGTGGGAGAGCTGGTGGTGTGTGGTGGCTGCCTGTATGCCACTGTCTACAGGGCCCAGGGCGCTTGCCCCAATTTGCCCCCCTCTAGGGACAGCTCTGACTACAGACGGCCTGAATGTGTGCACGCTTGCTTTCTTGTAGCATGATAAGGGTGTGTGTATATATAGCATTACAAAAGTAACATGCACATCCACACATGACTAGTAAGGCCCTATGTTGCTTCTACTTGGTGATGTTTCACTAAGTATGTGAATAAAATAGGAGACTAATTGCAAATGTTTTACCGTTTCTGACGTGTGTGAAAGGGCTGTATAGTCTTAAAGAAAAAAGAAAGGCTGGAAGGGACCTCAGGAGGTCATCCAATCCAGTTTCCTGCTTTTTTGGCGGGGGGGGATCACCCCTGTTTAAACCATTTGTCTAATCTGCTCTTAAAGCTTTCAAGGATGGATGTTACCTAGAGGTTAGGAAATCTTCCAGTGCTGAATCACCCTCCTACCTGAGTCTTTTTAAATTTCTCTTGTTGCAACTTAGGCTGTTACTACTTATCCTGTCCCTTCCCCTGGGCCAAAGAGAATAGGCCGTCACCATCCTCCTTATAACTATCCTTTAAGTATTTTGAATGTTATTATGAAATTCCTCCTGCACCCCCCCCCATAGCCTTCTCTAAAGAACTAAATTTTGGTTCTTTCAGCTTCTTTGGAAGTCACGTTTCCTAGACCTGTAATCGTTTTTTGTTGCTCTGTGCTGTTCTCTTGCTATCTTATTAACAGTTTCCTTGAAGTGCAGTACCCAAAACTGAACGTTGTACTCTGTGAGGCCTCACCACTGCTGATTTAAAGTAGAAGAATCATTTCCCCCCCAGCCTCTTTCCCTCTAACCACAGCTGACATCCAGGACCTGGCACGCTGGCAGCCCCACATATGCCCCCCTCACCACCTGCACAATATAGAAGAGTAAGATTTTTATTTTGAGCTATTAGGCAATTGTCTCTCTATACACTACTCAACCCCCCGCCCCCCCCCCCCAATTAATTAGGAAATTTTATTTTTTAAAATAAAATTAATGTTATAGATGTTTGACTTTTTTCCTAACATGATTTGTTTTTTTTATATATAATCTGTTAAAATATCTTTTACAAGACTGTGTGTGGCCCTTGACAGGTCACCAAAACTTAAGTGGTCCTCCAGCTGAAATATATATATTTTTTTTCTACAAGAGCATACTGACTCATTAAGCTTAGTCATTCCCCAGTTTTATATGCATCGGATTTGTCTTTATTCAGTTTATTAATTTTGACTGATTTTTGTGCAGTTTATCAAGGCTATTTTGAATGCTTATCCTATCCAAAGAAAGGGTGTTTGTGCCCGAAAGCTTACAAAGCACAATTCTTCTAACTATTTAGCTGGTTTATTGAAAGATAACTCCTTTACCCTAGGAAGTGTCTGCCTAAATCCTGTCCAAAGTCTCTGAACTCCTCTACTGCATGGTGCCATATACAAATTGGCTAACTGTACTCAATCCCATCCTCCAAATCACTAATGAAAATACTAAACCCCAGTTGATACCTCCTCCTAATTAGGCTTTGAGTCATTGATGGAACATGATCCTGAAACATGGTGATCCATGAGCCCCTTGCGTGTCCACTAGACTGTATTTTCTAGCTTATTAACAAGACTGTTGTGGGAGATGGTCAAAAGTCTTAAAAGCTGAGGTGTATCGCATTCACTGCCCTTGCTCCCTGCCCCAGGCTACAATGACTGTCCCTTGGTGGTAGCAGGAAATCAGGTTGGTTGAGCATGACCAGCATCTGCACCATCTTCACACATGGCCATGCATTATTAATTCTGTGCTACTGCCAGTCTGTAGGCGTATGTCGGGGTGGCACGGTGCCCTGTTTGGCTGACACGGCACCATGTTCTAAGACCAAGGATAAGTAGGTGTTACCATCTGACTAATTGCTGGGGAATTTGGTACAGTGACCAACTGGAGGTCCGTTCTTTCTAGCACATATGCTTTCAGTCTCCCCTGAACTTGAGTACTATCCTATTTGCAAGACAAGAAAATGAATAAACATGGGTAAATTAAATAAAAGTGCAGTTTCAAGGAAGATGTTTATATCTGTTCAAAACCTTCTTGCTGTTAGACACATGGGTGATAGGGTGTTTTGAGAAAGTGTCCTTCTAATGGGAAGTTTTGCTCAGCTGTGACTTTGGAGGTCAAAACTGCTCTTTTGTATTACTGCCTTCCCTTGGGGCTAGACCTTCTAAAGAAGCCCCTGTGCAGCCCTAGCAGGAAGGAAGCTGGGAGTACAAATGTGCACTCCAGAAATCACCAGAGCGCCCCAAGGGATGACAAGGTCGAATGTCACAAACTCCTCCATGACTGTTTCAGGCTGGACATAAGGAAGAACTTCTTTACTGTCTGAGCCCCCAAGTTTTAGAATAGACTGCTGCCAGAGGTGGTTCAAGCACCTACTTTGAACACCTTCAAGAGACATTTGGATGCTTATCTTGCTGGGATCTGATGATCCCTGCTGACTTCCTGCCCCTGGGCAAGGCGCTGGACTCAGAAATCTGGACTCGGAAATCTTCCGAGGTCTCTTCCCGCCCTAATGTCTATGACCTGAGGTCAGGACTTGCATTGAGACTCACATTCTTTTCTGCCTGTAAGATGCTTAAGTGATACTTATGTCTAAAGCAGAGGTTCCCAACCCCAGGTCACGACCCAAATGAGGGTCACGGGTGCAATGTGGCAGTGTTGCACAGAAAAGATGAGCTGTGCTGCATGCCTGGAGCTCTCCTGTGCCACCAGCAGGGGGATGATGCTCAGGGGCAACAAGCAGGGGCTCAGTAGGGACAGGTCCTGTCAGACCAAGCTGGTAGCCTTCTACAATCAGGTCACAAAATCATTGGATGCAAGTGTTGCAGTGAATGTAGTCTTTCTGGATTTCAGAAAGGCCTTTGACACTGTCTCCCACCCCATTCTCATTAAAAAAAACTAGGTGACTGTGGCATTGATGGCTGCACAGTCAGATGGGTCGCAGATTGGCTGAGGGGCCACATCCAGGGAGTGGTGGTGGACGGGTCATATTCTACCTGGAGGGATGTGGGCAGTGGGGTCCCCCAGGGCTCGGTCCTTGGGTCCGCACTGTTTAATTTCTTTATTAGCAACTTAGACAAAGGGGTGAAAAGCACCCTGTTCAAATTTGATGACGACACCAAGATCTAGGGCAAGGTGGGCATGCTAGAAGGGAGGGACAGGATACAGCTGGACCTGGACAGGTTACAGGGGTGGGCGAATGAGAATAGGCTGGGATTCAATACGGACAAGTGCAGGGTGCTGCACTTGGGCAGGAAGAACCAGCAGCATACCTACAGGCTGGGGAACTCCCTTCTCGAAAGCACAGTGGCAGAAAGAGATCTTGGAGTCATTATTATCGATTCCAAATGAACATGGGCTGCCAATGTGAGGACATGGTCAGTAAGGTCAACCGCACCTTGTCATGCATCCACAGATGCATCACGAGCAGAGCCAGGGAGGTGATCCTCCCCGTCTGTGCGACACTGGTCAGGCTGCAGCTGGAGTACTGCGTCCAGTTCTGGGTGTCGCACTTCAAGAGGGATGTGGACAACATGGAGAGGGTCCAGAGGAGGCCACTGGCATGATCAGGGGGCAGCAGGGCAGGCCCTACGAGGAGAGGCTACAGGACCTGAACCTGTTTAGCCTCCGCAAGAGGAGGAGAGGGGACCTGGTGGCCATCTACAAACTTACCAGGCAGGACCATCGGGGAATGGGAGAGACCCTGTTCCCCTGAGCACTACTGGGAGTAACAAGGGATGACAGTCATAAGTTGTTTGAGAGTAGTTTCATAGTTTCTAGGGTCGGAAAGGACC
>NW_017728996.1:3841237-3844168 GCF_001723915.1 Gavialis gangeticus | reverse complement strand
AAGAGTACTGGGGTCAAACGACCCCAACAAGGTGTTCATCCAACCTCCTCTTAAAACCCCCCAGGGTAGGAGCCTGCACCACTTCTCTTGGAAGTTGGTTCCAGACCCTAGCCGCCCTGACCATGAAATAGCGCCTTCTGATGTCTAACCTAAATCTACCCTCTGCCAGCTTGTGACCGTTATTCCTGGTCACTCCTGGCGGTGCTCGGGGGAACAGGGACTCCCCCAATGCCTGCTGATCCCCCCTGACTAGTTTATAACAGGCCACTAGATCCCCCTCAGCCTTCTCTTGTGGAGGCTGAACAGGTTCAGGTCCTGTCGCCTCTCCTCATAGGGCCTGCCCTGCTGTCCCCTGATCATGCGAGTGGCCTCCTCTGGACCCTCTGAATGCTGTCCACATCCCTCTTGAAGTGCGGCACCCAGAACTAGGTTCAGGCTGGACATTAGAAGACATTATTTCACAGTCAGGGCGGCTAGGATCTGGAACCAACTTCCAAGGGAAGTGGTGCTGGCTCCTACCTTGGGGGTCTTTAAGAGGAGGCTGGATAATTACCTGGCTGGGGTCATATGAGCGCAGTACTCACTCCTGCCCAGGGCAGGGGGTCGTACTTGATGATCTGGTTAGGTCCCCTCTGACCCTACATCTATGAATCTATGAACTGTCGCTGCCACCACCACCGCACTCCCCTCCCAGCATTGGGGCACAGAAAAAAAAGGTTGGGAACCACAGCTCTAAAGGGCGCATCTGAGACGTTAAGCAAAATTCTGTTCCATAAAAGCACTAAGACATCTAGATCTGGTACACATCTCCGTTTCTGGCCTGGGAAGATCCTGAGATGATTGGAACTGGTCGATACTGTGTAGCTGGAAGTGTTCCAGAACGGCCCCTGACTTGTCCACCTGCGCCTATTCCCCGTTGCATTTCAGTAACATTGAGAAAACGTGAGAGCTCTGTGTAGCCTGTGATTGAATAGAGGAAAAAACCCCCGCACTCCGTGGCTGTTTAAACTTCATACGATGTTTTGCTCTGAACCTAGTGGTTGGGGCACTTTCCCTGGGGCGGGGAGACTAGAGCTCTTGGCTGTGCCCAGCTGGGACTCTTATGCAACGTATCCTGGTTCCCTGGCAAGTGTCCAGGCCGAGGGCCTTTCTGCCCTTCCTCCTGTTGAAGGACTGTAGCAGTCACAGGGCCAGAAGGTGAGCACATAGGAGGGAACCAGCTCCTTTCTGGGGTGGGAGGAAGCGTGGGTTCTGGCCTGGCAGTTAAATTGTTTAAAACTCCTGCACCCCTTCTTTATTTTTTAATCTAATGACTCTTAGTGTAGCTCTGCTCATGTAAAACTACACCCTATCCTGTCTACAGTAGGGTTTTAATGTGTTGGCTATTCCCTTGTGAATGTGTGCTTAATTTTCCCCGTATAGGAAAATGATGTGCGTGTGTGCTGCGAGTGGGACTTTTGACCCCAGGCAATGCACCAAGTTCAAGAAGTCCCTGTCTCTAGGGGCACAACATTATAAATGTACCAAGCTAACTGTGAACATGGTTCAAACCTTGGACTTCTGAATCTAAAATCTTGAGCTCCTGCTGTCTGAGGTCAAACAGCTCTTGTTTTTTCACCGGTGGTATACCAGGCTCATCCGTGGGTTCATAGATGTCAGGCCTGTAAAGGACCTTGCGAGATCCTCCAAGTCTGTTTCGGTCATGGTGTAAGTGAGTGTCGCACTGCTGAGCCTAAAAGTATGATGTGGGTTTTCTCCCAAGGTGGAGCACCTTGCATTTCTCTGTGTTGAATTTCATCAGGTTTTGTTCTGCCCACCTTGCGAGCCTCTCCAGGTCAATCTTGCTGAGGTCCAGCTGCTACTTGAATGGTACATGGGTAAATTATGTTCTCTGGTGTGCATCCTAGGTGTGTTCTCCTGTACAGAGCCAGGCACGGCCTCCATTTAAGTGTTGCCTTCTCACCGTGGAATCTGTCCCTGTCTCTCTTTTGGATAGACACCTTTTTGCTGTGGGTGATTGCACATGCTGCGAAGTCAACCGTGTCTGGGCAGAGCCAAGTCTCTGTTCTGGAACTGGACAGATTCAGCCCACGAGTGGATTTTTGTCTAGCCTGCAAAGCTGGGATATTGGTGGCAGGGGAGTTGACAATGAGGCATTCGTTTGCCCGTGGCATGGCAGCTGGGTCAGAAATGGTGGCCTGCCTTTGGCTGGAGCTCTATTATTTTGGCCTGCCACTCCTAAAAGGCTGCCAGCCCCTGCTCTGGAACCCTTACGGCATACTGCCAGATGGTGCTTGCAACCCATTACGTTTTCTTGAGATGCTTGCTCTACACTTAGGCCTCCAAATCAGTGCTGTGGCCCTCCCAGGCACCCTGCTGCTTGCTGCCAGCTCTCTGAACTACTCAGTTAACCCCTTCAGGAGGGCAGGCTTTGCAGAGTAATTCATTTACAGTTAATTGTGCTAACTGTAGCTCTTTAAGAGCAGCATGTCTTTGCAAAGTATGGTCTTTGGAGCATGTAATTAAGAATAGCCTTTGGCCCTCTTATGTCCAGAATTATGCAGTCTGAGTCTCCGGCACACGAATCCCATGTGAAGAGCCGATTTGTCTCCTGTGCTAGGCTAGCCGCTTGCTAGATTTCTGATTTTATCGTCATCTTCAGGGTGGTCCACAGGATGGCCCAGCAGGGCAGGGTCTGGAACCAGTGGTCTGTTCAAGGTCATTATTGAATCATAGAAAATGAGGGTTGGCAGGGACCTGAGGAGGTTGCATCTAGGCCAACCCCATGCTCCAAAGTAGGACCAACCCCAGCTAGATCATCCCAGCCAAGACTTTGTGTAGATGGGTCTTAAACACCTCCAAGGATGGAGATTCATAGTTTCATAGTTGCTCGGGTCGGAAGGGACCTGAGCAGATCATCAAGTCTGACCC
>NW_017728996.1:3839278-3840121 GCF_001723915.1 Gavialis gangeticus | reverse complement strand
TCGTCCGGACCAGCTGATTTAAATACGTCCAGTCCCTCCAGTTGTTCCCTGACTAGATCCTCCCTGACCCATGGCTTAGGAGCGCCTGAGGGGGACCCAGCGGGGGGGCTGATCTGGTCCCTGCTCAGGAAAATGGAGGCAAAGAAGTTGTTAAATAGGTTAGCTTTGTCGTCTGTTGTGACGACCAGATTTCCTAGCGTGTCTTGCAGGGGCCCCACGTTACCCGGTAGCTTCTTTTTGCCCCCTGTGTATTTAAAAAAGGACTTCTTGTTGTCCTTGATCCGCGTAGCTAGTCCCAGTCCCATCTCTGCCTTGGCCTTCCTGACCCCTCCTGCATCCCTGAGCAACCGCAGTGTAGTCCTCCCTGGTGATGGCCCCTCCCTGCCATTGGGTGTGCACCTCCCTTTTAGCTAGGAGACATTCCCAGATGCTTTTGGTGAGCCATGGGGGCTTGTGTGCCCTCCTGCTCCCTTTGATCCGTGTGGGGTTACCTCTCTTTGGGCTTGGAGGATCGTCTCCTTAAGGAGTGACCACTCTCCTTGGACACCTGGCTCCCCTCCAGGACCTCCGCGCTTCCCCGACTATTCTTCTTAGCTCATTGAAGTCCGCCCTCCTGAAATCTAGGGCTCCTGGCTTGCTGCAGGCCTTTGACACCCTGCGCTGGATGGTGAATCCCAGCAGGCAATGATCGCTGTCGCCCAGGTGGTTGAGCACCCACAGCCCCCGCGTCAGGTCGTCGCCCATGGCCAGCACCAGGTCCAACAAGGCGTCTCCCCTGGTGCCGCTGTGCACCTCCTGGGTTCGATGGAGGTCCTGCATTTGGGCTAGGAACCTATGTGAGCG
>NW_017728996.1:3828735-3834278 GCF_001723915.1 Gavialis gangeticus | reverse complement strand
GTCCTCCTTAATGTAGAGCGCCACCCCCCACCTTTCCTCCCTGGAGATTCTTCTACCACCTCTCCGGGTAGCCTCTTTCAGTTTTTTACTACCTTCCTTCTGAGAGTTTTTCCTCTTGCTTCCTCTTGCTGCAACTTCAGGCACTTGCTCCTTGTCGTGTCACCTGCCCCCACTGAGAACAGTCCAGCTCCATGCTCTTTGGAATCGCCCTGCAGGTAGATAAGGGCTGCTATTCAATCCCCTCTCAGCCTTTTCTTCTGCCTAAATAAGCCCAGTTCTCTCAGCCTCTTCTCACAAGCCCTTCGCTGGACTCTTTCCAACTTGTCCACATCCTTTCTGTAGTGGGGGGCCCAAAATGGGACACAGGACTCTAGATGTGGCCTCACCAGTGCCAAATAGAGGGGGAAAATCACTGCCCTTGACCTGCTGGCACCGCTCCTTCTGATGCAGCCCAGGATGCCGTTAGCTGCCTTCACAAACAAGGAGGCTCATTCTTCAACACAGAACACAATATCCAGCATGCAAATTAAGAGCCAGAATACAGAAATCAAAGTCATAAACTAAAATTGAACTTACAGTTCGACACAAACATATCCCTGCCTGTCGAATCTCACAAACTGAGGGTTTGGTTCATATTAGGGTCATAACGTGAGCCAGAGCAGCTGAAAAGGCTATGTGACTATGAAGTTTACTGCCAGAGAACTGGAGGAAGACTTACCTGAAGCCCTCATTGAGGATGGGAGTTCAGCTTTGCCCAGATAGTCCTATCCTAGGCCTCAGTGAGGAACAGTCGTTTTCAGGAAAATCTGAATGTGTAAATGCATTTTTGAGAGCATTGAAAAAACAGCTGTTAAAGAGAAATTGAACAAAGCTTTCTAACTATGAAGTTGGTAGTGCTTTTCTAATGCTGTATCTTTGATGTGATGCAAGCACTGCTGAGGATATTGAAATCTAAATTTTTTCATTGGAATAAAAGCCAAACACTACTTGCTCCCAGTTTGGTAAAACCTTAGTATCTGGCAGTGTCTCTTCAAGGATTCTGCGGAAACACCTTTTTGCTAGTGCTTGAAATGTTTTTGTTGAAACGTCCAGAGACTGTTGCTTGCTTGAGTTGTGGGCATTTTGCATAGGAGCAACTCTAATTAGAAATGGAAACGTTTGTTACATTTTATATTCAGTTGCTTCTAAATGTTTTCATTCTAGTCTCTTCCTGGCTAAAATTTGACCGTTTTCTCAGTTTGGGAACAACTTTTTTTGGAAAGCTTTGCTCAAAATGATTATTCCATCTAAGAAACCTGTGATTGAAGAACACAGCTCCCATCGTTGTAGTAGTTTTAAACAGCTCAAACCAGCTCACGAAGTGATGGGAGAAACTTGAAATCTGCCAGGGTTTAAGCATATATGAGGGAGTTGTTTTTGGTGCTCTGATTTTAAAGTTAGTTGATTTATCAAAGCTAAAAGACTCGGTTATTCAGTATCCTGGATTTTTGTACCGATTTTTTTTTTTAATGGCATTTGACTTTCTGTTGTCTTTTCATGTGCACGTACAGCTTGGGAAGACTCAGAAGCAGTCCCGTGTTTTAACAGTTAGTGAATGTGGAGGCAGAAAAAAAATGAAATAAAAGTTCATATTTAGAAAAAAATATAGATTGCATGCACTGTAAGATTACTACGATTGCAGAGTGAGGGACTTGGGCAGATAATAATGAAGTTAAGGTATTTTGGCCTGTTATTACTAAGGTTCCTGCACCTATGGATGAGCAGTGTCTCTTGTGTATTTTTTCCTTCAGGGCTATCTTTTGTAATAGCATCTTAAGCAGTATTGTATAATGGAAGGGGAAGGTGGCCAGAGCAGAATGGTCATGCAGTGACCTTGACAAGGACCTTTTATAAGGGGCCAAATTGTCCTGTGGTTAAGGCACTAGCCTGAGACCAGCAAGACATATGAGTTCTGTACTGCTGTCTGCCTCTGATCTCCTGTATAATCTTGTGCAGATCACTTAATTTTTTTGCCTCAGGCCTGCCTTTGTAAAACAGGTATGGAGACAATAAGGTCATCATTGTTTTGAGTCAGTTGGCTAATGTGTTGAACTGTATATAGGCTTATGAGACGCAACTTTTATTTGAATTTGGATGTGGCAGTAAATGAAGCAGAGGCAATATGTCAGAGGAAAAGCCTGAAGGATTCGACACCTGTTTCATTGACAGAGCAGGTCCGTTGTGGGCTCTTGGTGGGGTAGGGATTGTGAAGGAGCAAACAGTGGTAAGAGACCCACATCCTTGTGATGCGCGCTTGTAAGAGAGTGAGGTAAGTTTGCATATGCAGTCGTAGCTTGTCCTGTGTTGAGTGCCTCACTTTACAGCTCTTGGGCAAGTCATGGCTGGCTCTAAATATCAGCGCAAAGGGCTGTCTGCAACCAGCCCAAGCCACATGAGTTGCTCCTCCCATTCAGCACTTATCTTCTGAGTGGAGCCCTTTCAGGAGTTGAAGGACAGGAAGTACAGTGTGCAAATTATTTGTCGAGCACAACGGGAGGGACAGGAAGGGCCAGACGTCAAGCAGGAAGTGGTGGGATTGCTGCTGCTGGTCTTTCTGTGCTTGTGGCCTGCAGTGTCGGGGGGAGTTGCAGACACCCTGCAGCTCCGGGTGGGATAGGAGGAGGCTGAGCCACAGCTCCTGGAGTTCAGCAGAGCTTCTGGATTTGAGCTGGACTGCTACTGATGGTCAGTATCAGGGGTTTTCAGCACAGGTGGTTGATACGTGTGTATTTCAGGGCAGCCTTTAGGCCACCCATAATTACTGGTGTGGATGTAACTACCATAATAGTCCCATTATCTTTTTTGGCAATGGTTCTCAGCCTTTTTAGTCTTGAGGTACCCCCGGCTAGACTCAAGGCACCGCTTGGAAAAATACCGGCTCTTAGGTTGGTTTTGTTTTGCCCACAGAAAAATAATAGAGCCACTTTTATTTCTGTTGCAAAAAACTCAGAAAGACCATGACTACAGGTTTCTATTTGAAATCCCTGGATTTATCTTGAGTCATGTCTGTAGACCTAACCATGCTAACTTTTTGGTGGCATCCTGCAGCACCCTAGAAAGGATCTCAAGGCACCCTGGTTGAGAATCACTGTAGCATGGAAAGCTTGACTAGATAGGTCTACATAAGAGCTTTTCTGGACTGCTGTTTTAGTAGCAGGCATTACCTTGACTGAAGTCAAGCTAAAAGCAATATCTGTTATGTACTCTGCTTTTTAGTAGTTTTGAACTTGGATACTTTAAGTCATGAGTAGGTGCAACTGGGCACATAAAATCTGAATTCCAGCTCATAGCTCATTTTTCTGGAGGGGGAGGGAGAATTAAAAAAAAATTGTTTAATTTAACTGTGCCGTAAATGTAGTGCTTGAAGGAGAGAATGGGGGAGTGCCAAACTGATGGTGCTGGGAAGGAAAATACTCCCTTTTCCCGTAGAAAAGCTTCCTCTGCCTGGCTTAATGTACTTCAGCCCTGACTTGAGTTGCCAAGGTCATTACTGCCTGTAGTGTATAGGCAAGGGAGCACACCTAGGGAATGCAATAGTGCTGCACATGATTTTACCCTAGAATTAACCCTGGGCAGCTTGCATGATTTTTAAGCACAACAGAACAGGCTTCATCTACTGTGGGCAGATTTATAGATGTTTTCAGTTAGAAAATGCTGCCTATTCTAGGCAAATCAGAACTTCCTACATCTTAAATGCCGGAGGCTGCAAGTGCGAGAGGAACAGTGGAAAAACCCCTGGTCATACCCAGTTCACTCCCCCTTTCAGCATCTGCTCTCTGCCATGGTATGACATAGGTTACTAGGCAAGATGGACCGATGATCCGATCAGTAAATGGCAATTCTTATGTTCTAAAATGTATGTTAGCTGAGACATGAAGGTCCTGATCTCCACTGAATTCTTGACCCCTATGGAGCAGCCAGTTGTATCTTGGCACTGGGTGGCAAAGAGGCTGAGGCTCAATACCCTCTGAGTTGTGTATAAGGTGAGAAGTGCCTGGTCAGAGGCACACCACCCATGGTGGAGATTCCTGCCAGACTGCTCTCTGTGCACCTTGCAAGGGGAGAATATCTTCTGTGCCAGTCTTGGGCTCACTGATGTTTCTCCCCTACTTCATTTTGGAGATTGGCAGGATTCCACAGTTTCACTGTGCAATCACGGAAGTGACCAGTATCTCATGCATTTTGCTTTCTCTTGCATCCTAATTACTACCCCTTGGGGACTGGACTGTATTCAGCTATCTTACAAAGTGATATGCAAGAGGCAAGGATTTTTGGGTGGTATCTTTTATTGGTCCAACTGCGTAGCTGGGATACAGTTAGATAAGCTTCTATGCCTTGCGTTCAAAAGCTTGTCTAATCCTATCCCAACTATGCAGTTGGTCCAGTAAAGGATGTCACCCCCCAGAAAATCCCTGCCTCTTGTGTAATTTCTGCGATCATCATGGCTACAGCATAGTTCTAACACTACTATAACATGAAACTTTGAAATAGCAGACACGCTTCTGGTGATTATCGGGTTGGTTGAGTGTCCTTAGAATAAAGGGGCTTTGTTCCCAGTTACCAACTTTCTTATGCTAATATTTATTATGGGACTTTAAAATAAATGGTGGCATAGCTCAATATCAGACACATTAAATAAGAATTCTCTTACATAGTCACGTATAAATAAGAAGAACTTTTCCAACTATTTGAGTTGGTCTAATAAAAGATATCGGATTTACCCAAAGAATCTTGTCCACATATAAATAGTAGTGTCATTTAAGCCTGGTAGCTTGGATTATGCAGTATTTGGACCTGCTACATAAACTGGCCTCAAAATGGAGCCTTGGGTAAAATGCAGCGTTTTACAAAGAAAATGGAACTGTGGTCTGAATAATATGTAGACTGGTGCCGCTTGCAAACAATTGAAAGGGCTTGGTGACAGCAGAAATAAGATTGGAGAGCTGCAGTGTTGTTGCGGGGAGGTATAACTGGCTGCTATCTTTACTTTGAAGGTGAACGACTGAGAAACCACTTTTATTTGGTATTCCAAGAGAGTCTCAGCACCTGGACACTGCTTTTAGCAGCCGGTGAGAGAGAAAATGAAAACACAGGCTGTAGGGAGGGAAGGTAGAGACTGCAGAGCTGTTACTGAAGCAAGGCCATGCTAGTGTGCTGCCCTCCTGCTGCTGCCAATTATCTCCAGGCTTAAACCTAGGTTCTGCCTAGATTCAACAAGTGGAAATTGTCATTTCTCAACAAGCCGAGGTTATCTGCCTTATTCTTTTTCTTTTTCTGGCACTTGCGCTATTTTTAGAGCCAGGCTCTTTTGCAGTGAGAACATATTTGCATACAACTCCTGCCTACAAATGTCTGGAGTCATGTATATCCCTAGTAACATAATCATTACAACGTACACAGGTTTTTATTTCAGGTTTTTCCCGAAAGCTGTGGTTTCTAAGAACCTGTTGTATTACCTTTTTTTTTTTTTTTAAGAAAGGCTACTAATGATTTGTGAATAGTGT
>NW_017728996.1:3823200-3828672 GCF_001723915.1 Gavialis gangeticus | reverse complement strand
TTTTTTTTTTTTTAAGCAAGGCTACTAATGATTTGTGAATAGTGTTCCACCTCCTCATGTCCCCCACCAGCCTTGTTTCTAATAATAAGTCTAACTTAAGCTTACACTGTGCAAGTTTTTAATACGTATTTAGAAATGGGGATTTTATTTATCTGTCCAGCACCCACTCTGGTCAGAAGAGAAACCTTGCAGGCACATGTAGGGTAAGCTGCCGACCTACAAGTTCTTATCCTCCAAACCTTCAAGCACTGACTCTAAGAACAGCATAATTTCTGTATTCTTGAATAGGATCCTAAAGCTGCTTGCCTATTTGGCTGCAACTGCATACTGAACTTCTCCTAGAAATGCTTAAATCCTCTTCCAGAGTTCATGTATTTTACTGTGTTATAACTGTATGAGTGAGTCAAAGCTTGCTCCCCACCCCCCCATGTATGTTATCTTGTATTTATCAACATGGGAGTTTCATATGGTATTGTGTTGTCCATTTACTTGCTCATTTAGGTTTGTGACAGATGGAAGCTGTCCTGTGAATTTATGAATAACGCGTGTTAGTCCGCCTGCTGGAATGGTGTTTGATGTGTGAATGCATTGATTTTAATTCCAAGGCTCTGCCTAATAAATGGGCAGGAAAGAGGAGAATGACTCCAGGTTGACCGGCTATAACCAAACACTTAAAAATGAAGACCCAGTGGAATAACTTTGCTTTGGTTCTGCCTCAGCCTCCAGCCAGCCAGCTTATAAAACTGGTTTGGACTAGGAAGGACTAAGGCTCACCACACACTGGAGAGCATGAACCCCAGGCAGCCTCTCCTGTTTTATAACGATAACTCCAGTTGCTTTCCAGAATAGGGATAGAAGGAGGGAGGGGTGTTCAGGTTCTTTCCTCTGTCTTATCACTTCCATATGCGTCTCCAGGTTTGATAAGTTAAGAAAGCTCATATAAAGGAGGCAAGAGAAATTTTTGTTGAATGTGTATTTGCAATCAGTCTCTTATTTGGAGAGAGAGAGACTTCCAAAAATCTGCTTAAATGTATTCCAGAAATAAGGTTCTTGATCCTTAAATGAATGCAGCCTTGTGTCGGTGCATCTCCTAACAGCATGGGTGCTGTGGGCAGGGAGGGGTCACTTTAGAAGTGAGGAGAAGGTATAACTTGACTTGTACAAAGCATGTTTCCCGACATCCAGAGTAGCAGCAGTAACCAAAAAGTGGGGGGAGGATGAGAGAACCAATGAATATTGCTCAAAATCGTAATGTGTGCTTGTTTAATCCCCCCAGTATATCAAGGATTAGGATTCTTTATGGATTACAGTGTCTGTTTTGGATCGAGGATTAGAACGTCAGGTTTGGCCATTCAGTACAAACCCATAGAGCAGAAATTTTTGTATGTAGCTTTTGGGCAGTCATCTCAGTTCTCCCATCATATTTAGTGCTGCCCAAGTACTATAGTCATGGCTAATAGCGTAGTCACTGTGGTGACAAAGCCAGTAACAAACTTCCTTGTGGATCCTGTGGCTTTGGTTCTGCCTTTATATTCTGTAATGAAAGGTACCACCTTAAAAAAACACTGTAAAAAAACACTAAGAACTTGTTCACATATGGAGTTAATCTGGGATAATGCCCTGTGTAGACAAGGCTGACAAGCAGGAATCACTTTTATATGCTTCCTGGTGTGATGTACAAGGACAGGGAATTCACATTGAGTGAGATTATTTTTATGAGCATGGGTGCCCTAATGCCGGAAGACAGGAATCCTGTCACTTTTCTTAGGGTGATGGTTATAAAGGAAGTGGGACATCTGTTTACTCATGTCTGTCACCCATCAGGGTCTAAACTCAGTGACTTGGTGGGTTGGGGGGAGTATATACACCTACTTCAAAATGCAGTTCTGTATCCAGCATTAACAGTAACTTTGGACACTAGGCTGTAAACTGAAACTCCAACAGTGATCCATAGTAATGAATGACAGTGCAGGCTGCTGCTACCTCCTCTGTTGCTGCCTAGGAAGTAAAATGTCTAAACTCAGAACAGTTTTGTGCAGTAGGTTTCTAATGCTATGACTGCACAGTTTACACTGTTTAAAATGAGTCTGCCCCAGGATAGTCTTATTTCAAAGTAAGTAAATAGCACCACTCCAAACTTCAACACCAACCAGTTATAAATAAATAAAACCTGGAGACGTATAGATTTGATGCATGGCGACAGCTCATGGGGCATGAAGAACCAGTCACTTTGCAGCTGTCAAAAGAAACTGTATGAAAAGATACTGAGCCTTTCATTAACTCAAAGGCAAATATACCTCTGTGCTTTGGGAACAAAAGTTATTTGGTCAGAATGAGCAGTTAATGTGTCTGGCAAGACTGAGGAGGGGCATGCATTTATCAAAGTGTTAAGAGGTTTAAATGACTGTTACCAAACTTAATCAAAATTGAAAGCGAGACTAGTCCTTGTGCATGTTGCACTGGAGGCATTTCAGACTTCTGCGGTGGGTATCTCTTTTTTTTAAAATTCTTGACAGAGAGAGAGATGTACGGGAAATTTCAGTTGTCTTCTTGTTCAGCATAAGACATCTCAGTCTGTATTTCCTTGAAAAATGTATTCTGTGCAAGTGGTGGTTGGTATCGGTAGCCAATATTAAAAAACAAAAAAAATCCCAGCGCTTCAACCTTTAGTCGATTCACTTGGTTGCCTCTCTTTTATTTGTGTATTGTGCTGTGCTCACCATTTTAGTAATTGGCTCCACATATATGTGACCTCTTTCTGTTCCACCCCCCGCCCAGAGCTATGCGTGCAGTTTACATTTTTGAAAATCTGGAACTTCAGATGACTTGCAAAAGACATAAAAAAAAGTGGGTTTGACACTTCCTGCATTATGACTTGTAAAAGGCAAGAATGTGTGTGTGCGTGTGAGAGAGAAGAAGAGGGATGCTGCTGGGAAAAGAAGGTAGACATTGATTGTGAATGTTTTGTAGATGACTGGACTGCTAGCGAATGTGATTTTACTTTATTTATTTACAGATACAGGAATTTCCGTATCCGTGTCTTTTCTTGTTTTCCGTTAGCCGTATTGTAATTGGGTCAGGGGCCAGCTGTGTAGCTGGGTCCATTAACATGTTATATTTGTAGCCTGGTTGGGCTTTGATGAAGATCATTGCACAGGAATTAAACTATCCTATTACGCAGCTGAAGGCTTAGTCAAAAGTTTAAAAAAAAAAAAAAAAAAAAAAATTCTGTTATATAAAGGCCCAGTTTGTCTGACAGTAAGGCTGTCTTGCAAACATTTCTTATCTATTGATGTGTCATTAGTGTCTACCCATTCAAGCTGTTGTATCCTTTACAGAGACGCATATTTCATATCCAGAGATAGTCTAAACTGCCTTTTTCGCAATTACTTATCTTAAAAATCATACTAGTGGGTTGCATTGCAAAAACAATTCCCATTTGCAAGACTAAATGCACTGGGGAAAATAAAGCTTGAATGTACTTGGGAAAAAATTGGAGTCTCCTAGAACTAATTGAAAGATTACTACAATATTTTGCAACTTTATTCAGTGTCAGAGATGATAACTTTTTATACCTAGTGAGAAAAATAAAGCTTCTGGTGTGGATTAAAATCAAATGCAACTTAAGTGAAGTCAAATACAATTTAAATATGGTGAAGTACAATGTTGAGGCTATTTGAGAGTAGCAGTTACGCCAGGCCTTGCTGATGAGCATGGGATGCTTTTCAGTATGTGGGTAGGATGGCACCGAGTTCTGAATTTTTGATTGATCGTAATGGCTGGCAGTCATTCAGTGGAAGGAAAATGTATATTTAATTGCCTTATCTTGTCATGCTCGTTCTCTTCCTCCTCCAGTGACTACTAAATATTGATGGTTTTTCCTATATCATGGATTTTCCTTACCAGAACTTTTCTACTAATTCTGTCTCCAACAGTGGTAGGTATCATAAAGAGATCCAACTCAGTTTCTTGGTACAGGAGTAGGTGAAAGCCCAGGAAATCAGTCCTGGGAAAGCTCAAGTGCTAATAGGGGGGTTTTTTGTGTCACCCCTTCTATTCCTCTTAAATTTTCCCTGGTGTGCACTTGGAAAATGGGGACCTGTAAGTGCTTGCATGCAAAACAACATTGCTCCAACCGAGCGGAGATCGATCAGCTTTATTCTGTAGCCAGTGCTCCAGACAGATGTGCTTGTTTGCAAACAAGCACTTGCTCCTTGTATGCTCTTGGCGTTAGTTGATCTTGTGTGTCAGTTGAGATCTCCCTGGTGGGGATGTATCCTGGAAAGACATCTCGCATGAATCGGATATGGAAATGTGATGGTATTAAAGGCAAGCTGTAGGCCTCCTGCACATAAGCACTTTTGGAGCAGAATGTGACTGCTTTGGAGGCTTCAGTTTCATTGCCAAAGGATATCTGTTAAGCATGACTAAAAACCACTTTAGCGGTTTAAAGTGAAGCTTATTTTTGTCAGTTTGATTCAAGCATCATATTAGCTCAAAGACAGCTTTTTAAATAATATCTGCATTTCAAATTATTGGGGCTTCAAGCAGCTGACCCTAACGGAGATGGCCTTTGAGATGTATCAAGCATGTCTCTCAGGGTGAAAATATTGCAGAGCTAATTACTGAGCAGTACAGGAAGAAAGTTTCTCACACTGGCTGTCTAAGTAGTCATCTGGCTCCATATGGAAGAGGCAGGAGGGTTCCTCTCATCTTACTTCATTATTGTGATTAAGATTTCCACAGATAATGGCTTTTTGCTGCCTAACGTGAGACACTTTCAAAAGGCCTTATTTTAAGAAGGGGCCCAAGCATCCACTTTCTGAAAACAAAATCCCATTAAAGGTGTTTCTGATTGGGCAACTTCAGACCCCACTGTTGTTAGTCTTACTTAAAATCTTAGTCTTAAAACCACCTCAAATATTTTTTCTGTTTGCAGTTTAGCCAACAAACTTGAAACAAAATGAAGTTGGTGTGTTCCAGGGGTGGCACGAGTGGCCGAAGTGGCAGGGGTAGCCTCTGTCTGTGCCACCTAGCAGATGTGTGAAGGGATGGGCAGGTAGGACAGGAAGCAGGAGGCAGAGCTGCAAATTGGGCAGGGGGCGCAGGGGAGGAAACAGAAAGCAGAGCAGCAGATGGGGCATGGGGAGGGGATCAGAGTGACACTTGGAAAGGGCGTGCAATTAATTTGTAGCATGCCTGATGAAAAGTTTGGCCCCTGCTGGTCTGTTCCATTACTACGACACAGGTTCCCAACCATGTGTTGACATGTCCTGTACTCCCATGGTGGGTTTCGAATTGTCTTTAGGTCGTTAATTCACTCGACATAAGACTGCAGATTTCAGACACCCGATAGAGCTCGCTTGGATACGTTGAATCAAAACGAAGGTAGTCTGCAATAAATCAGCAAGCCACTAGACAAGAGAGATGTTTGTGTGTGTTGGTTTACATGTCAAACATTTTTTTTTTTTT
>NW_017728996.1:3819779-3823189 GCF_001723915.1 Gavialis gangeticus | reverse complement strand
GTGTGTGTTGGTTTACATGTCAAACATTTTTTTTTTTTTTTACTATGATATGTTTAAGCTGTTTTGAATTAATATATTCAAAGGTATGTAGCTGTTGTTATCTGGAAAAGTGACAGGAACTATGGCAGAATATGATGAAGAAAGCAACATCTGACTTTTCTGAAACTACGTCACATCCTGGCTATGGGAGTGAGGGAAATGGCAATAATATCAAAAACAAAATAGAAATGAAGTGTTCCCACCTGTGGGCAGCTTCAGAGCAGAGAGAATTTACAGTCTGGATCAAATTCCAGCTTAATTTATCTTGACACTTGCAATATGCAACAACCATTCAAACAGTGAGTTTTAACCAGTAAGATAGTTTGCTGTAGGCTAGACCAGTGAATGCATGTGTTTGCTCAAAACATTAAGAATATTAAGGTACTTAAACTAGCATGGCCACAAACTACTCACCTTGAGCATAAATAGATGTTATGCAAAGGCTTTTCTTAGCACTGTATCATTACACATTTATTATAGGAATACACAGTTGGCACCTATCTGTTGGATAGATGTTCTTTTCTTTTTTCTTTTATATTGCCCTTGCAAAAAAATTGCAAGTACAACACTGGAAAGGAGTTGAATTTTTCTGTATGAATAGCAATAACCTCCTTAAAGGTTATGGTGTTTTATATTTATTACTGTACTTTTCTGCTTTTGCCTCCCCTCCATATTGAATTACTGTAACTTCAACCTTTTAGTGTTCTGTGTGCATTAGACAAATGCAGGAAGTTACAGCCTGTCATGGAGGGTCTTGGGCTTCCATGAATTTTTTTTGTCTTACTCCCTCTTGCAAATTTTCAGTTGGTTGATTTTCAGTTTTTATAGCCCTCTTTCAGCAGTGTGCTGGTGTAAGTCTTCTTGCAAATGGGATTTAGGGCTAGGGTATATGCCTTTGTAATAGAGCAAGAATATTCATGCTCCCTGACTGCCGCGTTACTGGTTTGTGGTGGTTTTTCAGTCCATTTGTGTCTCTGGATTCCAGTGGTTCAGGCTGTAAAATTCTGAAGCAGATTCAGAAGATCTCAAGTACCTAAAAGGTCAAGCTCCTTAGCAGGGGCAAGATAATTGTACCAGACCATCCAGAGAGAGATGCTTTTAGTTTCTAGGAAGCATCTGGCAGTGCGACCAGGTATTTTTACAGCTGAGTGCTGGAGGTGCATTGAGATTGATTTTGGCCCTTTTTCCATACTGTGATTTAACACTGCAGGATGGCTTTCATTAGGAAAAAGGATCCCTTTCAGGGATCACCTTTTGAAACCAGGTTTTAGGATCATGCTGTATAGATTTCCTAGCATAGTAGTTTATAGGGCGATTCTCAGAAGAAGACTTTTTATGTGCACCTTTTGTGTTGGGACCCATTTTAGAGCCCAGTACTGTGTGCTAGGTTCTCTGGACTGCTTACAGCCAGGGCTCCTGCCCTTGGATGCTTTGGTGTTGAGCACCTCGGACAGTTTTTAAACGTTGATTTGACTTAATTTTTGTGCAGTAGGTGCAACAGTGTGTAGTTATTAGACATTTCTCCTTTTTATTGTCTTTGTCTTTTGTAAAACCATTTCGCATTGTCCGGAACATGCAGGTAATGTCAGAAGTACCTGCTGTAAGTAACTTGACTTTGATTTTTACTAATAAAATGTATGCTTTAATTCTTCGAGCATTTAAGGATTTGAAGAGACCCTTGTAAATTGTGTATGGGCATAAATCTTCACAGAACTGGCTGTTTGGGAAGACTAAGTCCCATTTTATGCCACGTTAAAATGCTTCTGATTTTTAATGTCAGGCTTAGTGTCTTCTAAACTCATTCTTCTAATGGAGCAGCGAGAGACTCCTAAAATGCATTCATAGGTTGTTGGTATAGTCTGACTGTTTTTTAAAGAACCGTAAAAGGGCTTGTGAAATGGCTGCTCTTCCTTTTTAATGGATTTTCTCCTTACCTTTTTCCTTGGAATCAATAACAGAGCAACTGGTAATAGCAGAAAATTGTTAGAGCTGTATATTTTCTACAAGAAAGTAGCAATGCTGTGTCGTGACTATATTTAGGTTATTGGCAGTACTTTTTGATTTTGGTATATGTGGATAAAGTAAATGGCGGCAGCAGCGGTGGTGGTGATGATGATTGTCACAAATGGGCAAGGAGTCCAAAGTTAGAGCAAGCTGTCTTTCCCTTCCTGTCTTTGTTTTAGAGGCTATTGCTACCTTTCAACACCTGGTATTTTTAAAATTAAAATAAACTTGTTTTTTAATACTTGATTTTTAAATGGGTACGTTCACCACAACTTGTAGTATCACCCCATCTCCTCCTCTTCCTTCTGTTGTCCTTTCCTTCATTTCCCTGTCACTTTTGGCTTTTCTTGATGTTTTGGCTTCTTTCCCTCCCTCCCGCTGCCTTTCTTACACCGTGTGTGTCTCTTCTTGTTTTGGCTCACCTCTCCGCCTTTGCAACGTGAGTATATCTGAATATGTTCAAATGTCTGTGAATGTGTTCAAATTCCTTAAAAGTTATACAAGGAACTGGATTTACTCGGTACTGAGTGTGACCTTGTGGGAAATGGGTGTAGTGTCATGGGGGACCTGTGCAGTGTTAGTCGCTGTGGTCTGATGCCCGTTCAAATGCATGTTTTAATGCAAGTCTACCAGCCTAGTAAAGCTCTGAATCAGATTGTCCTTCCAGATTGCTTTAGCTATCCCATTTGACCAGCTGTTGTGGCTATGAACTCATTCTTAAATGGTAAATGGAGACCACTCATTTGGGGGTCTGCATCTCCTTCCTTGCTCATTGTCACGTGTGCTTCTAGGTGCAGACCCTGTGTCTGTCATCTTTCTTGGTTGTTTGGACTTTAGGAGCTGGCCACCTAGTTCCCCAGTCCTAGTATTTCTGCTTTCCCAAGCACCTCAGTGGCTTAAAAACCTCCCTTCTCCATACCCGTCTGAGCTCTGGTTTTCCAGAGGTCATGTGGCGGTTCAGCAAGATGCACAATCTTAGCAAACGAATTTTAAAAAAACCTGGGACATCTACAAAACAGATGCTTTAATGCACAATGAAGTTTTATGAAAAGCCATTGCCATGAGTGCCGCCAAAGTGGAGCCCGTCACGTGACGGGTACAGGCAATCCATTAGTCCCGAGCTTTAAATGTGTATGTCAGTAACTGTGACGTGCTGCGCGCTTGTGCTGCCAAGATTGTGGTGTAGCCTGAACAGCTTGGGGCTTTTTGTTTTAGTCATTGTGGTGTGGCTCTGGGCAAAAATCACCTCCTCCCTCCTCTGCCCTCAAACATATAGAGAGCTTATCTTTTACCTTTACTGTTTGCCAAAACCTTAGTTTAACTGAAATGTAGTCGTTTGGTTGGAAAGAGAGACGGCACAAATGGGG
>NW_017728996.1:3815015-3819768 GCF_001723915.1 Gavialis gangeticus | reverse complement strand
GTAGTCGTTTGGTTGGAAAGAGAGACGGCACAAATGGGGAAACATCACCTTGTTAGAAGAGAGGGGCGGATGGGGTTTTGTGTGGAGCAAACCCACAGGCAACTTAATAATAATAATCAATAATGATGGTGATTATTATTTTCTATTTTTAGCATTGAATAATTCTAGTAGACTTGTTCTGTCTTTCAAAATGTCTTAATTTTCATGCTGCCCAGAAGTAGTAAATGCTGGTAGTAAAATGTTCCCACTTAGCAGATGTGGTAGACTGCAGGCTGCCAGGTCCATCCCAACAGCCTGTCCCAATTCTTTTTATAACCGTTTTTATTAAATGAAACAGCAAAATAGCAAGTCCATGTCCCAGCTATGCTGCACTTCATTAATCTCTGCCTGTGCCTCCCTGTGCCGTTCAGGTTTCCCACTTGCCGACATATTGAGGACATAGACCAGATCAGAACTGATCCCAGGAGTGGTGGTCCTCCACTGGATGGTGTACCTTGCAAGTGGCCCTCCGACGTTGAGCGTTGTACCCCTACAGTAGAAACCCAGAAGTAAAGTTAATTGCCAAAGACTGTCAGTGTCCTGGCTCATGAGTCATGACCAATGCTATGAACTGTGGCAGAGACCCATATATTAGTGTTACAGCCAAACAAGAAATATCAGTTTCGTGTTTACAGGTTAGCTCCAACCTTTAATACCAGAAGGTCATGACTGATGACTCAGAAACCCACGTGTTTCCTATTAGTCTGGAAAGTCCCATATAAACAATGCTCCTTTTTTGTCTTAATTTGGTATCCAATTAGACAGTGTTTCTTTTGTCCTGACTTCTCTTTGCTGACTTTTTTTTTAGAGGCTACGTAGCTGCTGGTATGCTTCTTTATGACACAGATACCAAAATATGTAACAATATCAAAGCCAGTGTTTTGATATTGGGTGTGTTGTATCTGAAAATCCCTTAGTTTCCTTGTAAAAATCTTAACTGTGCAAAACAGGCAATCAGACTGGTGCGTGAGAGACAGCTGAAAACTACTGTAATTTTTCCAGTGGTAGATGATTTGCATTTTTTCTTCTTACTTTTTATATTTAGTTTAAACAAACTTCTTTCTAGCTGTGCAATCTTATATGTTTGTGGATATGTATTTACATATATAGAAAAATGATCTGAATTCATATATAAATGCAATCGCATCAAAGAAAGCATTTCCAGTTTCTCGTGCATGATCAAATATATTTTGAGCTGGGCTTGGGCTTTGACTTGAAGGCATTCATTTTAAATAACATTTTGAAAATGTTACCTACTGTACTAAAAATCCAAGCCTTTGCTAACAAGGCCAAGTCTACACTAGAAACCTTAGAAAGTACGGTGCTGTCAGTGTGGGGTTATAGCATGTTTCTAGGTAATGTTTCTATACCAGCAGATGCAGTTATACAGGTGTTCTTCTGTCACTATAGTTTATTTGCTGAGTGAACTGAAAATAGCTACATTGGCGCAAGCACTTTTGTTGGTATAAGTGAGTCTACACATTAGGAGGGTTTTATTGACATAACTATGTGAAAGACATATATTTAAGTATAGACTAGATCTGACTGATCAGAGAAAATTACTGCTTTTTCAGTTTCACTTTTTGTGTTTGACAGTGTGTGGCACATTGCTTCAGCACCTAGGCTGTCTGTGCTAGGAGCACCATACCAGAGTGGTTAAGGGGTGATGTGATTTCTGGAGGCAGTTTTGGGTGAGCAGGGAAAGCCCGCTCAGCCAGACCCGTCCCCCATGATTGCAGAAGTGGGGCTGGCTGAGTGGGGAACCTTGACTTCTCTGGTTATGAAGAGGCACCCTGGGGTATGTGGGGTGCATCTACACGAGATGCTACGAGCAATAGCAACAAGCTACTGCGCAGTATCTCGCTCCAACTGCACAGTAGCGTTGGCGGACATTAACCACGATGTAACGCTACTGCGCAGTAGCTTGTTGCCACTGTGCAGTAGCATCTGAAAAAACAAACGTGCGGCAATGGTACAGCGCAGTAACATCAGCTGCTGCGCAGTCATTTAATACTTGTGCAAGTACTATGCATTTAGTACCTGCTTGTGCAAGTACTAAATGACTGCGCAATAACAGCTGTGCAGTCGTGTAGACGTGGCCTGTAAGCAGGGAAAGTGGGCTGGTGCTCCAGGAGCTTGAGGGGCCCTCAGGCCCCTAGATCACGTGCCCAGGGTGGCTGGAGAGTGCGAGCAGCTCATGCTGCCCCTCCTCTCCCACCACCGAGCTAATAGATGTGTGCCACAATAGAGCAGCAGAGCCTATGGCTACTTTTTGTTGCACCACTCTTCGTTCCTTTGATATGGTGGGACAAAGTGTAGGACATCTGTTTGCTCACAGCTTGTGCCACCATAAAACATTTTTGGCAGCACAAATGAGACATCAGATGACATGTTTCTACCCCTAGCAGGGCTACAGTTTTCACCGGTAGAATCCTGGCTTTGCCGATTCTACTTAGTCTGGCACTCCATCCCCATTGTGCCCTGGTAAAACCAGCTGTGCTAGAAAATGCATGGTTTTAGTATGACTGCATCTATGCTGGCGTTTCTGTTAGCATGGCTGTCAGGCAGGGGTGGCACCTCGTAACAACCCTGACTTCCATGCTGTGTTGGTAGAAGTTTGCAGGTTGACAGTGCTTTAGTTGGCTCCTGGTTTTCATGTAGCTTTCTTAAGCGACAGCCAGGACAAGTAACACATGCACAAATAAAATTGAAAATGTGGGGAAACTGCAAAAATGGCCAAGTTGGCCCAAAACTTACTAAAATGTTGACTTTTCCCCCCCCAATTAAATAGATAAGATTTCCTGTTGGTGGTATTTCTATAATAGACAATAGCAAGTACACCTTAACTTTCACTACTTAATGTTGCAAACATAATGGCAGTTTTTAGTTCTTTTTTTTAAAATAAGAGAAAAGAGTTAAGTGCCAGTTTCACGGTGGGAAAGATTGTGAGGAACTACTTGGTTCGGTTCATGAATCTTCCTACACTATTGACCACGCTTTCAACATATGAGCACTTTTAGGGCAAAAAGATTGCATCGTGGAGTGTTCTTCCAGTTAGAACATATAACTTTCTTATCCACTTTAGAAACCTTGGGGAAACCCAAGAATTGAATCTGCTGGTCCATGGTAAAACCAGAG
Source organism: Gavialis gangeticus (assembly GCF_001723915.1). Classification (NCBI taxonomy): domain Eukaryota; kingdom Metazoa; phylum Chordata; order Crocodylia; family Gavialidae; genus Gavialis; species Gavialis gangeticus. Next base: position 3,816,591 of record NW_017728996.1, on the reverse strand, counting down.
CACTGCGGAGCTCAGGGCGATTCTGTTTACTGAAGAGCTGGCTTTAAATGGTGGATATTAAGTCCTTTGGTTATAATTATCCAGTCTATTGTGCTGCTTACAACTGGGTTGCTTGAAACCAAGTGCGTTCGTGTCTCAGATGTATGTAAGTGGCACTTTCTCTTTCTTTCACCATTTTATACTGGGGCTGAAATGCTGCTGTCTTTTTACAATGCCAGCTCTTCCTTTCAAGTATCTCATGTTCTTTACCTAGTAAATCCATGCAAAAAATTACCTTATGTCTGACAGAGTGTGGACCAGCTGCACCTGTAAAAGAGTCCAGCAGACCTCTCAGTTATAGCCAGGCCATGTGGTCTTTGCAGCAAGGTACTTGGACTTCTGCTGTAACAGGCTGGAAGTTCAGTGGCAACTTTTCCTTACTGTAAATAATGCAGGTGACTTGATGAAATTCAGATGAAAATGAATAATGCATTAGTAAAGTGTGTGTCCATTTGGATAAAATTAAATTCTTTCTTCCAGTCTTGTGTGCTGCAGACTCCTACTGGCAGTACCTAACCACACTGTATTGTAGGGGAGATCTCAGGAAAGAAGCTGGAAGTTTGGGGAGCTGGATCAGAGACAGCCGGAGCTTTTGATCTCTAAGGAATGTGGGGTTGGCTGGGTTTGGGGTAAATGTGCAGATTTGATGTTTCTGGTAAATAAGAGTCTTGATTAAATCTGTCACTTTAAGTTTCAGAGTTAACTGTTTATGATGACAAGGTAGTTTACACATTAGGATGATGGATTGTTTCAGAAGGCTTAGAAAATTGGGGAAGACTACAGAGTGTCCCTTTTATACTCAGTTTGCATCTTTAGGGCAGTTTTTATACTGCAAGTGCTAGCAGCGCAACTTTTAAAAAATAATTACCCAGCACATTTATGCAGCAAATGGAGAAGTGTGGACTCTACAGCAGTTCTTATGCTGGACCCTGTGAATATTTGATTTATAAGATAGCAGTTGTTTTGGCCCGGACACAAACCGTTTCTGCAACACCTCATAAATATCCCCTTGAAATTTATCAGTTGACATCTGGAAACATTCAGTAAAATCTTACGAGATCCATGCAGCAAACCCCAGAGCTCTGTTGGGGTGCTGCATCACAGACATTTGACTTTCCTGTGTCTCCCTTGAAGGAAAATCCTTTGGGTGCTCAGTAGAAGGGGGCCCAGTCCTTGGCAGTGACTGAAGAGAAAATTGCCTTCTATGTCTCTTTGGTTTCTGCTACACAAAGGGGGAAGCACATGTGCACAAAGAGATTTCTCCTTCTTTTCTCAGCTTTTGTGTGCAGGGTTCCCCTTGGTTCCCTATCTAGTGAAGTCAGTCTAGACCAGGGGTCGACAAGCCTTTGGGTCCCGGTGCAATGGAACTGCCCCTGCACCGTGCTGCAGTCGGCTGTCTGGGGCTCTGGCAAGGTCGAGCTCTGCCCATGCCTTGCAGTCAGGCAGCATGGGCTCTCTCCCGCAGGACTTCCATATTGCTGAGGAGTTGTGGCAGCTGAGTCCTAGTTCAGACCCTGTGTCAGGCCCCCCCACCCCC
>NW_017728996.1:3808048-3814950 GCF_001723915.1 Gavialis gangeticus | reverse complement strand
CCCTGTGTCAGGCCCCCCCCCCCCCCCCCCCCCGGCCAGGAAAATGCTGCTAGCCCCTGATCTAATTAGCTGTACATTTTCATTTGGCAGTACAGCTTGGGGAGTAGCAAGATTCGAGGGTAAAGGACCAGCAACCATAATAATGAATGAAGGCAGGGCCCCTGCCACTTCCCCCAAAAAACCAGAAACCCCTCAAGTGTGGCAAGGGTGATGAGGGAAATGTATGTATTCATAATTTAGGTTGGAGATTGCATCTGAAGATTTCATGAAACTCAAAGATAAACCCCCTGTAAGTCATTTTGAAGCTCGTAGACACTTCCTTTCCCTCAAAACACATGTAGATTTATAGTTAAATTAAAACACTGGAAACACCCTGGCATTTCTAGTTCCCACTTCTGCTACCCCATTTCTAGTTCCCAAGTCTGTCACCCATTTTTAAATGCCAGCTTTGCCAAAAACTAAATGTTGGCAATGTAAAGCTTTGACTGTGACTACTATCTTTTTATCCACCTAGCTAGAAGTCATATGCATAAAAGAGCTCCTACACCAAAAGAGTAAGTCAGCATGAAGTCATGTTTTTCCTCTGGGTGGCTAAGAAAAAGGGTTGTAAGGTGAACTAAGTTGATGGTATATCTTTTAGAGGTCTGGCCACGAACAGGCTATGAGGACATCTGCTTTTGTATAGCTGTAAAATTAACATTTTTTTTTTTTTTAAAGAAGGGTGCAAGTTTAAGCAGAGAGTGCTTATAGTACAGTCACTGTAAGTATTCTGTTTTTTGAAGTTTGGCCTATGCTAGTAGCTTAAAAGGGCTAAAGGAGTCGCAGCTGTATTATTCTCATGTAAGGTGTCTGCCAATTTATCAGGGGTGAGAGAGGGGCTGGGCAAAAGAGGATGCTGAAAATTAACTAGCTGAAATGGGGAAGAGGGTGAAGAAAGAACAGAGCATTGACTGCAAAGAAAATAAACCGTTAGGTAAAAGAAATGTACCTTTCCTTTCTGCTTTGACATATTTTGACTTTGCTCAAATGAGGATAGGCCATAGTAAAACAGCCTTAAGAATAAAATCATGGACAAAGCATCCTTCAAAGACAGATGCCTAAGCAGAATGCATTGCAACATTTACTTTGAAATTACTTTAAGTATGGCCCTCTGTGACAGTTGGTGCTTGTCATCTGATGAGCTATGAGTTGTGGAGACGAGATGCTTCTCTCTCTCTCTTTTAATTAGCATATTCATATATTTTGTTAGACCTCTTTTGCAGAATTTTCCTGTGGCAGAAGTCCAAGCAGTGTCTGAGAACTTGGTGGCTGTACCACATGTGTTGGAGAGCTCGCCAAATACTTGCTAACATCTGGCTGTGTTTTCTGGAATCAAAATGATGAGGCCTTTAATTATATTGGTATGAATGTATGTGGGAAAGAAGGAAAATTAAATTTTGGAGTAATGATTTGGTAACTTATCCTACTCCACAGGAAAATTCTTCATCCCCTTTGGTCCAAATTTCTCCCTTGCTATTAAGGCCTTGGATCATCTGCAGCAAATTAGAAATCAATACCTATAAAAATGACAAGACCCCTCCCCAGACTTTCTACATCTGTATAGCTGCCAGCACTTACAAACTTGAACAAAATCTTATTTTATTTCAAGTCAAGGATGAGGGAGAAATAATGGCCTAAATCGATTATGCTCAAAATGATTAAAATGCAGAAAAGTATTAACTTTAACTGAAATACTAATGCTGATGAATTTTTGTTTGTCTTCAAGCAAATGGTTATGAGCCTTAGAGTTTCGGAGCTGCAAGTACTTCTGGGATACGCGGGGAGGAACAAGCACGGACGCAAACACGAACTGCTCACGAAAGCTCTGCATTTGTTAAAGGCTGGCTGCAGCCCTGCTGTGCAAATGAAAATCAAAGAACTCTACAGGCGGAGGTTCCCTCAGAAAATCATGACGCCTGCAGACTTGTCTCTCCCCAGCGTACACTCAAGCTCCATGCCAGCGACTTTGTCACCCTCTACCATTCCACAGCTCACGTATGATGGCCACCCTGCAGCATCACCGTTGCTTCCTGTTTCCCTCCTGGGACCTAAGCATGAACTGGAACTTCCCCACCTTACTTCTGCACTCCACCCTGTCCATCCAGACATCAAACTTCAGAAATTACCTTTTTACGACTTACTGGATGAACTGATAAAACCTACCAGTCTAGGTAAGGCTGTAATACTGTTAATGCTGTATATTGAATTTATGTTCAGTAATAATGGATGACTTCAGTCACTAGCGTGTACACTGTTTAATGCTGCATCCAGGCAGAGTTTTGAGCCATGTTATTTTTGGGTAAGTGTAATGATTGCTTCGTGGAGCAGCTTATACTATGGCACACAAGGAGATGCATCTCATGCACCAGCATTTGCAAGTTAACTCAACATTGTTAAGCTACAAAGAAATGTCGCCAATTCCGTGTACATGAGTGCCCCCACAGGAGTGTGGATTGGGTAGAAAACTATTGTTAGGACGAGGAACCCACTAAAAATAAGGAAGTGTGAGCAATTCAGAGCAGATGGCTGAGTCAGAAAGTTCATCAATCAATATTTGGGCCTGTCAAAGAAAAAAAATATATTTGGTCAGTGTAAGGCAGCAAGTTAAACTAGATAATCATTTTGGTCCTGTACAGACTTAATACCTAGAGGTTGATTTCTATAGTGTTTTACTTTGTCGTCTACAAAATGCTTGCCTAGTCCGCTAGGATATTTAACACCATAGTTAAATACAAAAACATTTTGCAAAATTGTTAACTGATCTTGAAAAGTCCAATGTCTGTCTCCAGCTACAGTTTGAACGGCCTCTGCTCTCCCTTCCAAGCCTGGAGAAACATTGGTAATATAAAATCTGCTCGTTATCAAAACAGGTTGTGACCATAGAGCTTATGCCAATACACACAACTGTGCCTGGGTGAACAGTGTCCAGTCTTGGTGCTGTTGCTCTACAACTTGCTACTGAGGTGTGCCGGCAAGTCTAGTGGCTTGTATGCTTAGTTTTTCACTTGTTGTAGACTGAGGCACTCACAAGAATGAAATGGAAGCCAGGTGGTTAACAGCTTCTGGAATAACAGAAATTGGTGTACTCTGGTTCCAATACACTGAGTGTAACGTTGAATTTCTCTCTAAAAGAGGGCGATATTGGCTTTGCTTCAGTCTGGAGTCTCTTAATTGGTTCATAGAAATTCCAGGCAGTGACTGTAATGCAGGATAATTAGCTGCTCAGAATGTGTCTCATCACTTAGTATTATAAATACTTTTAAAAGTAACAGTATAATGCTGTAATTTCAGTAAGACACTCTAGCACATGAATTATGGTATACGTTCATTCCCTGTTGTGGTGAGAGCACTCTACTGTCAGCCTCATGCCTAATAAACCAAGCCTAAATTAAGAGATCATAATTCACGCCTTGTCATGTCTTACTGCTCGAGCAGTTTATACATGGCAGGGAGTTTTCTCCTTGTGTGAACTTTCACAATGAAATGGGTGAGTATAATGGGTACAGCTTAAAACCATGACAAGTGCTTTAGAAATGAATTATTTAGCGCTGAGGGGTATGGTTGGATCGCATGTATTTGGTACTTTCTCTCCATTATGCCTCTAATCCTGAGAGTACTTTTTCTTTCTCCTCTTCTGGGAGGGGAGGAGCTCCTAGATGCATGCGTGCAAGAACCAGTGCTTTTGGTTTCTTCTTGTAGTGGAAAGTAAACAGTAATTCTAGTTTGTAGCAACACTCTCTGCAGACATCACAGGATGGTTTAGGGAAAAATCTTTTCATAAAGATGAGGAAAAATAATTACTGCATATGCTGGTAAGAAAAACCCACTGGTTAGTAATCTGAAACCTACAGACGTAAACCTCCTTGACAGTCGCTGTGCCTCTCGCTGTAGTGTGAGAAGGCTGTGCTATTAACGTCTCCACCATATTCAACATTATTGGATATGCTGGTTTTTAGTTAACATCTCGCATCGGGGCTGACCAGCTGGTAGTTTCTGGGCTGTATGCGGACGGTGAGGACTTAATGTGCAGCTCCTAGGTTCCTACCCAGTCACCACTCTCCCTATCACTCTGACTGTAGCTGGGGTTTCTAGGCTCCCCCTTAAAGGTGCACCAATACATTGGTCCCATATTGTATCAGCACCGATATAAGGAAAAGTGTTGTTATTGGCAGTCGAGATTTTTTTTTTTTTTGGCTGATAATGTCACTGATAAATGCCAGGTGCAGGCACAGCCGCAGTGCATTGCAGCAGGCAGGCAGCCAGGAGCACAGCCTGGCAGCATGGAGAGCAGTGTCTGGCTGGTAAGTCTGTTGTGGGGGAAGGGATTTGGAGAAGGAAGGGGTGGGGGTGGGGAAGCAGACTGAGTCTCTCGCGGTGAGGGAGGGAGTGGGACAGAGCCATGGGGAGGAGGAGGTGGATCCTGCAACTGCACGCACCCTGAGAGGGCATGGGGGCATGCGTCCCTGGATCTGTGCGCAGGGTGAGGGTGGGCTGCTGCTGTGGACTGGGGCTGGGCTCTTCCTGGCAGGGGGCTGGGCTGGGAAGAGCCTGGTGCCCCCCCCAGCAGCAGCCCACCGTTGTCCCATGCACAGATCTGCGGGCACACCCTGCCCCCCATGCCTTCCTGGGGTGTGCAGCAGTAAGAGCCGCCCCTTCCTCCCCACGCCCCCTGGATGAGCCGTGGCTCTGTCCCATGCCCCACCTCAGCTGTGCAGTACCTGCCCCAGCCCTGCTCACTGCAGGGGCCTTGGTCTGCCCCCATGCCCCTTCCCTCCCCAACCCCCATTCCCCCACAACAGACTTACTAGTCAGATGCTGTTCTCCAAGCTGCTGGGCCACCTATGGGCAATCGGATTGGTATTGGCCAATATGCCTTGTTAAAAATTGGCCATTGGTGTCAGCCCAGGAAATCTCTAGCGGAGTACCCCTACTTCCCCTCCCTCAGCTTTGGACTAACTGCTCCCACCCTGGTGCAGCCAACAGTGCTTGGGCAGCCTGCGGTGTGGTGCAGTGCGGGAGCTGACGTGGGGGCACGGGGTGGGGGAGGAGGAGCAGGATAGGTACCACCTGCCTCTACGGTGCAGTGGCTGCCTGTGAGTGCAGCGCAGTGGTGGTAGGGGGTCACCCATGTGGGGTTGGGGGCCTGTGGTTTACACTAGCATGGGCTCTGGGGTCTGTGGTCCCCACTGGTGTGGCTTATGGTGGTTCCCTTGGTTTTGGACAGCCTGCCTTAGATTACTGGGTAGATGTTTGCCCCAAATTATTCTGGCTTCCATTTTGTTGCTGTGAGGAACTCGTTTCTTTGAGTGACGCATCTTCACTTTGTCCTCAAATGGCCGATGCCTGTGCTAGGCGCTTGCAAAGCTTCCTGTTTGGATGCTGGCCTGACTTCAGGGTCTTTCAGTTCCTTTTACTCCTTGGGTTCTCTCCGAGTTTGATAGGGAAGCTGGTTTCTTACCTCTCTTGCCACGATGAGAACGGGCTGGGGATTTGACTTGGGTTTTGAAGAACAAGTTCCCTTCTTCAGAAACGGAAGGTGGGTCAGATCTCTTGGTGCAGATCAACGATGCTGCTGGGGTTTGGCACAGAGCTATCGATGCCAGGTTTTCCTTCATCGTTTTCCAAGTAGAGACTGACCCCAGAAATGGAGACATCTTTGTGCCTGCACGTGGTTCTCCCCACTCGCCCCAGCCTTTCTCAGCTGAAGGCAGATTTGTGGATTGGCAAGTTGCTGGAAGTCAAATTTTACAGCGAGAGGAAAACATTATTTTGCAAAACACAAAACGATATCTTTTGGCATAGGACAGCATTTGGGTACAAGCTGTACTGTTTTATACAGTTATGCAATACATTAAGTTATCAGAAAATGGCATTTTCCACCCATTATTTCTATTGTCAAGAACAAAAGAAGGAAAAACTTCTATTGGTTGTTTCCTCAGACCGTTCTAGACTGTGTCAAGTGTCTTCCAGCAATAGTCTGGGCCTGTGAATTGGATGGAGCTGATCAGAAAATGGAAAGCTGTCCTGTTTCCTCTTCCCCATGTAGATCTTCCATTTAAAGCAGCTGGCTGCAGATTGCCTGACCAGGAGCTACTGCACGGAAAGTTGGGCGCTGCCTGATGGCTGCTTAATCTCCTTTGCCCTCTCTGGCTTGCAGTCTGCCATCTGACTGTAGCACTGAGCTACATCATCACAAGGGCAGTGGAGTAATCTAGCCATATTGGACTTAAACTAGTCTTTTAAACGAGCTCCGCTCTCTTGAGAACCGAACGTAGCAGCCTGCAGGTCGTGGAGTAGTAGAATGATCTGCCCCTACCGTTCTGTTCAAACAGCAGATTCTCTCACTTCTGCTTTTAGAGCATTTCTGGTACATGGCTCTTGCTCTGCTTCTTTACCCTGCAGTTAAAAAAAAATAAAAAAACAGCAAATAAATAAATGCCAAAAGAGAACTGGGAGTTGAAGGGATGTACAACATCCATTTGAGCCTGGAGAAGGCTGCCAGTAGGTTTGCTTTTCTAATGAAAATACGTGTTCTTTCTCCCAGCTCAGTGGAGCACAGGATTTGGCTCACCGAGGAAGTTGGCCACTTTAGGTGTTGCAAACTGAAGGAGGCATCTGTATTGGACAACATCTAATGCAGGCTGATTAGTATCTCTTATAATTTCCTGGTCTTTGCCAGAATAACTCTAATTTACCTGAGTATAGGTGAAAATTTCGTAAGTTCAAAAGGAATTGGATCAGGTTATGTGAAAGAAATGGAAAAGCCTTGACATAAATATTACAAAATTGGGAACATGTTCAAGAAATATTATGTGGGAGAATTGATCCTCCTTTGTAACACCGATTTAAAAAAAAAAAAAAAA
>NW_017728996.1:3803704-3807922 GCF_001723915.1 Gavialis gangeticus | reverse complement strand
TTTAAAAAAAAAAAAAAAAGGGGGGGGGTGCATCTCAGTCCATCTGTGTGTATCCACGTGCATGTTAAGAAGTTCTAGTTTGGGTTACTGGAATGAGCCAACACCATAGCTAAACCTGGGAACAGAATTTGTGTTCAGACAGGAATCTAACTGAAGGTCACCCTGTGTTCACAGTCATCAGAAAAAGTGCGTATGAAAATTAATTGGATTGTTTTACAGCTGATGCAACGCTGCCAGCTCTGTTCCCCGGTTAGGAAACTGAGGAAGACGGTGAGGTTGCTATGATGTGAAATCCTTGTCAAGCAGGTTATGCTAAAAGCTGACTGATATGCTATACTTTCTGTTAAACGATGATTGTTTTGCACTATTTATGTTGTAAAAGCCAAATTTTAAACCAGTAGGTGTTTGGGATAGTTGGTCTCAATATATGATATCAATAAAATATTCAATATTGTCACAATCTGACTTGTAACGTATAAAGAGGATGATGCTGATGAAGCATACGATGAGCATAACTATAACTTTGCTTACCTCATGGAATGATGTTTAGCCTCAAAATGTGATTTAGCATTACCACTGTATCAGAATCAGCTGTACTGTACTAGATTGAATATAAGTATTTATATGCTTTGCATTGATGATGATAGTGCTTACACACCAGCAGACTCACCCTATCCCATAAGAAGGGTGTTTGTGCTCGAAAACTTGCAAAGAACACTTTTTCCAACTACTTAGTTGGTCTAATAAAAGATATCAAATTTGCCCAAAGAACCTTGTCTACCATAAAATGTGACATTTGCATTGGAAATCTGATGTTCCAGGGTTTTTATTAGGCCTTCACTAGGATCCGACTTTTGGTATACCAGGTGCTTTCACAAGTTTTGCTTTCTTGTTTCTCCTTCCAGTCTTCTGAGCCTGTTAAATTTGAAAAATGGGAGTATTCTGAACTCTAAAGGCTCAAACATCAAGCTGTATGGACTGGTGTGGGTTTAAAAAAATCAACCTTGAAGTCGATATGTGAAATTAGAAATAGCGAATAACCTGCAAGACCTTAATGAGCCTTTAGAAATGCTGCCTGCTTTCAGCAAGCTAGCTGGTGTTCATTGGAAGGCTTGAAATTTGTATGTGAAATATTTTTATAACTATTATGATTATTTACTGCAAAATGACACTGGTAAAAGTACTTGGGATGGGTATGAAGTTAAGATCCTATTAAAGTAATTGACTGTCTATTGGATTCCATAAAAAAAAAAAGATTTTGCCTAATCTGATTGTCCAAAAAATATTTATTTTGGGCAGTGCTAATTGTTTTGGGAGGTTTTAATTATTTGTTCGTCAGAGTGGGTTTTAGAATTTAGCTCGTGTGCCACTAACATTTATACCTTTGATTTTTGGTTTTTAGCAGTATGAGGCAATTGAGCACCTTCAGAGTTCCCCAAGAGGATGTGTATTTAAACGTAACTTCTCATTGTTTCAGCTCTTGCAGCTTTGAAAAGTGCTGTAAATAGTTCACAGCTTTACTTCTGTGTATGCAACACCACAGGGAACGTGTGTTCAAAAAACACAGCAATTTTTGAAGTTGCTTTCTGTGCTAAAACGTAACAAATGCCATGGGAGGTTGACTGTTCAACAAGAAATTAGTTATGCTCCACTGTAATCTCCTGTTTACTTCATCCCAAATCTAAAAGGTACCTTGATGGAAACTGGGGTTTTGCCTTCAGCAGCAGGAGGGAGGTGACGAGGACTTCTGGTCAGACAACTGTACCGTTGTAAAAGGCTGGCTCCATGGCTCCCTTGAAGCTTGGCAAAAGATTTTACTTTGCAGTTTTGAACTTAATATCCTTGGGGAAATCCTGGCCCGTGGAAGTTGAGAGCAAAGCTGTGATTGACCTCGCTGGGGCAAGGAGCTTGCTCATTTGCGTAATTCCAGGAAGCAGTTAGCCCACCTGCTAGTCATTGGCATGTTTGGATTAACATAAATATTTTAAGAAATGGTAAATCATTGATAAGAATTCAGCAGACGCTTGGCCATTTTGTGCATCCGAGTGTGCATCATATAACTCCTGAATAGCGATCATGGTGAAGTGTGGGAGGCCGGTTGTGTCTGGGATTTATTCACTAAACAGCTGCATGCACTTAGAGTCCTGTTTGGATGCAGATGAAACTTTACTTAGCAAGCTACTGCTGCCTTTCCCACCTTGTTAGGTAGATCTACGCTGGGTGTAGCCACTGGTGAGCTTTGTGAGTGGAATCAAGCTTTTATCAGCTCCTGCTAGTGCATCGTTGCGATTATTGCTGTTTTGAATATGCTTGCTGTTTAAGGTTCAGACAGCTCCAACCCGAGTTGAAGGATTCGGTGTTTTGACTTCTGTTTCTGCAGCTCTTTTAGTAGTGCTGACTTGGTTTTGTTCCTGTGGTTGGCTGAACTAAACCAGAAATGCGGTACATTAATATCTTGTTATTTTGGCTTTAATTTTTATTTGTATGTGGTCTCCCTTGAATTCAGCTATAAAAACTAGTCATTCTGTAGTATAGGCTCTCTGGGGTTTTTTGAAGTGCATTGGAAGTTTAAATCAACTTTAGCTTTTCTGCTAAGGAGATTTTTTTTTTCCCCCCCCCCGAGTACACTGTAGCAGGTTGCTTAGTTTTTGCATAGCTCGCCTCAGAACTGAGGTCACCTCTATGAGACATTTCAGTATATTTCTTCTGAAAGGATCTAGTAGTGGCTGATCTTTGGAGAAGTTGCCTGTCCAAGATTATAGTGGGATCCATCTTTTTAACTGAAAGTGAAAGCTTTGCTAGAGCAAACTATAATTCCAAATCAGCAAAGTATGTAAAAATAGTCAATCTAGGATTGAAAGTTAAGTTTCTGCTTATTGGCTTTGCTAAACTTGATCCTACGAGCTTGCACGTTCATCTTGGGTTACAATCCTATCTGTAAGTGGGAGGAGGAACCAAGTTGGATATGGAGAGAAATGGGAAGAGTCTCATTCCCTTTAGTAGCTATCCAAGGGGCAGCTAGCCCTCAAAGGAGACCTAAACATTGGGATTTCACAGGTGGTGCTTTTCTCCCTCTGCGAGATAAAGATGGTGGTCATTGTAGACATCAATAGCAACTCTGTTATCTGCGTTATATAAACTATGGGCTGAAAACTGAGCTTTTCACTACATCTCAAGTGGTCACAGCCTTTGTCCGCTGCTTCTAGCATTTCAGCCACTTGGATGCGTCTAGCCAAAAAACACTTTCTTTCACAGGAATGGTGCAATGTTAGCTCCATACCTTCAGCAGTGTCTCAACTGATGTTGGTGCTGTTAGGAATTGACGCCAAAATCTTCGTATCTAGATGCCTGCATTTGGTTTCCAAAAGCCATGTTTAGGGGACTTGATTTAAAACCAAAAAGCCCCCATGCTCAACATCTGCAGAAAGCATTTGCTTTAGTAGGGCTTGCAAGGGTGCACTGCTCTCAGAAAAGCAGCCTGCTCATGTTTAGGTGCCTGAATACAGTTTGGGATTTGAACTTCAGGTCCTGGGGTTTAAACATGTGAGAATGAATGGGATCTGTTGCTCAATGGGCTTCTTAAAATGGGTGTTTCAGCTAATAGAGGCCTATTATAGCATAGTTCATGGTAGGCATGTAGGGTCTTGGCCCCTGGTTGGGTTCCCACTGGGTTACACATTGTATAGACAAGTAATAAAGGACGGTTCTTGCTTCAGAAAGGCTTGCAGTTTAAAAGTCAAGCTAGCAGGTGGAGGAGTTAGAGAGCAGGATAGGGATTGAGAGATTGCATCCTTGACCTTGGAGAAGCCTCAGTGTAGGTCTTCCAAAGCGTTCCTTACCCAGAGGTGTAATTAGCACATTGTGGGGAGCGTGTGTGTTTATTTTTTTCGGGGGATTTTTGTCGAAAGCGAAAGCGACTTACTCTTTAAGAAACAGTGCAAATGAAGATATACCCGGTTGCATGGCCGTTCCAGTTGATCCATCCTGTAGATAAACTCTGTTATGGAAAGTTTGAAAATACAGCATGTTTACATGAGTTAATTTTAGCCCTTGGAGCCTCTCCAGGCCATTGGTCTCAGATCCTTGGTCTCATTTATTGAAATTGTTTTTTATTTTTCTTTTGGTAGGGGTTTTTTAAATACATACTAAACAGCAGCTTCCAAAATCTAATTGCTGGGGCGGGGGCTGGGGTACAAAGCTGGGTGCTGGCTCTGGGGT
>NW_017728996.1:3798148-3803600 GCF_001723915.1 Gavialis gangeticus | reverse complement strand
AAAACCCCTATAAAAAACATATTGTGGGGGGGGGGGGGGGGTGTGTAAATGAGGTGGTGATTGCAACAGGCTGAGCAGAGCCTGGAAACTTGAAGGGAAGCTTTCTCAAGCACTCGGGGTTGCACAATAACATATCGCAGCAACAGACTCTCTAATGCAGGGTCACTGCAGCCAAGACAAACATGTTACTCTTTTCCTGTCAGGCAGACACTGAAGGCTGCTTCCTTCAGAGGGAAGAAGAATTTGCACGTTTCCTGCAGCAGCTTTCATCAAAACCTCTTGAAGAGTTCCATAGACCCAGGTTTCACAGTACATGTGAGAGGTGTCACTGGACCCATTGCACAGAGGAGCAAAACGAGGCACTTGGCTGAAATGTGGAATTGCAGCGAGTGGTAGACCAAAGAGAGGAGTTTAGGAGCCTTCTAGGCTTTTGCTGCCTTAAAAGCTTAGACTACTCTGTCCATACTCAGCCCAGCTGCCCGGGGGTCTGCCTTTCTTAACTCTACATGATGCATGTGGTTGCATATGGTGCCCCTCAGTCTTGCAGTCCTAGATGCCTGCCCTTCATCTGCTCAGTGAGAGTATGCTGTGTGTGTTCGCTGGCCGCAGCCATGGTGGTTAGTGTCATCCTTTCCCTGTGGGGTGGCAGGAGCGGTTTCGTAGGGTCAACTTGACTCCATCCTGTGTACTGCGCGGCACAACACATCTAAACGGTGGTAAGAAGGAAAGGGCGCAGTGGGCAGACCTTGCGGTCATTTGAAAGATGTGGCCACATTTTTTGTCTCTGAACCAAAGGGGCAAGTGGATCAGGGCTAAAAATAGTGGGGAGGTTGGGAGTAGGAGGAGGGAAGCGCTTACATGTGGGAGCCTGAGGAATTGTGGTGGTGGACGTGGTAAGAAATATCTTATTAAATGTGGGTCCCAGTTGAGACTCATTCTTTCCCTGCTTCCTCCCCTAGGATGAGGACACAGAGCAGTGTTTGTCTCTGTAAGCAGCTGCTCTAAGCTTTAATTTGTTAAGTATCTTTCAATTATTTTTGGAGACGAGAGCAGCGAACCCATTTGCATGGTCTGATATATGAGGATTTGGTGAAACCAAAATTCAGGAAGTGAGAAGTAGCTTTTGCCATGAACTTCCTGGCTCCTGGCACCTTTATGTTGCCAATTGAGCATTATTTACAATCTCAGGATGAGATTGCATGTCTTGGAGCTGAAGCTATTTCTGTGTTTACCTCTGGATTCAGCGAAGCATGCCTTAACTTTAAGCCTGCATGTCAGTGCTTTTCAGCAGGATTATTTGAGATGGCGACTAAACCTACAGAAATGCTGCATAGCCTGAACATATCCAGGAAAACCTCGGAAGCCTGCAGAAGTACTCGGTTGCAATGAGCTGAAGTCTGCTCGAGATTTTGGGCATTTGCCGAAGCAAGAACTCCCCTCCTCCTCCTCCCCTGAGGGACTTCTAGGTTGTAGATTTACTAGGCAACATTTTGAATCATCCCCCCCCACCCCCCATGTATTAAATTGTTTACTGCTGTAACTTGGTGAAGAGGCAATCAAGCATCACGTGTTCACCTTAGCAGATACTTGCTAAATGTTGTACTATCCTGATATTGTTACTTTACATAACTATTTGTCTTTAGAAATAAACCTACTATTATTAGAAACCACTGGTAACACTGCAGTTCAGCAATGACTTTTCTCACAGTCAGAAAAGCATGCAGTTCTAGTCTGAAACTTAAATGCTGAATGATGTAGTCACAATAGGGTAGTGTATCATTGAATTAGCTGTATTTTGCTGGGAAGGATGGAAAAGCATTTTTGAATGTTGATTAGTTGGTGGTAGGTTCAGAGTAGCTGTGACAGTCCGTGGACTACATGAGAAACAAAGGTTGTTTTGTAATCTTTTTATGGAGCTAACTATATAGCTGGGAGAGAGATTGGACAAGGTTTGGGGGGGAAATGCTCTTTCTTGCATCTGAGAGCGATCGTGAGCCAGGCTAGTCTGCAGTCACTCAGAAGGCCGGGCAGGGTGGCCCTTTGAGACCTAAACTGGTTCAGAGAGGCTGAAGCTTTCATAGATGATAGCCAACTTCATAAGATGCCATAAAGTAGACTGTTGCCTAAGAAAGGTTATGCCTTTATAAGACAACAAGAAGTGCTGCATTGGTGCAGACCAGTGGTCCATCCACCTAGCCCAGCGTTCTGTCTCCAGCTGACCTGGTGTGTGGAGCTGCCCATGCTGCGTGCTCCCTGCCACTTACTCTAGGAAACAAAGGCTGCCCTCACCTATATCAACCAGGTCCTGTGCGAGGGCAGTCGCTGCCCACCAGTATTCCCCGGCCCTCCAGAGCTAGTTGTGAGGCCCTGCCGCTCTCCCTGCCCCACCTGGAGGATGCCAAGCTTGTCCACCTTCGAGCAGCTCGCTGCCAGCAGCTCTACACAGACATGCTTCGCACAGTCCATCATCCCACCCCGACCACATGTGGCAGGACCCCCTAGGTGAGGGCAAGGTTCCCCAGTGGACAAGTCTGTATTCCATCTTGATCCCATGAGCTACCAGGGACCTTAGCTAGTAGCTCCTCCATGGAGCTGTTGCCATGAGCCTGTATCTGACATGCTTTATGGACACTCCTGACACGTGCCGTTTTTGCCAACAGAGGAGGAGACCCTGGTGCCCGCCTGCCATGAGTGCGCCAGGTTGTAACTCCTCTTCTTGCTCAGGTTCTGGCTGCATGTTCTCTCTCCTTGCACTTTTTTTGTTACACACTCACTGTCTGCAGCCTCACCAAGGCCCAGGACCTCCTGGTCAGCCTCCCTCTGGCTCTGGCAAAGCTGGCCCATCTCTAAGACCAGGAAGGAGGCTCTGGCTGGGACGAACCCGGGCGAGTGTGGAGCTGTCTTTCTGGCACTCCTCTGCTCACGTCTCTGGGCAGGGTTTCACTGGTTGGCATCCGCAGCTCCCTTGACGTATTCGGGGGGTGGGGGGCGGTGTGCTGGCCAGTGTGCTTTGCTCTGTGTCCCCTTCCAGATCCCTTGTTTTGAACCTGTAACTCTCACTCCCATTTCTGTTTTCTTTGTCCCAAATAATCAGTTGGTGCCCCCACATTGATCTCCCTTATGAAGGGAGGCATATCATTTTTCATGATGGGGTAAGCCTATGACTCTATGGCACATCAAACATGCCTGTCTTTTGCAGTTGCAGGAACAGATGCTGTAGAAGGGGAGCATATGATCAAGGTATATCTGGCATGTTCAGACTCCTGTGTCATTGTTCCTAGCATTCACCGTCATTGGTTTAGAGAGACATCCCTGACTGTTATCTTCAGTAGCTGTTAATGGATCTGTCATCCATGAATTTGTCCAATCCTTTTTGAACCTGACTGTACTGTCTGCACAATACACAGGTTTTGAAGCTGGCTATACTTTCTCTGAACCAGTTTGTCACTCATGTGGTACCCTGTCCTGCCTTCTGTCTGCCTGTCTTGGGTCTGGAAAAGAAGTAAATGCAGCCTAAGCTAAACGCCAGGTAAAATTTGGTTGTCATTGATTTACCTCATCTTCGGCTTCAGCTGTATTTGCCCCACTCTGCAGATCGAGAAAGGGCATTTTATGCCCTAAACCTTGTCTAATGCCTTTCCCAGATGTAAATAGAAGTAAAGAAACCATGGGGGCTGGATTAAATTACATTGTGAGATCCCTTCCAGCCCTTTCTCCCATGACTCTCCTACCTCTTTGATAAACTGGTAATCAGATGTCTAGCTGAAATCACATTATTAGGAGCCATCACATCATCTTTAATAAATTATTCCTTTTAGCTGTTGGGATGGTAGAGGGTTTGTTAAAGGCTCGAAGGGAGAGGTTCTTGAATGGATATCTAACATTTGGTTTCCCTGAAGATCTCAAGGAGCATTTCTCAGCAGCAAGATCCTGTGCTTGCTATTTTTAGCCGTTGGTACTGTTGGTGAGGTGGAGCAGAATATTTTTGGAGCTGGAGAAAATACAGCCTCTCAATCCAGCTCCATTTTTTTCCCTTCCTGACACAATAGAATTTTTCATAACTCTTCTTTATCGTGCTTCTGCCTTTTTACATAACCAGTTTTAGACCAGATCTTTTCATTCTGTGAGCATAATTAAGGCTTCCTTTTCCTATTAGTTTTATTTCAGGCTTTCAGTAAATATGAAAAAGAAATTAATTCTTATAGGTTTGAGTAAAGTTTGTATCAAAAATATACAAAAAGTAGGCTGTATATTGGGTTGGTTTCTTATCTGCTATCTATTCTTGAGTTTTAATGTCTGGTATTTGCATGGAGACTTTCAGAGGAAAGCCAGATGCTTCAGGAAATGGTGTCTGTGAATCAGTTAGAAAGAAGATTGAAAATGCCCTGATTAATATGTAGCATTTACACAACATTTTTCTCTGTATCAGAATGCAGTAAAAACACTAAAGTGACATGCAGGGGGGGAGAACAAACTGAGTTTCAATCAGGTTTTCTTAATGAGAGATGAATCTAATTTATGTGGTGCCCTTCTCAACAAAGGCTCAGGACAGATTGCAGTAAGAGAACAAAATAACTTATAAAACAAGAGAATGTTGACTAGAACAAAGCAAGAGGACAGAAAAACTGTGAAATTAAGTAGAGTATTGAAATAAAATCTAAAAAAATTCCCCAGCAATATCTCAGCTTAGCCTGACTTGTTAAACACCTGCCCCTATAGGAAGATTTAATGCTGCTTGCAAAAGATGTTGGGGTTTGGGCTCTGGCAAGCCTCAAGGGGAAGGGGGTTCCAGGGCTGAGGGATGCCTGGGGCTGGGTGGTAATATTTTCCCCCTGTAGTACATGTACCAGGGTGGTTTACTTATTTTAAAGAGCCTTCCTGCAGATCATTGGGTATTGACTCTGAAGATTTCGACCGGGGGGTGTCAGTGCTCCGTCTGGTACCTACACCTGGAGGTTCCTGGCTAGAGGGTCTTGGCCCTCTGCTCAAGATCAGACTGATTGCTATATTTGGGGTCAGGAAGGAATTTTACCCTGTGGTCAGATTGGTATGGGCTGTGGGGATTTTTGCCTTCCTCTAGCTGGGGGCATGGCCCTCTTTCTTGGAACTCTCCAATGTATATTGATAATCTTTGCAGCAGAAGATGTTGGCTGCTGTGGTCCTTCTGCTTTCCCTTTGGCAGGGTGTTATATCTTGGGTTTTGTGTCAGGGTTGACTGTTTTGCTAAGAGGTTAGACAGTGAACTTGTATAGGATGGTTTGGGTAGAGAAGATCCTGCCTCAGGTAGAGGACTAACCTAGGTGACCTCTCAGTCCCTTCCAGCCTAACTTCTCTACGATTGACTACCAAGAACAGACTTGTCGCACATTGATGGTTACTTGCAGGAGGTTTTGTACTTGTTACACAACTGCCCATATAGGAAGATGGCACTTCAAAAAAAAAAAAAAAAAAA
>NW_017728996.1:3793841-3798040 GCF_001723915.1 Gavialis gangeticus | reverse complement strand
TAAAAAAAAAAAAAAAAAAAAAAAAGTTAGAAATGTCTTGTTGCTCCCCTTTTTGGCCCTGGCAAACTTGGTGAGTGATTAAAGAACTAGTAATTTTGTGACACTAAAGAAACCTTGCAAGTCAAATTGACTTGATGAGAAGCAGAAATTTGTGCAGCTTGTGTGAAACTTTGGTGTTTGGCACCTGTTGAATTCAACCAATGGGAGGTAAAGTCTCTTTAAGGATTCAGGCCCCTTCCTTTTCAATTAAGGGCATACCCATAACTTAGGTAGTCCATATTTAGGTTATCCAAGATGTTCTCTGTTAGCACAGAAAGATGGAACTTGATTTCTGATTTATTTTTTTTTAAGATTTTGGTGTTTGTTTTCATTTGAAAGAAAATCCACCAGGCACTTGCATATTATGCCATTTTTAGCTTACACATGTAATTTTGTTCTTTTCCTGGCCTTTTAAACTAATACATAACATAGTAAAGAATGTGAATAGATGAGATGCAAAATAAAAAGTTTGCTATATAGTTATGTAGAAACTATATACCAACTGTCAGCAAGAGCAGAGATTAATTGTAATATTGTGGCGTAGTCCTTCCTGTTAGTTTAGTTATTATCTATTTTCTTTAATTTCCTTTTAGTTTCAGATGGAAACGTTTTTGGTTTTTTTTTACTTTGTTTCCCCCCGCTCTCCCTTTTTTCAGGACTAGGGTAGTTTCTGGCATGGAATGGTTGCCATGTATCAATCAAAGTGATTCCTTGGTATAGAATTATATATTTGCGTCATGTAAATGCTTGAACATAGCCTTGAGCTGCAATCGTTGACTGTAATTTTAATTGCATCAGGAGGGGTTCGTTGCTTGAAGTGGGAAATCTATAATGGGTCAGTCAGGAAGATGGAAGTGTTTGTATTATCTAATTTCCCTAAATCCAGTAACTTCTCTGGCCTTGAAAAGCTTTTAGAAGGTCTGGTGTGGTCAGATAGAATGGGAAGCTCAGCCCCTATGATGTAGCGAGTAGCATTAGTGAAATTTTAATATTTTTCCCTTTAGAGCCGTGTAAGCCATGATGCTGGTAATTTCCCTTTCCTGGTGGTTCAAGCAAGCTAGCTGCACATTTTTGTCATGTGGCTTTTGCCTCCATGGATGCCTTGTGCCCTAAACTGCCTGGGATGGAGTCTCATGATTCTCCCCTTACGCTAAATCCTGGACTTCAGGATGTTGCTTGCTAATAGTGATTACACAGCAGACCTGACTGGCTGGGAATTTAAAAAACATTTCTAGTTTACATAATTAAAAATACAATGTTACTATAGACTGATCCTTAGTTGCTGGCTGTGTCACCTTGTGGCAGGCGGCATTCAAGTAGAACAGAAAGAGAGTACTCCAATTGCTGAGAGAGTACAGGCAATTCATGGGAGTAGTTGTCAGCTTGAGGGAAGGCCAGGGAAGGTCAAAAACTTCCTCTGGGGTCTGGCCAAGGAGAACTAGTCCTTGCCGGCAGCTCCCAACCATTCCCTTCCCCCTGTCCTCCATCAGTCTCTTGCCGTGTGTTCTGGGATTTGGAGTCCCATGTTTACATGCTGGAGAGCTCCGCCATGACAGACTGGTTCCTGGTCCAGTGTACTTGATGGGAGTTGAGACAGTCAGCTGAATGGAAGGTAGTCCCTCAAGCATAGATAAATGGGTGGTTATCTACAGCTATTGTCCTCTTTCCTAATTTAAAATCACTCCATGCTGTTATCGAGCTGTAAGCACATAATTCAGATAGCTAAACCTTTCATCCCATTTTGTTCTTAGCATTTCCTCTCCTGAATTCTTCAGCAGCTTGCTAGGTAGGAAATGCAAACTGTGGTTAGACCGTGTGCATCTGAGATGAACAGAAACTACAACAGCTTTCTTTAAGTTCACTATGCTTTCTTGTGCCTTTTGAGTTGAGCATAGTTTCCAGCATTGGAAAATGGGTATGTACAATGCAGATGGCTGATAAGTTAACATCACTGTGTGAACTGCTAAATGTGCATGTGTTTATCTGGAGGGCATTTAAAATGGATCAGTCACTTAATTCTTTCAGAATTTGGCAGGCATTTCTAGTTAGCAGAACATGACCAACTGTAGATGGCTGGCTAGTTCAGAGAACTCGAAAGTGGAAGTTGCACCGTAGGGACAGCTACATCATCTGTTGACTTTTTTAGCATGATCCCTTAATGTGTTGTCATTCTGTTACTTGCGGTCATCTTTGTACAACATATTTAACATTTTTTGTTTCTTTCTTAGGCTCATTCTTTGTGATCTTTCCAGATGTGGCTCACTCTTTAGTCACTTTAAATTTAGTATCTGGCCAAAAGGACAGGTAGTTAACAAGTCATACCAAGTGAATAGGGGGAGAGAACCATTTGAGCACTTACTAGTCCCGTAAGTTGAACAAGGATGCAATTCCTCATGAAACTGAGGGATAGCATATACTTATGTTTTAAGTGAGTGCACGGTTTTTGCAGGCTGAAATGTACGGACTGCAGAGTGAAATAATTTGGAAGGAAGAGGCTAAATAAAATGCAATATAAACTATGTTTTTTTTTCCTTTGGAGGAAGAACACAGTTAATGAAGAGCCTGTTACAAATAAGGATGCTGAACTTGGGTGTCTGGAGAGAGAGAGAGATGTGGCTGGTCTGTCTCCTAAAATCATAGAGACGTATGGCTGGAAGGGACCTTCAGAGGTCATGGGATCATAGAAAACAATGGCTGGAAGGGACCTCAGGAGGTCACTTCTAGTCCAACCCAGTGTCAAAGCAGGACCAGCCCCAACTACATCATCCCAGCCAAGGCTTTGTCTAGCCTGGTCTTAAAAACCTTCAAGGATGGGAGCCCACTACCTCTCTGGGTATCCTGTTTTACTACCCTCCTCATGGAAGTTTTTCCTAATATCCAAACTCAATTTCCCTTGCTGCAACCTGAGCCCATTGCTCCTTGTCCTGTCATCTGCCCCCACTGAGACCAGTCCAGCTCCATCCTCTTTGCAATCCCCTGCAGGGAGGTGAAGGCTGCTATTCAATCCCCCCTTGGTCTTCTCTTCTGCAGACTAAATAAGCCCAGTTTTCTCAGCCTCTCCTGAGTCCCAATCCCCAGTCCTCTAACAGGGTCACCTCATCCAAGCCCCTGTCTGAGGCAGGATCACCTCTATCCAAACCATCCCATGCAAATCCTTGTCTAAGCTCTTGGCAAAACTACAGTCAGCCTTGGTGCAACCACACGACATAACGCCCCAACCTGCCCCAGGTAAAGCAGGTGCACCACAGTGGCTTTGTTCTGCTGCTGCAAAGGTTGTTAAAACACACTCAGTAGGCCCAAGGAAGAGGGCCATGCTGCCCAGTGCAAAGAGAAAAACCCCCGCGGTCCATACCAGTCTCAGACCACCAGCCCCTGTGGTACTTTGAGTTACGGGTTGACCTGTTATAGGCCTCACAATTAACTTTTCCTCAAAAACAGGACGTTTCAAGGACTGTCAGTTGCTTCAAGTGTGTATCTTGTTCGGTGCTAGCATGCATGCATGTGCAAAATCCCACTCTTGGACAATCTCGGTGGGTATTTTTCTGGGCATTTGCAGTGAAGTATTTGGACAGCACAAGTTAGCTTTAAACTAGCTGGCTAATACTGGTGACAGTTGAGCTATGGCAGCATGGAGCTTGGAGTGGCCTAATTTATCCTGTCAAGATGTCTCTGGTAAATGAGCCTGTGCTTCGTTCTGTACTGCTATGTACTCCTAAACTGTTCCAGCTTAGGAAGTGTTTCGGGTAATTACTCTGATTTGCTGAAGTACGTTAATTTTACAAGCTTAAACTCTGTTAGTAAAGTGCACACCAAATTGTACAATTAGATATGCTTAAAGTTAAAATCCTTTTTTTTGGAAGGCTTGTTACACTTCAGAGTTGAGCGGGTCATGAGATGTGGAGATCATGTCACACTGTGTTGGCCTCCATGCTTCTTGAGGCAGTTACTTAATTAACATACTGTTTTGTGTGTTCCTGCTCATGCTGATGACAGTGAATGGGCTGCTTTGTTGGGGGGGGGTGTTGCTGCTGTATCTGCCAGGGTTTGTTAAACTTTTTAAGGTGCACAGTGGTTCCTGCACTGACTTTCCATTAATTCACAAATCCTTTTTTTTTTTTTTTTTTTCATCATTCCTGTGACAGCTAGAGTGATTGCTTGCT
>NW_017728996.1:3791817-3793830 GCF_001723915.1 Gavialis gangeticus | reverse complement strand
TTTTGCATCATTCCTGTGACAGCTAGAGTGATTGCTTGCTGAGGAAAATAGCATTTGGAAAATATTGCATGTGCGTTTTTAATACAATTTTGCAGCTGGGTGTGGGGAGAAGAGCCAGCAGCATGTGATCAGGCACATCTGCAGATCCCTGGGGACCACTGGTCTATCAACCTGCTGACTTCGGCTCACAAATATGGAGATGGATGAGTATTCAGTTGGTAGCCAAATATAAGAAAAATCCTTGGAAATTTTCCCTTTCCATTCTTCTGGAACATAAACTAAAAATGATGGTTAAAGAAACCACATTTTTGTCTTGCTTTTTTTCTGCATGTTAAACCTACCTAAAGCTCTTACAAACCCTAAATTGGAAAAAACAACATAAAGATCTAGATTTCTCTGATGTTTTGGTCAGAGAAATCTTTTATATATATTTAGTATTCGCACACACACAAGTTTAAAAGGTGATGGTTTCTGTTGATTTAAGTATTTTGGAGCTATATTAGTTCAAGCAAGGGTGTCCGTTATCGTTATAAATGCTCCTAAGTTATAGCGCATGGAGAAGTTTGGCTTATGGGATGTCTCATGTCAACAAAGAGGAATGTACTTCTACATTTTCTTCCACATTGTAAGATGTAATATTTATTCTGGCTGCATTGGGAAGCTCTAGGATCTTGTATGCAGAAGACTTGAAGTTATGTTTTAAGGTCTTGAGTCTTTGTGCTTGGGGAAAAAAACTAAAATGTTTACATTTAAAGGTAACCCAAAAAGAAGAAGATGGGAAATCAATCAAACTTATGGCCATCTTTGCTGCTTTATGAAGCATAAATACAGTCTTACATATTTTGATTTCCACCCCCTGGCTCCCAGCCTGCTATCACATTCTCAGCCCCTTCCCCTTAGCCATTTAAATCCCAACTAGACTGATGGCAATGCTGCAAGAGCCAAGAAAGTAGAAATTGGAGTAAGAAGAGATTTTTAGTCGGGCTGTTTTGTATTGTTAACACCTATTTAACTTCACTGAATAATTACATTTTAAATAAAGGAAGCTTTTGTTAAACATTCAGCAACCTTATCCTTCAGGGGCTTCTGTAGCTAATGGAGACTTGAAATATTTAAGGTAAATCGGACAGTAAATTGAAAATATCAAAATGGGAGTCACTCAGGCTACTTTTATGGAGAGGTGAGGAGGGGGAAGGGACACTCATCTTTTTTCTTTTTAAAATTCTCCTTTGTAGGTCAGCATATTAGATATGGTAAGTGGCCAGTTTTGGGCTAAATATAACATATAATATAGGTTTGGTGTCTCTGTAGCTGGTTGTGCAGGTAATACACGTAGAATTTGTTTACACTGTGTTTTTACTTGCCCCATTCTTAAATTGCCCTAGGCTGGGATCTTGAGCCTTTGACCAGAAAGTGCTAGTGGGTTTGGAGGGGCGGGGACGTGTCCTGGATTTACTTTGCGAAAGGATTGGTGGTGATGGGCGACATCAGGCAGATGGGATTTATTAGCAAACTGTTAGATTGCTGCTATATGCTGTTTCTTCCAATCCTGATTGGGACCTTTGGACACATAATATTAATCATTCCTGTCCTCACTCAAATCCATGCCACCTCTTTAAGCATACAGAGTATATCCTGCACAAGGGTTGTAGAGGAAGGGGCCTGGCCTGAAAGCCAGAAAGTTAGTGAGTGAGAACAAACAGGAGGTTTTTTAATATACCTTATTTCATGGTATATAAATTGAGGTTTCAACTCCAAAAATTTACCCTTAAATTTCCACCTTGACTTACACACTCTACCAGTGCTTCAGCCAGCGCCCTGCCGCACAGGGAGGCAGCATGCTGGTGGGCTCTGGGGAAGATGGATTGGGCCCTTTGGCGCTTGGGCAGCACATAGCCCACTGGCAGCCTGCCCGGCCTGGTCCAAGTGGTGCCGCCGCCATGGAGCAAAGGATTGGGCCCCCCACAACTCGGGGGCTGCCTGGCCTGGTGGCAGATTGATCCCGGGGGGGGG
>NW_017728996.1:3791448-3791798 GCF_001723915.1 Gavialis gangeticus | reverse complement strand
GTGTGTGTGTGTGTGTGTGTGTGTGTGTGTGTGTGTGTGTGTGTTGGGGGGGTGTGGGCAGGATCAGGCACTTTGCTGCTTCTGCTTCCAGCAGGCTCCTGCAGCCAGAAGGACACCTGGCATTGCCTGGGAAGGGCTGGTTTGCCTTGGGGACAGTGTGGGGTGTCGGGAAAGGATGGAGGGGGAGGCTGGCTCTGCCTGATACTCCTAGCCTCTCCTTCCCCCCCACCCCCACCTGACACCTTGTGCTGCCCAGGGGGTAAGCTGGTCTCTTCCTGGGTGGCATCCTGTTGAAGGCAGAAGCAGCACCTGCTTTCTTTTTTGGCAGAGCCTGCAGCACCTCACCCCCC
>NW_017728996.1:3782818-3791348 GCF_001723915.1 Gavialis gangeticus | reverse complement strand
CCCCCCCCCCCCCCCCCCCCAACCCCAGGAACCAGGGAGCCCCTGAACTCCAGGGGGTCTGATCCTTTCCCCCTCAGGCCCAGCCCACCAGGTTGCCAGTGGGCCGTGCACTGCCCAAGCTCCCAGGGACCCAGTCCAACTTCCCTGGAGCCCACCAGCATGCCGCCTCTCCCACAAGCCCACCTAGGCGTCCAGCGCCTAGCGCACAGTCCCCTCCTGCTGCCCCCTAGTGAGGCAGGGTTGACTTATACATTGGATCTACAAAAATCCTAAGTGTTGTAGAGCAATATGGGGTTGGCTTATATACTGTGATAACTTACACAGTTTAAAATACAGTATATAAAATTTAGTGGCAGTTTCATAAGTTGTTACCATTTACATGTGTGTTTTTTATCGTTGCCTTTATTGATGGTTTATACCCAAATGTTAATTGTTAAAAACAAGCAAACTCTCTAAGTGAGATTTGGGTTTCCCAGTTTGCCCTTCCCTGCGTGCTGTTCCTCAAGAACGAATTAGAGGCTTATAGTAGAAAAGTATAAAATTATTGGTTTCAAATACAAAATATTCTGAGGCTGTGATACAGACTGAAAGCAGTGAGACTGAATGGTGAACCTTTTTGTCATAACTTGCATCCCAATATCGTGGTGATGAGCATGGGAAAATGTCCAGGGGGATTTACTCATTAAAGTGCACGGGAACAGTGGCAGGGTTGGAAGAGCATGATCTGCAGGTGGTTGTATGTAACCTCACGGTGGTTCTTGCAGTGTCCTGACACGCAGCGGATGGCAGCTCTGCCCCAGCTCCGGACCACCCCGGCCCCTGCGCAGCTGCCCTCCACTGCCATGCGCCCTGCCAGCACTGCTGGGGCTGGTTTCCAGGGAAACGGTGACCCTGTGCTGTCATGGCGCTGCTGCTTGTTGGGGTCTCCATGGAAACCGACCGCAGTGAAACAGGCTGGGGCTGCTGGGAAATGGAGTCTACTGTGGGCCTGATCCAGCCCGTGAGCCAGACTTTGCCTGTCCATGCACTGGTGTCATGCTTGGATAGCTTAGGATTTCCTTTATTCTCCACCAGATGGATCTATTGTTATCTAATGTGTTTTAGTACGGAGACCTCATTACCGGAGGCTGGCAGGTTTGTTCTTTGAGAAATGAAACCTGACTGTTCTGACCGACTAGTTTGTATGTAGCCATCTACACACCACTGATTGGATGTGGTGCACAACACAGGCTTTCCTTTTGTGGCTTAAAAAAGAAATTGTGCATTTTATTCAGCTGCAAATGTCGTATTTTTGTCTCTTGCACAATTAGCATACTTTTTAGAGGCCGGTCCATGAGCGTGTTTCTAATGCGAGTTAAGGAAAACCTGGACCGCTAACCTTCCTTGAAAGCATTTCCACTCGCCTTGTATTTAAGGACCAAGCAGGTCTTAACAATGTTGAACTCTTTGATTTCTCTAACACCGATAGAAAACTCTTTCTTTGCCTGCTGTATCACAGGTGTTTTACAATTTTCTCTCGCTCCCTAGCTCTCTTGCGCTCCCTTGTTTCTCCCCTCTGTCCCCCCCGCCCCGATTAGAATATCTGGTTATTCTCTTGTACTTTATTCTTTCTTTTATTTTAATTTATAAAAGCTTAACAGACAACTACCTAGTCGTTTTTTGAAACGTTCTGAAAACTAATAACGGATATGTGTAATGCAGTAACATGCTTGGTATAAATATATTAATCTGTTTTAAGTTTTTATTCTAATGTGTGATGTTGCATTTTAAAGTAATGCTCTCGTTTTCTTTCAGCATCAGATAATAGCCAGCGCTTTCGAGAAACCTGTTTTGCTTTTGCATTGACACCGCAACAGGTGCAGCAAATCAGCAGTTCAATGTGAGTTTCTGTAAATTCCTCAGTACAGTATTTCTCAGCTCTGAAGCTGGAGCAGTTTAGTTAATAGTAACCTTTTAATAATAATAAAATAAAATAAAACCCTCTGACATCTGGAAGTGCTTGGGATTTCACAGAAGGCATGAGAGAGGCAGTGCCTGGAAAAAATCACCATCTAAATTGAAGGGATGGAAGCTATTGGCTTGATTTGTTTGTGTTTATTATATGTGAGTGCTATGGACCAGGGTCCCAGAACAGAGAGAAGGGCCCTGTTTGGGTGTTGTGATAAGTCAGTTGAGGCATACGGACATCACAGTGGCTCAAATACAGTTTCCTTTATAGTACATAAAAAACAAGGAAGTTGTTGAGTTTAGATACAGCTATATAATTGATTTGGATATTATGGGCCTCAGGCTAGGGATGAATTTTCAGGAGCAGTTTAACAGAACGGAAGATGATAGTTTGACAGACCAGAGGAAGGAAGGTGCTTTCCACAGCAGCCCCTGGGCCTGGAGATGTGGTGCAAGAAAGAAGATGGTGTAACAGCTCACTCGGGACACAACCTTGCACCTTCTCCAATCAGCGGGAATCTTCCAGTGAGTTCAGTGGGCACTGGTTCACAGCTGAGCGATCTGGTAAATCCCCGGTTGGAGGACCGTTCCCTCACAATAGATGAAGTGCTGTACACTTTGTTGGAGCATTAATGCTTTTCAGTTGTTTTTATCTGTGACCCCTTTTAATCTATTTGTTTCGTCTTTCCTAGGGACATTTCTGGGACCAAATGTGACTTCACAGTACAGGTCCAGCTAAGGTACAGTATCCTTACAGTACATTTGGGGACTAGTGGGTTCCTATATAGATAGAAAATGTGATTCTTTGTTACCAGCCTTTCCCATTGATGTTTCATAGTTGGTGGGGATGGAAGGGACCTGAGCAGATCATCAAGTCTGACCCTCTGCCATGGCAGGAAAAAGTACTGGGGTCAAACGACCCCGGCAAGGTGTTCGTCTAGTCTCGTCTTAAAGCCCCCCAGGGTAGGAGCCAGCACCACTTCTCTTGGAAGTTGGTTCCAGACCCTAGCCGCCCTGACCGTGAAGTCGCGCCTCCTGATGTCTAGTCTGAATCTACTGTCTGCCAGCTTGTGACTGTTATTTCTAGTCACTCCTGGCAGTGCTCGGGGGAACAGGGACTCCCCCAGTGCCTGCTGGTCCCCCCTGACTAGCTTGTAACAGGCCACTAGATCCCCCCTCAGCCTTCTCTTGTGGAGGCTGAACAGGTTCAGGTCCTGTTGCCTCTCCTCATAGGGCCTGCCCTGCTGTCCCCTGATCATGCGAGTGGCCTCCTCTGGACCCTCTCCATGTTGTCCACACCCCTTCTGAAGTGCGGTGCCCAGAACTGGATGCAGTACTCCAGCTGCGGCCTGACCAGTGTCACATAGTGAATCATTTTTGTGTCCTTAGGTGAATCATTTTTGTGTTTTTCTGGAGAAGTAAATCTACTCCTGTTTGGTAACAGTGGGAAGGGAGTCATAGGCAGCAGCTGGGTTCAGCCTGAGGTCTTGGCCTTGAGTGGTGGTTCTGTGCTGCTATCCTTCAGCTCCTTATGCACCCTGATAGGACCATAAGTTCCCTGTGCCTCCTGTTTTTGGTTGTGCAGATATCCCCTGCTTCCATTCCAGATCTGTTGTTGTTTTTTTGGGTTTTTTTTTTTTGTGTGTCCAGGCTTCCCACGGCTAGTGGTATAGAGCAGGGGCATCAAACTCATTTGGCCCCATGGGCCAGATGACTGTTGCAGGGCTGGTCTGTGGGCTAGATAAATGGCACATGGCTGGATCAGGCCCACAGGGCCCACCCCTGCCATTCCAGATGTTGAGCAGGGTGTGTTATATACCATGCCTGCCCCAGCCACTCCAGGACATGTGCAGCATGCAGCACTTGCTCTGGCCTCTCTGGGACCTACACTGCATATGGTGCCCACTTTGGAGCGGCTGGGGTCCTGGACTGGTTAGGGCAAGCATTGCATACAGCAGTGTCACTGGCCCCACGTGTGGGCCCACTTCAGACCTAGGGGCAGCACCAGGGGCTAGGTAGTGGAGCTCTGCAGCCTGCACCTCTACCTTTCACAGATAAGTAAGCTTGGAAAGGGGCCTTAAAAGATCATCTAGTCCAACCAAATCTATAACCTTGGTGCTATTAGTACCACGCTTTAACCAGCTGAACTAGACAGCAGAACTCCTTGCCTTCAGCGGTTAGACTGTTAGTGGAAATCTTAGTTGCAGCAGGTGGCCTGTATTACCCAAGGGGAAGGAGGGATTGTTGGAGAGGCAGCATATTTTTTCTCCTCTGCAGAAACCTTAGTTTTTGGTGAGATGAGATGAGGCAAGGAAGGTACAGCAGTGGGTGGAAAACTGGGCAGACACTCAAGTTGCCTGTAGTAGGAACTTGTATCTCTGAGTAGCATGTATGTGAGACAAGGATCCCCAGGCTTGCTCAGGGAGACACCAGGAAGTATCTCAGACTGCTTTGATCTGCTTCTGGGCTCCTTTTTGGGCCTTTTTTGGTCTATTGTTCCACATCACCATACAGAACAACTCAACAGTTACTGCATCAAAACTGAGGGGTTCATTCAGCATATTGCACCTTCTCAATTTCTTTAAACATTCCCCAGATGAATGCATTTCTAGCAATGTGCAGTTCTTAAAGATTATGCCTTTGAGACATTCTTTACATACAAACGGTAATTTGAAACCTTTTGCATTTAGGTTTTGTTTATCAGAAACCAGTTGTCCACAAGAGGATCACTTCCCACCCAATCTGTGTGTAAAAGTAAATGGGAAACCATGTAGCCTCCCCGTAAGTAATATAGACTCTTTTTTTTTTATTACTATTCATGTAGCCTGAATGATACACTTAAAGATGCTTGTTTTTCAGTGGTGGATTCTCTTTCAATGTTTGTTTTGACAGAGGGAAGGAGTTGATAACTGGTTGGTGGATGAATGAAAAATTGTTATGCAAACAGTTTTTGTTAAAAGAATAGCCGGTAGAACCAGACAAAAAGCATGGTAGTAGCTGTTTATATGGTGGGGGTGGTTAATTGTCTTAATTTGAGTTTTGGGCCCCATCCTGCTAGTCACTGTAAGTTAAAGAAAAGGGACACTCTTGTGCCCTGAAGGGCTGCTGGTTTAGCTGTAAGTGGTGGGCTAGTTTAGCAGTAAGAAGATTGCCCCAGATGTGGGGGTGGGCAGTTAATTCTGCTGTGGTCGGTGCTTCTAGTTGTCTCCCATAGTAGCTTTAAAATTCAGTTTCATGACAAGGGCTGGGACTAAGGATGTGAGGACCTTAATGAACAGCTGAGCAGAGGTTGGGGCTGGGCCAGTGGCTTTCATCTTTTTTTCATTTGTGGATTCCTAAAAAATGTTGAATGGAGGTGCATACCCCTTTGAATTTTAAGTGTGGATATTCATGTACTTTTGATTGATCATAGCCATCTTTTGTGGACCCCTTAAACATAGTCTGCAGACCCCCAGGGGTCCGTAGACCATGGGTTGAAAACCACTGGTTTAGGCTCCCTAACAATGCAACAAGCATTCATGAGGTGCAAGAGTCTCAGATCAGGCTTTTCCTTGGGAATTTGAAGGTATACTCTAGATTGGCTTGATCAGTGCTTCTTATTCTGAGGTCTTTAGGATTTGGCAAAGCTATTTGCACAGTTTGAAGGGCTGCCTGCCTTCCTTAGTGTGGCTTATACTATCCAGAGTTAAAAGTACTGGCTTCAAGTCTTGCAACAGTTTGCAGAATGAAATCACTGGGCCTTAAACTGCTGACTTGAATAGCACAAACTACTGAGGAAGAGCAGTGGAAGAAGGGTACTCTTCAGCATCACGGTGAATTTTGGTAGAGTTACACTTTTCAAACTGTACCCAACAAGTCCCAGATGGCCTTAATGACCCTGACTGGCAGATGTTAAACTTTGCAAACTTGGTTCAGAAAGTGCATAGGGTTGTAGGATCATAGGAATGTAGGCACATTTTGTTAAACAGGCATGTTTGATTTAAAAAAAAAAATAAACTACAGATTTTTTAAGGGGAAAAATTGATTTTGTTTTAGGGCTATCTTCCACCAACCAAAAACGGTGTTGAACCAAAGCGACCTAGCCGACCAATCAACATTACCTCACTTGTCAGATTGTCTACGA
The DNA here is from genome assembly GCF_001723915.1 of Gavialis gangeticus. Taxonomy (NCBI): domain Eukaryota; kingdom Metazoa; phylum Chordata; order Crocodylia; family Gavialidae; genus Gavialis; species Gavialis gangeticus. The sequence goes on along the minus strand of NW_017728996.1, from coordinate 3,785,278 downwards.
CGGTACCAAATACAATCATTGTTTCGTGGACTGCGGAAATTGGAAGAGTGAGTTGTTTTTTGGTCCTATCTATGTATTAGAAATGTTGTTTCCTACTGTGTGGTACAGTATAATGATAACATAATAAACCAGATTAATTTGGGGGGTGGAATGCTGGTGGAATAGTAAAATGTGAGCAAGGATTTCTTGCTTATCCTCATCACTCTTTTTTTTTTTTTTTAGTTGTTTAGTCTATGCCTGTATGCGACCGCTTGTTACTGAATAGAGTAGATTAATTAACTGTGCAGTAAACATCTTGACATCTATGCCTACACCCCTATTAGGTTGGAGCAAATTAATTTACTCCTCAGCAGGATCGTACTTGTATATATAAGTTCCTGCTGTGGAGTAAAAAACTCCACAGCAGTGCTTGTGTAGATGCTGTCTAGGGCTGTGCAAGGCTTTGGACCATGCTTCGGATCTGGAGAAGCTTCAGTCACTTCGGCATCCGAAGCAGCGTGTCCGGATCAAAGCACTGGCTTCATTATGCTTTCCGAAGTGGTTCGGAGCTTCCAAACCCCTTCGGAAAAGCTTCGGAGCCACCTCAGAGATCCAGCCATAGGGTATAGGGTATATGTTACACCATGGGGAGGGGGGGTGAAAACTGCAGGGGTAGTGTCCCCTGGTGAGGCCACAAAGCCTGCCAGGTTTCAAGAAGATTGGTGCAGGGGTTTGGGGGGAACTGCACCTCAAGCTGCTGACAGGCAAAACTCGTGACATAGATGACCCTGTGTGTGTTAAGGTGCGGCGGGCTGAAAACTGCAGGGATGGTGGCTCCTGCTGAGGCCACAAAATCTGCCAAGTTTCAAGGAGATAAGTGCAGGGGTTTCAGGGAAACTGCACCTCAAGCTGCTGACAGGCAAAACTCATGACATAGATGACCCTGTGTGTGTTAAGGCGCAGCAGGGTGACAGCTGCAGGGATGGTGGCCCCTGCTGTGGCCACGATGGCTGCCAGCTGTGGAGGAGATGGGTGCAGGGGGGTTCTGGGGCCCTGCACCCCTAGCTGCTGACAGGCAAGACTTGTGGCATGGGTGCTTGTGCAACTGACTGTCTCTGTATTGGGGCAGTTGATTGTCTGTATTATTTCCTCTCCTTAGTCTGTGGTTTTGTAGGTGTTAATGAGTTAAGGAGCAACGATTAACACCTAGAAAAACACAGACTAAGGAGAGGAAATAATGCAGACAATTAATACAGTGGCTGGATCCTAAGCCGGATCAAGTAGCTGCCTACTCGCACAGGCCAAATGCTGTCCTATCTGGCTGTGGTGCAAAGATGCTTCAGTGCAGGAGCTTTGCAATTTAACGCTTTCAGTTCTCTCGGCTGCATTAGCCATATGCTTTAATATTAAACCCTACTTTGTTTTACAGCACCTGTGTTGTGTTGTACACAGGGGAAGAGGTGATCAGTAATTTAAAATTATTGATGTTTCATTGGAAGCATTTAATTTATTTATTGTTTAGTACAGTTGTTCCATGAGACCCAGTCTTTGATCCCTAAATAGAGCATTTTCCCATGTAAGTTCATGGTGAATGCTAGATATAAATAATAAAAAAAAATGAAATCCATGTTTGTAATGTGTGTTTTATAAGCTGTGACTTTGCCATCCTAGGTTATTCTAGAAGTCTTAAATATTTTTTTCTTCTCTTGGACTAAGTATGGACTAGAAGCCATGATTCACCGACACAATGTGAGGGAAAAATAGTGATCTCCATCCTTGAAACAGTCAGTCAGACAGAATCACCCTTGTATTTGTATCTTATCAAAATGGATTTATTGAGAAGCACTGCAAGATCTCCCTCCTGCATACAGGATAAAGACTACATTTTTCCTAAAAAGAACTTGGTGCCAAACCTTTTTAAACATTCATGTGTGCTGGTTTACACACAGCAGAAATGCTTGCAGAGGTTGTTGCAAAAGCCTGCCCACTGGTGCAAATGCAAAGCTATATTTTTACAACTGCAAATGGTGATGTTCCTTTGTGGAGAGGGGAGTGATATTTTTATTTTGAACGTAAATGTTTTGCAAGGTGTCACAGGTGTGACTGAATGTTTCCTGGAACTGAAATTGCATGGCCCTGTCTTGAGAACTTTTAAAACTATGTTCATCAAAACTAGGAGAAGAACGGCAAATCGTGTTAGCATATCTAACAAAAATGATCACTGGTCAGATTTCTACCTTTTCCCCCCACAAGTATAGCTTCCTAATTCTTTTATTTCAAACTGACAGCTAAGCAGTAGAAATGCATGTATACATTGGATACAAATGTGGAGTTGTTTTCTCTTTAAACATTGCACTCCATCCTCACCTGATAGAGCGTGCATTTATTCAAGGCAGAATTGTGGTTTCTGCTCAATCTGTTTCTGAAGAGTTCTGTGAAAGTTGCCTTGGGCCAGTTCCTAGCTCTGTAGATTCAAGCTGT
>NW_017728996.1:3768856-3777818 GCF_001723915.1 Gavialis gangeticus | reverse complement strand
GTATACATTGGATACAAATGTGGAGTTGTTTTCTCTTTAAACATTGCACTCCATCCTCACCTGATAGAGCGTGCATTTATTCAAGGCAGAATTGTGGTTTCTGCTCAATCTGTTTCTGAAGAGTTCTGTGAAAGTTGCCTTGGGCCAGTTCCTAGCTCTGTAGATCCAAGCTGTCTGTAAATAATTCCACTGTGTTAATTAGCATTTTTCTAACTTCTAATTGAGGCATTAAATAAACAAGTTAAAGCGGCAGTGGTTTTTAATGATGAAGGAAGCATTTCTAGTAAAAGTAAAATTATGTAAAATGTGATGTGCTTTTTATCTTGTGAAGTATTATGGTAAAATATGACTTGGGTCTTTTCCTCACATCTGAGCCGTATTCAAAAGAGGAATGAGTAGCATACTTATTTTTATGTGCATATAGTTGGATGTTCTTTTGTAGGCTCAGAAGTGGAGATGTACTATCAAAGAGCATTTTTAGTGTGCTAAAGCTACTAAGAAACAATAACTTTTTTTAAAAAGCAATGAATACTGATAAAAGTTCAGACAGACAGTAAATATTGCACCAAAATGTTATGAATGTGCTCCCAGTGCTCAACATGAGAACACAATTATTTGTCCTTGTCACTTGTCCTTCAGGCTGCATGGGTTTAATATTGTGCTTCCAAAAAGGGCAGGATTCTTTCCTACAATATGAATACCTTGTGTAATAACTGAAAACTTCAAAATCATAGCTAGTCTTATTCTTTCAGCATCATGAGCAAAACTAGATGTAGCCTATTGTCATCTTTGCTCTCAGGCTCCTGTGAGCTAGGACAGTGTTGCAGTAACTAGGTTGTAAAACATGTGCATCAAAGCACAAAGAAACAAAAAGCTATGGAAGTTTTCTCTGTTGGTCCAAAGTTTTGTAAAAAATGTTACTTTTTTTGGTAAAAATAAATAAATCAATTTTAATTGCAACTCCACACCAACTTCAACTTGCAAGATTCCTTTGCATGGGTGTCTAGGTTTGCATTTCTTTTATTATTTACACAAACCTAACTTACAAATAATGTCCCAGGTTACAGTTCTAAACTTAAAGTAGCCTGATAATTGTTGAGAAGAAATTAATTTGCTTTCAATGAGCAGGAGTCTTAGTGGGGTCGGTAACTACCTTTGCTTCTCTGCTGAAGAGTAAAATTGTGGTCCTTTGAACTTCCCTGCATCAGCTAAGACGTACTGGATTTTCTTGAATCTGAAAATGTTGCGCCACCAAGTAGCATTTATTTGTCGTAGAAACCAAGTCCCTACAACTGCACAGCTTATGTTTTTACAGTGTTTGTGCATATTATCTTTGTTTGGCTTAAAACAGCTTTGACCTGACTTTCATTGTTTTTGTTTTCTAGAATTACTCCATGGCAGTCTATCTCGTAAAACAGCTGTCCTCTTCGGTTTTGCTACAGAGGTTAAAAGCGAAAGGAATAAGGAATCCTGATCATTCTAGAGCTCTAAGTATGTCCATTTCATTCATATTTTTAACTAAAATCAAGATTCCTTTTATAAATATTATTTTCCTAAGTGTGTGTATTAGTGGTGAAAATAGCTACTTTTGTAAATCTAACTCTACTCCCCGAATTCTGCTCCCTTTGTTATTCCTTTGATTCACGAACTTCCTGATTCCTTCAGCAATTAAAACTTCCAGTGGACTGATTCGTGTGTGTCAGGAGATGGGTAGCTCTGTTACAACATTGTACAGGCAGTCCTCGCACTTACAATGGGTTACGTTCCTGGAAAAGGTGCTGTAAGTCGAAACAGTGTAGGTCGAATCTGATTTTCCCATAGAAACAATGTTTTGGTAGGGGGTTACGTTCCTGACCAATGGCCTGATGCCCAACTTTTTATAGAAATGACCATTAACACCATATTTAAATCAACTGTTTGATCAACTATAAATGATTACAGTACAGTACAAAGCTTTTAAAGTGTGCTGTATATAAATTGATTAAATAGGACAATACAGTAACTAATCACACAAAGCTGTATTTAATCAGAAGGTGAAGGAACACCTTCATCAGGGTCATGGAATTCAGAAGGGCTTCTTTGGGGAGATTTTTGGGGAGACTTAGGGCCACTTGATGGCTTTCTGAGAAACTGATCCAGGGTTGTTTGTTTTGCTGCCCTCTTTCTCATTGTAAATTTCCCTGTAGTGCCGTAAGTGCGAAGATCCAGCGGCGTAAGTAATAACATGGGTGTAAAGGGCAGAGTGCCGCAAGTGCAAATGCTGTAAGCTGAGGACTGCCTATACTGTGATTTCGTAACACCAACGGTTCAACTTTGCTACTTCCATATCTATTTTCCCCAACTACTTGTGTTGCCTTTTTGCAGTTTTTTGTAGGCAAGCTTCATAGACCTTTCTTGTGCAAAGGATGAGAGGACCCATAGATTTGAGAATTCAAAGACCTTTGCTTTTATTAGGAGCCGTCTGAAGGTTGCAACATGTCCAGGGGCACATGTCACACACGTGCCTTGTTTGGGCTCTGGCTGATGGGTCCTTTGGGGCTCTTTCAAACTGGGGGCCCAGGGTTTGGGCCCTGTTGGTGGATGTCTTAGGATGGCATCTCATATCAGCACAGCAGGGTGAAGACTTTGGTTGACGACTTCATTCCTCTGGCACAGTGCAACTCTGTTGTGAGGGTGAAGCTGTAGTAGGTAGGAAGCAGCTTTCTTGGGGACCAGCGCAGGATCATGGAATGAACTCCCAAAGAACCAGGGACCAGCCCAGTCCTTGCCACTTTCCAGTGCAAGCATTTTCTCTACCATTTAACACAGTTGCTCTTCATAAACTCGGTAGTAAACACTCCAGTGGGCACACTGCTTCCCCTGGGGGCAGGGTGAAAGAACAGGCAGATTTTTTTTCCTGTTACTTAATGGCTAACTGGAAGGCTCTCAGATGGCTAAGAGCACAAGAATAAGTGTACGTGTCCCTGTTGGAGAGGACAATACGAACCCCAGTAAATGCAGAGGACAAGTAACAGTAAATGCCCACGTGTTATCAGACTGTGCCCAGGTAATACTGTGTTTTGAGATTTAAGCATACAGAAAACCAAGCATTTCAGTGATGGTTTCCAAACCACTCTTACCTCTCCTCTGCCCCAATGTACCTGCAGATGTAAAACATTGTGAGCATGGTGAAATGGCCTTAATGAGACCAGCACTGAAAATGCACAGTCTGAGGAAGCGGTTAAGGTTCATAGAGCAAATCTAAGTTGGACTCACCTGGTGCTTGTATGTTTAAAACCTGACGGTTGCGTAACATGCTACAACTCACAGACAGAAATAAGTAGAGGGTGGGCAGGGGGTTTACAACAGCAGCACTTATGCTGGTCTGTCATCATTAAACCTAATGCCTGTCATGCTTTTCACTTTGTTCTGCAATCCATGAATGTCCCTAAAATCATGGGCTCGCCCAGCGTCTATTTCAGAGGTTGCTAGGCTACATGAGAATGTAATTAACTCGGCATTTTTAAATGGGCCAGTGATTGACTAATTACCTTGACACAGCTTTATTAGAGTTTGTCATTACCCAGGATGTAGCATTTTAACATATATACATAATCATTTCTTAGAAATGAAGCATTAAATGTATGCTTACCTGCTTTTTGAAGAGTTTTAGGTTGGTTTTTGCCTTTCATGGTACATCATAGACATTATTGGAGAGAAGCGACTATTTTTCTTTGCCTCTGGAGGCTGAAGGAGTTGGCTACAGTATAATTACTGTTACTGATTTCCTATAGACATAGCCAACAGACGGTTTGCAGCAGATTACTTTGAGCCTGTTTATTTTCTGCCTCATTTGGTGACGTGCACATGACAAACTTTGTGTTTCTCTGTCTCTTAAAATGACAGTTAAAGAGAAGCTGACTGCAGACCCAGACAGTGAAATAGCAACAACAAGCTTAAGAGTTTCTCTTCTTTGTCCGGTAAGTGATGGCTCCGTAAAAATTGATTCCGCTGAAACTGAAGTGTTTCCAGCGTGATTTGAGTTTGAATTGCTCCTGTTAAAACCTGTATCACTTGGGAGCTAAATGTATGGGGACAAGATCCATATCATGGGATCTAGCTACACGCTTAAGCACATGCTTGATTTGAGCAAGCGAGTATTTCCATGGACACAGCTCGCATAATTCATAGGCTTTACATCAAGCATTTCAGCACATTGCTAGATCAGGCCTTACAGTGGACAGTCTGCCTTGACAGCTTAACTATGCAGTGACTATATTTGGCCCAGGCACTATCAGCAATAGACTGGCCAATCTGGGGACAGGATCACAGCAGATCTTAAGGACACAAGTCCAAAACCATGATCCAGCTTCTGCTGAGCAGATTTTTGAGAGAAGAAATCTTGGTCTCCAGTCCTGCTCCCTGGAGCGTTCACACATTATTGTCACTGGATAGACGGAAGTAGTCCAGAAAGGAGGAATCAGAAACAGATCTGCCACCTCCCACTTCAGTTCCTCAGCTGCTAGGCCACCGTGTCATGCCTCTTGCTTGCTTGCTGTCTCTGGATCCTATAAATGTGAATGTGGGTGGGGAGTGATCCTGCCTGTCCTAGTGCATGGGTTTGTTTAGGGAGATGCGAGTGTGAGGAGGGAATTTGGATCGGAGCTCCCACTTCCTGGGCAAGCTCTTTAACCATGGAGCCGTGATATCACAGGTGAGATGGAGCCGTGATATCACAGGCGAGATGGCATTTTAAGAGAAGAAATGCTGCTCAGCTATTCTGAAGAGTTCTTGTTGTTCTCTACCCTGAAGAGGCAATCCTGGGCTCTAGATTCTCCTCCTGGGTTTTTTGGGCTGCCTGACTCGTCCTGTGCTTTGTACAGGGAAGCAAGGCCTTTGGATTCCAGCTGTGGCTAGGTTCCAAAAATTAGGCAGTCTGGCACCTTAGTCTTTCTCTGCGTCTAGCCCATCTGGTTATGAATTCTCCTTTGACCAAGCTCCTGGAGCCAGGGAGTTTCTTCCCTTTAAACTGAACTGGACATATATAGCCTGCACTTCAGTGGGAGTCTGTAATGTCTCTGATTAAAGATGAAGCAATATTCCAGAGGATAGTAAAGGGGTCAAAATAGGCAAAGTTGCCAAATTGGTGTGATCTTCCTTTTTAGGGAGCCAGTAGTACAATAATTCTTCAGTTCCATAATTTAGAAATGAGATTAATGTACCAGAACAGACTTTTTTTTTCCAATCAGGTATTATCCAAGGTGGGAACAGCTGGAAAATGCAGGAAGTAACCAGGCAGACAAGGTTCTTTGGGTGAATCTGGTATCTTTTCATTAGACCAACTCAAATAGTTGGAAAAGCTTTATCTGTGCAAGTGTGACCGTTCTGATTACCCTTAGCTGAGGGACACTAAGAATGGAATTATAAACTTGATTTTTGTGTCTTTTAGTATCTTAATTATCCCATTAAATTTAATGTGTTTTTAAATACTTTGTGCTCTCTTTCATTGATTGGCAAAACGTCTTCACTGTTGCGAAAATTTTAAACTCTCTCACGAATAAGGATGCATCTGTTTCCTGGTTTGGCTAGATGCACTCAGGCCTGACGCTGCAAGGTTTCAGTTTTGAAAGCTAAATCTCAAATATAAAGCTGACTTATTCTCTTCCCAGCAGAAAGCTTATTTGTCAGGTTACCGAATGTCCTCTTGGATTCTGACAATGCAAAGCTATTTTTTGGATGAAAAATCTTCACGTTACAAAGAACAGAAGTCATATGTTATAGGAATATGTTTGTGACAGATTGTTACAGACTTAACTGCTGGATATTTTTGTGATATTAATCTTCATTCTTCACTCTTTGCTGTGGATTTTTGCACATACCAGCTGTGACAATATTGAATGCTTAATTTACCAAATAAAATTATTAAGCAAGAGAGGATGCTGAGGTGTTTCATTTATAAATAGCAGAATCATGTTCTTAAGAGCTTGACATATCAGCTTAGAGGGTTGAGTCAGGAACACTGTTGTTAGATGCTAAATTAGCTTGGCAGCTTTTATTTTGATGAGTTTTATGTATTTAAGGTTTGTTGATGGGACCTCCTTATTTTAAAAAATACTATCACTGTGCTGTCATGGTTTAGTTCTTTAAGAACAGTGCTCCTACTACTTAAAGACTAATTAGGTTCCCAGGCGAGCAACAATAATCATCTGTTAATGGGAACTAAATAAATAATTTTTAGGAGTTAACAGTGGTTGTATAGGAGTTCAGTCACTTCAATTAATCCGTATGCATCTTGGGGAATTACAGATGTTTATTTCAGGAGAAGTTAATTGCCTGTCACTGGTACTTTGGGTAGTCTGTAGGTTTATAGAAGTTTCAGTTTTGGCTTTCTGAAATGATGCATCTGTTTGTCTTACCCCTTGATATACAGGGAACTAACATTCCTTCACTCCTGCTGCTGCTTATTCAGACTGATTACTATTAGAGCAGGAATAACTTCTGCAATACAGCCTCTAGGACTGTAAGCCTCAGGATATCTAAATTAAAATTGTTTTCTGAAAAGGTTATTTTGGGGTAAAAATGAAATACCAGCCTAGCTCTGAGAAACAACTATTGTGAAATGTTTTTTACTTCTCAGTCCGTTTCCTTTTTCTGTCTTTATGCTTTAGCCTTTTCTAGCAGATGGAGCAAACTGAAAGTTTAGAGCAGATTATTTCAGGCCTGTTTATTTCTGTATCTTCCTGGTGATGTGTACATACCATGCAAGCATTTGACTGTCATTTTTTGAATGTGCTCATTGTTCAGCTGGGTTTCAGGTTCTTTCACTGTCCCTTTTTAAAACTTGGCCATTGCAAAAGTGTTAAAGCCCATGTCATCTTACATGTACTGTAAAGTGGTTAATAAACAGATGATGGAGCTCAACCATTCTCAGCTTACAGCATTTATGGTAGATAATACAGCTGTGTTTTAACCCCCTTGTTTTCAATTTGTTAATGTGTGCCATTGAGCTTCAGACTTTTTCCATGTTGAGTCAAGACATGAGAAATTAATGTGCCTTCATGGAAGACTCATTTTGAAAAGACTTATTTTCTCTCCACTGGCAGAACCAAAACACAGGCTGCACAGGATGTATTCAGCTCTGTGTGATTAAAACTTGTAGCTAACAGCCTGCTTCTGCAGCCTCTTAATTGCAGTTTTTTTTGTGCATGTATGTGGCTGCAGAAGAATACATTGGCCTATGCTTGAGTGAGGACTGCAGGTTTAGGCCCTGACTCAGAGAGCAAAATCAGTTTCCTAAGGAAGCGAAGATGTCCTGTGAATAGGTAGTGAGTTTCTGACCCTTGCCTCCCTCTGTGACACTAAGTACGGACCTGGAAGGAGCTGTGCGTGCAGCCCGTCTAGCGTCACCTGTTAGCATCCAGCAAGCAGAGGAGCTGTACCTCTTATGAATTTGCATGAGGAAGTTTGAACGCATGCAGTGTTATATCTCAGATCACAGTAGCTTGCAGGAAAGGGCAAAATAAGAGGCTTAAAGATGGCAAATCTACCAGTTACTCTGTTTTCCCAGTGTTCTGCAAATTCTGAACTCAGTTTTCAGGTATTTTTGTGAAGATAAAACTGCTTTTACATTCACAGTGCAAATCAATGCCATGTTGTCTTGTTAGACTGAGGAGCGACACCAACCAAAACAACAGCAAGAGCAGTAATGGGGCTTTGAAAAAGATGTATTTAAAAAAAATACCAAAACAGGTTTGAGCTTTTTTTGCTTCTTTTTCTTTAGCAGTATTGACCCAGCTTGGCCAGACTGGAGGAGCTGACCCAGTTAAGGTCACCTGCCAAAAGCTGGGAAGAGAAGCTGTTGTTTAAGTTGTCTGTGTTGCACCTCTTGTGTCTTTACCTGTATATTTAAGTATTATTACAGGCTACTGCTACCCATAAATTACAGGGGCAGCATGGATGTGTTCATGTTATTCTGAGGAGGTTTGTTATCTTGGTGCATGTGTTATGTATCAAAGAATGTCTTACGCACATTTTATACCACAACACTTGTTAAACCACATAACAGATATACATCTCTCTTATTTCCTGGAGGTTTTTGTGTCATAGCAGTATGTGCTTCACTGCTCTCACTGTTTTGTGTGCATCAGATGCAAGCATCCAGGTTCTGTCTCCAGCATAACACCGACCAGAGTTGGAGAATTGTATTGTTCCCCAAAGACAAATAAGCCATTGACCTACCATCTGGGGGAGAGACATTTGGAACAGACGTAGATCAGGGGGACTTGCATTGTCGGAGGTTGACTGTAGGGCAGAAATAATGTGCTTGATCACGGGTATGGAGGGAAGGGTTGCCAAACACGTGGTGTGTACAGTACCTCCTCCTGACTGATCCCTGGGCCAGCAGTATTGCAGACTCCCCGGGGAGCACCATGCCTCCCCTCCCATCTGGTGCTGAGTCTGATAGTAATCGAAGGCTAAAGGGTAGAAAACTAAGCTAGATGAAGATGAGAGAAGCCACGCTATAGAGGAACATGGCTGAGAATGAGGGAGCAGGCATTTCAGTCTGCATGAAGGTTTCTGCAGATAAGCTTTGCGAGGGATGTGGTGCGCTGCAGGTAGAGCCTTTGTTCTCTGGGTGGTGGTTACAGCTCCCGTGATAGTCTGAGAGTGAGTGCCATCCTGTGGCACCCACCCTGCACTGCTTGTTGCCAGTATGCACAACCAGGTTGTCTTCAGAAACCATCCTGAGCACAGTTTTGGCCACTCTCTTGCTAGGGAGCTGGGTGAATTTTTTTGAGCCCAATAGCTCATTCCCATAAAAGTGCAGGTTTTTTGTCAACCAAACCTGTTTGACAACTTGCACATAATTCAGAGTAGCTAAAAATGAAGAACTCTTAAGTATTGTGGGGGGGGGGGGGTTCAGACCTTTTATTTTGAAATAATTTGTGTAGAAATTTGCCTAGTTGGAGAAAATGGGAGGAGG
>NW_017728996.1:3767586-3768584 GCF_001723915.1 Gavialis gangeticus | reverse complement strand
CCCCCCCCCCCCCCCCCCCCAATAAAATGTTTTTCTTTCTGGTCAACCAAAAAAAGTTTTGTTTTTTTGTTTCATCAAGGAAAACTGGAACACTTTTCATTTCAGGTTTACCAAGAACAAAAATAATGTTTGGCTAGTGGACTGAAAGATAATGCAGTGCATTTAGCTGATCTTACTTCAGTGTTATAACCTGTAATAAATTTAGGCTTTTGGTCAACTTTGAATTATGAGTTAACCATGCTGAGATTTTCTTGCCCTAAAACTTTTGTGTGTGATCCTGTGCTTAGCTTAAACTAGTGATTCTCAACCCTTTTGGGCTCAAGGCAGCTTTCCCTAACTTTTGGGAATTGCGAGGCACCCAATTTCAAAACCTGATTTATCTATTACAGAGCTTACATGCTTGCAAAGGGGCCAGGCAGGGCCAAGCCTGAGCCTGCCCTTCTCTGGCACCTCATTTCTCTCTGCAACACCTTTCAAAGGATCTGGGAGGGCCTGATTGAGAATCACTGGTTTAGGACTTCATTTGCACTATTTTATGGAAAACAGAATCAATAACCTTGATGTTCCAGTTATTGGTGGTTGATCTGAATTAGCATCTAGGATCCTTGACTTCAGGCAAAGTACAGATGCATAAAAAGAATGATCTCTACCCCGGACACTGTGATTAAACCTCATCTTTTTATGTAATTGTTCCCAACTTATCTATAAATGTGCTGTAAAGTTGGACATGACCTATGTTTGGAAAGAACTGGCAAACTAGCTGTAGTTTGCAATATAATTGACAGCAAAAAAGTGCTAGTAGTGTAGGACTTCATAGGCACATCTGCATCTAGATGTGCTGTTGGCATGCAGCAGTAAACTCCGGTGAATGTTGTGCCAGAGTTTATTGCTTCTGGTTGCACTGTTTGAATGTTCACCAAGGACCGCCGCATGTTGAGCTGGGTCAGAATAGCCCTAGATAGTGTGTGTGTGTGTGTGTGTGTGGGGGGGGGGGGGGG
>NW_017728996.1:3764625-3767385 GCF_001723915.1 Gavialis gangeticus | reverse complement strand
GTGGGGGGGGGGGGTGGTCAGTCAGCCAGCCCAGGCCTGTTCCAGCTCCCCTCAGTGTGCTGCAGAGGGGCTGGATGGGGCACGAGGACGCTCCAGTACAGGGCTGGCAGGCAGGCCGGCCCCTCACTGAAGCACTGTTGTGCCCCAGCCAGCCATGTCAGCTCCTGCATGTGCGGTGTTGCAGAGTAAAGAACTCTGCCATGGGATAGTTCTTGGTTTACAAGTACTACCCTGCCTGCAGAGTTAAGTAGTTTCGTGCGGCCTAATAGGGTTGCATGTATAGACGCAAGATGTTTACTGCAGAGCTAATTAGTCTACTCCACAGTTAATGTCTTGTGTAGACATGCCCCATGTGTACCAATATTGCTTCACAGCATAGAAGATACTATCTATATCATCCCCCTGGATGTGGCTGTAATGAAACTGTTTTGGGTGATCATTTTAGATGCTTTTGTAGCAAGACTATATAGGTACATTTGGAGACCGCTTGAGGAGGAAGTGCAGCTATAACAGAAGAACAGAAATACAGGGCCTTGATTCTGCAAATGTTTCTGCATGAGTTTGCTTCCGTGTTAAAGATAAGTGGCTGAATTAGTATATTCAGGAATTAGGGCCTTTATGTTAAAGTTTAGCTAATCTGTAAGTAATGGAAGAGGATGGACATAGGTCTATAAATATTTCAAATATGGGCATACCAGTGAGAATGAGGAATTATATTTGCTGGCCCAAACATGGTAGCAAGTGATAAACAGGGGACTGACTTAGCATTTTAGGACAACAGAATAAGAATGAAGTGACTTTTCATTTCACCCATATAACTTAATTTAAAAACACTGTCATTATGTGCATACAAAAGCCAGAGTAAAATGGCATGTATGATTTATGCAGTGACTGGGACTTGAATTTCTCCAATACTTTTGTGGTTAGGAATTGAACTGTAGACAAAATTAAGCTTGCCTTTCATTAAAAAAAGAAAAAGAAGGAAAAAAATTATTTCATGCCATAACATTTCAATCTTACTTTTTTTCTCTGTCTCCTTAAAGCTTGGCAAAATGCGGCTAACTAGCCCATGTAGGGCCCTGACTTGTTCGCATCTACAGTGTTTTGATGCCACTCTCTACATTCAAATGAATGAGAAGAAACCTACTTGGGTTTGCCCTGTTTGTGACAAGAAGGCTCCCTATGAGCACCTCATCATTGATGGGTAAGCAAAATGCAGGATACGTTTGTTAGTTCTTGATTATATGAGTACTGGAGTCATTTCGGGTCACCCAGTTGTGTTTCGTGCATTGGTCCCTACAAAGCTATGAAGCAGATGCTCCATAATTTAATATTCTGAAATAATTCATGTTCTCAGTTTGCTATAATAGATTTAAAAAAAGACATGACAGGCTGCATTGCTTTCAGGCTCAAACAAGGTTTTGCTTTTACAAAAGACTGGCTATTGAATATTCCACTGAGGTAGGAAAATAGTATAGTCTTAGAGTTTAAAAAAAAAATAAATAAATAAAATAATGGCTTTTTAGGCTGAGCAGCTCTATACAAATCTGACATGGTTTATAGCAGATATTCATATATTTAGAGGGATTGTGTTCATTTATTACATTTTCAATTTCATGCATAATTCCACACTTTTTGGAATTGCTTCGGGTATTTATCCAGTAGGTATTTAAAAGCCAACGCTTTCTCTCTGGTGGGCGTACAAAATATGATGCTAGGGCTCCACATTGGTTTCTCAGATCCTAATCCCCTGGGCAGGAACCTTGTGCTCCAAAAGCAGGAAAAGTGAAGAGCTAATAGAATTACTTGGGGAACTTTATACCAAAACATTTTTTCCTTGTGAATGCCAAAGTTTGTTGAACTTGAAATGGTTTTAATGGGCATGCGTTTGTTCCAGTGGCTTTCCAAAGAAAGACAGGCAAGATGGAGATAGTGGAGGTCTTACGAGTTTTCTGTCTGCTGCTCTGGTGGTCTTGGAGGGACCCCCAGGGCTCTGAGGCAACCCCATTTTACATAATGCCAGTCCAGAGGGAGGTGGTGACTAAAACAGGATTAATCACCTTTAACACATCTTCTTTGCTACGTGGCCGTAGGTTTCACAGGTTAGGTAACCTAAGTCGTGGCAAGCCATCGAGAAAGTTACCTCTGGAATCTGTGCGTCAACCTAAGAGAGACCTCTCCTGTTGAATGCATGGTAGCATTGCTTGAGAACTGGGATTAATTCATTGGGATACTATGTTTTGGACAGTTTTGCTGTTTCTGTAACACTAAGAGAACATACAGGTTGTTATCTTAAGTTCTCAGAATTTTCTTGGTGAAAATTATATATGGGATGTGGGAAGCAGTCTGATTCTTTCAGCAGATTAATTTAGTTTATATTTCTCTCATTCAGTTACCCTATAAGGTGCAAATTTACCCTGCTTCTAGTTTAATCTGTTTTAATGTAAATCCAGAGGTTTTTTCCAATCCCTTTTTTCTTTTTTTGAGGATGGGTAGTAAGGGTGTTTGATTTACAGGTTGTTTATGGAAATCTTGAAGTACTGCACAGACTGTGATGAGATTCAGTTTAAAGAGGATGGGTCATGGGCTCCTATGAGATCAAAAAAAGAGGTGCAAGAAGTTACTGCATCTTATAATGGAGTTGATGGTAAGTCTTAAGTTCCTTGAGGTACAGACCATGTTGCTAACCCACGTTGTTTTAGTATTTAAAGGTAACCTGTAATGTTGCCAGTAATTAAACTTATGCTATATATATATATA
>NW_017728996.1:3739030-3764445 GCF_001723915.1 Gavialis gangeticus | reverse complement strand
GCTTTTTATCGATTGGGTTTAAGACATTGGAAGAGTAACATTAACATTTCTTTGGGCTTGGTCATATTTTTAAAGCATTATTACTTTACAGTCTTGTTTTCTTTTCACATTGGTTGTGATTCATAAACTTTATGCTAAGCATGTTATCGTTCATTTCCTGTGCTGACTGTACTGGCCATTGTGGCTTGAGTATTTGATGTTATTTCTTTGAACTTTTCATAGGGTGTATAAGTTCTTCCTTGGATCATCAGGTATCTTCTCACCAGCAGTCGAATAAGAATAAGAAAGTAGAAGTGATCGATCTAACCATTGATAGCTCCTCAGATGAAGAGGAGGAGGAACCGCCTGCCAAGAGGAGTTGTCCTTCCATCTCTCCTGCCTCGCCCCTAAATAATAAGGGGTAAGAATAAAATGCATGCTTTCTTAGTCGAGGTGAAGATACATTCATCGTGAACAATGGAAATGGTTTTGCAGACATTCAGAAAGCCTGAGGTGGAATCCATCTAATCAATGTATACAGGTTTCCCTAAACTGTAGATTAAACTGTTAATGAGCAGAACTCGTCTTCGGTCGGGGAAGACAGCAGATGCCTGCAGTGGTCGAGGCCAGAAGGCGAGGGGGTGCTCCTGCGTGCCTCCCTGCTTACCGGACATTGCCATGGGTAGCTGAGTGGGGACCAGCCCTGCTTAGCTGCTTGGCACATGCCGCCAACCCCCTGCTGTCAGCCACAGGGAAGGGGGAGCCAGCACAGAGTCTCTCCCCAGCCCTGTGGCGGGGGGGGATGGAGGAACGGAGTCCCTGGCGCCCTGCCCCCCCGCCAAAGCTGGGGTCTGCCTGATTTGGGGGAGCCCTGCACTGCAGGAGTTTCTCCCCAGCCTGTGGGTGCACATCTCTGCCCCTTGCCCCAGTCCTGGCCCCCCTGAGCTGGGGTTTGCCCAGCTGGGGGAAGTCGTGTGTCGTGGGGGTTATGTGGCATTGTATCGTAACTGGAAAGTTCTCTGTTCTCGTTGTCCCCTGATTGATGCAGCAGATTACGTTTTGACTGTGGCTCAACTCGCCAGATCTGTGCTATTTTAAAAATAGGAATGTGCTAATGGAAGTATTAATTTACTGCTGCATCTTCACCAGCTGAATTTTCTGGGTTTTGCTCTATAGCAAAGTATGAAGAAGCAAAGTTTTTAGTAGATTTGTTGTTTAATTAAAGCAGCTTTGACTTACTGTAGTTAAATGCTTTTGAGAAGCCAGCACCTTTTCTTTAGCAGAGATTTTTGAGGAAACACTCAGCACACCAGGAGACGAGAAAAATATCAGGGTGCAGTTTGGGGCATGTCTGTTTTTCAGTAATTACTACGAGCAGCCTAGCAATACAGGACACTAGAATAACCTGATGGAAATAAATAGCCGTATTGCTGATGGAAGACATTTCACAAGCATGCGGAGATGAAAAAATTGGCATCAAATGGAGATTGTTACTCCTCCTAGTAATGTAAACCACTCAGTGATCACTTAAAGCTCTTCAAAAACTTTTTTGGCTGTTGTCCACAGCTAACTTCTTGCATAGCACGTGAAAAATGGCTGGACTATTGTGCTGTGTATATAAGCCATAATCTGTAGATTGTTTTGTCTGGACTCATAATGACTGTTCTTGCAATTATTGTGGGCAGTGCTCAAAGCTCTGATTATAGTTAAGGTTGTCTAACTCTTTCCATGGCAAGACCACGTTTTCAGTTTCTTTAAGTGTTTGAGCTGAAATTCTCTTTATCTTTTTTTGCCAGCTAAAACAGTGTAATTGTTTCTGAGAACAAGGTTAGGAGAAATGCACAGTTTTGCCCATCTTTTAAAAAAATAAACCAAAAGGAACGTGTGGATTGTTGCAGCATCTCCATATTTTGGAACTAAAACTTTGGAATTTGGCAAAACAGTTGCCTTGATGTGACTTTGGCACCTTTATTGTATGCATGCTGCATTGTAGATTGTGAGGTTTTTAGTATTTGTCCCTTAAACCTCTGTAAGAGGCATACTTCTTGAAGGGGGCAACAGCAGAGGTTTGCAAGCATCTCACTTGGACACTTAAAATCAAAGATACTTTTCCACACTTTGTAAGTTTTTTTTTAATTTGTTTGTTTCTTGCAGCATTTTGAATTTACCCCACCAAGCATCTCCCGTTTCAAGAACCCCAAGCCTTCCTGCTGTTGATACAAGCTACATTAATACATCACTTCTACAAGACTACAGGCATCCATTCCACATGACACCTATGCCTTATGACTTGCAAGGTAAGCTGTATACTGCTGTTAACTGCAAATTAAGTTTTCTCTAAGCAACATGCAGTATTCTGAAAGACTTAGATATGCAGTTGATCAGCAGTCCAGTAATATTATTTTGTGGTTCATAGATGATAACCTACATTAGCACCTTGTGGGCAGAATTATTTTAAGGTTTAAAAACAGTAAATTTCTCTTGCAAACTTTACTAAATCAGCAACTTCTGATGCAACTTGACGTCCTAGTATTGTATTCTACTTCTGTGTATCGTGGCAGAGGGGGATTCTTTTGAGAAACTGAAAATCTTTTGTTTTGGCTTTCACAGGATTAGATTTCTTCCCCTTCTTATCAGGAGACAATCAGGTAAGTTACAGAAAAACAAGTAATGTAGCTTGCTTGGACTCATTACAATAAACCCTTCTGGGGGGGGGACCTGCAAGTCAGAATTAGAACCAAGATAGATGTTTTTGCAAAACTTGGAATAGAAAGAGGGCATTTTCTGAAAGGTACAGCCATGGACATTGTTCTAACAGATGCCCTGCCTCTGTTTCAGGACAAAGCCATAAATGCATTAGTGCATGTGTACCACAAAGAGAAACTGAGCAGTTTGTTACTGTTGTCAGTAGCAAGTTGTGCAAAATGGAACAAAGTGGTGCTAAGACCAAGTTGCAAATATCCTTAAAATGTAAAAGGGTATTTGTAGCAGGCAAGTCATTTGAAGCTTAAAGTTCTCCACTTGGTCCTGCTGGTACCCATCACTATGGGAGCACAGCCACGCTGTGAAGTGCCATGCACTTGTTGATCTGATCCATTTGACTTTGAGGCTGTCCTTCCCACAAAAGGCCCAGGGCAACTTACAGTAAAAGACAAAATAACTTGTAAAACAAAATAAAGTAAGGAAGTATAACAAAAAGAGTCCCTGTTCCTTCTCCTTGACCACAGAATTCAAAAGCAGGCCACCCCTGGATGGCCTGCAGTCCTTTATAAAGCCCATAGGCTTCCCCTCTGCAGCTTGGATTGCCATGCAGTGCCTCAGTATCCTGGTCCTTCTCCTCTGTGGGGGATGTTAGCAGCCCCTCCATACCTGGAGGCTGCTGCAGTCAGTGCAGGGCCAGCAGCAGAAGCAGTCTTCAGCACTTTTGGGAAAGGGGTCTGAATGATCCCTGGTATTAATAATTAGCAGATTATTTTAATGGTCCCAAGTGGTCTGTGGCTTAGTTTTGGCCAGGCTATTTCTTCAAGTGTTGAACAATTTCTAGCTAACATATATGCTTTGGAGAAGAAACTACACTGCTTCCCGTCACCCAGTTGCATCTCACCATATGCTGGTGTCTTGTGATACTGCTGGCAACCCATTAGGAACTAGTATCAGTAATAATTTTGTTACCAGCTTTCCTCTGGCATCAGAAATCAAAGTCCCTGGAGGTAAAAGCTTGCTATATAGGGTAAAATATCTAATAGGGTAGTACTCTGACTACCAGGGTAGACCAAAGTGGCCAGCTTCTACAATTCATGAGGTTTACATTACTTGCGTGCTTTCTCCTTTGTTTGTGCCACTGTGAACAAAACCTTTGGAGCCCAAATTATAACTTTAAAATGTCGTCTTTCTTCCCTAGCATTACAACACCTCCCTTCTTGCTGCTGCAGCTGCAGCAGTTTCTGCATCGGATGATCAAGAACTTTTACACTCTCGTTTTTTCCCATATACTTCATCTCAGATGTTCCTTGATCAATTAAATGCAGGAGGAAGCAGTACACTCCCAGCCACGAATGGCAGCAATAGTGGCAGTAACAGCAGTCTTGTTTCCTCCAACAGCCTGCGAGAGAATCATGGCCACCCGGTTGCAAATAGAGGCGGTGCGGACACAGCATCAATCTTTGGCATCATACCAGACATTATTTCATTGGACTGACTTTTGGACTAAATGGACCTGTCAGAAAGAAGAGATCTTTGTGCTTGGTTTTACCTTATTCTGTTTAGAAACATAGACAAGACTTTTTTTTCCTTTTTTAGGGAAAAAAAAATTGACATGTACAGAGAACAAAACTATATTTTCAGTTTTACTTTTGTATATAAACCTAAGCTGGCTTGACTGGTAAAACGATGACAAAAAAAATACAAAAAAAAAAAAAGAAAAAAAGAAAAAAAAAATCCCTTCAGTTCACTTTTCTGGATTTTACACCTGCACATTTATCCTGTGAGTTACTCCTTTAGTTTGGACACACGTGGCATTATTTTCTCCACAGTTAAGTAAGCAGTAAAAGAATTGAGTATCTGACATTTTAATTTATAGGAAGTTTTTTAAAAAAAATGCCATTTTCATGAGGTGGTGGATTCGCATATCCCTCAGATTTTATTAGGTTTTAAGCAGCAGAAGCCCTGCCTAGACTGTTTCACAACATTCCCTGCATGGGCAGGACATCACTTCTGGGAGTGTGGTGGGGTTTTTTTTTTGTTTTTAAAAAATGTCATTTCTGGTTCTACAAGCCTTTGTAGCCAGTTGGTCTGTGGAGATCCATGTGCCTCCTAACACGCTGGATTCTCATCTAGTGGGCCAGTTACTAAGCTTGATTAAAAACTGGGGCTGAATCATTACTTTGAGCCTTGCATGGTCTTCCATAAGACAGTGTTTTATAGAATTGAACCTCTAATAAAAGCTTTGATACCTACTCTGCAAATTTTTATTTCTGTTAAGTATGTAAGGCTTCAGGTCACTCAGTACTTAAGCGTGTCAGATTTTAAATTGTGAAATTTCTCATGCATTTCAAAATTTGCCATGCATTGAAGTAGCCTGCTAAACTGGGGCTTACACTTGTTCTGTAGGGAATACCTGCTTTTTTGGCCGCAGCAGATCAAATTTCTGCTAAAAATTAACCTGCCAAGCAGAAGGAAGGAAATATGATTTAAATGCACTATTGCATGGTTTGTGCAGCAGCTGACAGTGGTCATGGTACATCATCATCTTCTGGCTTTACATGTATAAAGGTTAACTTAATATTGATTGTTAAACATATGAACGCCTTTCCACGCAAATCTTAGCCCACTGAACTGTACTGGAATGTCTGTGTGCAGAACTCTTCTAGGGTGAGTGGTTACAATTATTATTTTTTTCCTTTTAGCCTCCTGGTTATTTTGAGTGATTCCTGGGATTTCTTTTTTTGTTTGTTCATTTTGTTTTGGAGGGTGTCCCCACCCCCCACCCTCTCAGTATGCTTATATTGAACTGTGAGCCATACTTGTTCCCTGATTTTTCCACCCCCTCCCACCACCACTTTTTTTTTTTAAAGATGTGCATGACATAGGAAACTCTTTTTTAGAACTTCTGGATCATTTGGACTGATCCGTTCTTGTTAAACAGTGAAACGTGTAAATAGAGGGAAAGCAGTTTTTCAGGAGATTCTTTAAAAAGAGAGGGCGGGGAGGGAGGGAGGTTATTCTATTGTGCCCAAAGTCTTCATTAGAGAGCATTACTATGTTCTCTGGTGTGAAAAAATATTTTTTTAGCTAGTTGAAAGTGCAGGTAACAAGGTTATCAGGAAAGATAGGAAGGAATACTAAAATTAGCAGATTCCTATCTGAATTTTTATGTCCAGAACTGTTGATGTCAGCTGGTTGCTTTGAACTTTGACAAAGGCCACCTTTTGCATATGAAGTTGTCTCTTTAAAACCTTGCATTGATTTTAAAAAAAAAAAAAAAAAAGGAAGAAAATTACCTTACTCCAAGTAGAATTAGGTATTACTGTCTGATCAGTTGTATGGTAAATTGGAAAGCTCACATGAATATGTGGCATCAAAATTGTTTTTAGTGTCTTCACAGCATCCCTCTGCCACTAAATAGTTAACTTGAATTTTGAAAACAAAATGTTTTGTGTTTATATGTATATGTGTGTGTATATATGTATTTATAGATGTGTGTGTGAGTTCAAAGTGAGTTAAATAGTTTTTCCCATGCATGTGTATTTCATACATATCTGGCTGATTGATTGATATATTTATCTATATATCTACAGATATATAGATATATCTATCCCTATGCACCAGGTTTATAATTTATTAAATGTCAGTTAAAAAAAAAAAAAGGAAATAAAAGGATAGAAACCAGGAAATACTTCATTTCTAAATCAGTCTGATTTTTGAGGCGATGAAGCCACATTAGAAATACCAGTTGTTAATAAAATGTAGTCATACAGCTATTGGGTAATAAACCAGTCATTTCAAAGTATGTGCTTCTGTATAATATCTTGTGTAAATCTGGAGGAACGTAGATTCCTCCAGGCTCACACCACTAGAACTGGGAGCAAGATGTGGTCCCAGTTTCTGAAACTGGTAAGAGGATAAAAATAATGACACTCAGGGGAGCTGATGGCCACTTTACATCTGAATTGTAGCAACATTTCTACCAATTGTGTTGCATTAAAGGTGAGCTGAAAAGCTGCTTTTCTGACTCCTAAAAATAAAAATAAATTCTTGGTAATATTTTATTATGCTGCACAGAAAGAATCTGAAGTCATCTGATGGCACCCTTCCCCTTTCATTCCTCCATCATCTAAATAAGAGCAAGAGGGCTTTTCAGTTCAGCTTTTCCATTTATTTTCATCTTGTTCCACATAGAAGGGACAGCAAAAGCTCTTTAATCCTCCAGTGTGGTATTTGTTCTGTACATGCTTTGCAGGTATTTCTATCCCATGCCAGTATGTTTCATAAGATTGATAATTTTCTGGAACTTAGCATTTGATCGCGGCTAACATGACTTTGTAGAAATACTCAGCCTGAGTTCTCTGGCAGTTCGTTATAAATAACTATAGCCCCCATTTCATTTGCGTATTGATTAAAGGTGCAGTAAAGTAACTCATTTGTTTTGGCTGGTTTGCAATACTGCCGAATTGACTGTAGATTACAAGACGGTCGAGTCTGTATACTTGTCAGAGTAGTGGTCATTTTTGTTGTTTTTTGGTCCTTCAGTTCTTCCAGTAGAAGGGTAGATGTGTGGGTGTGCACATGCTCATGCGTGTGTCTGTTTGTGTTCTGTTAATATTGTGTGGGTACATATAGATACACACAGATATGAGGAAATCAGTGGCATTTGAGTAGCAGAGATGAAGTGACTTTGAATCACTTTTATGGGCATTATTGAATACATCCTCTAGGGGAAAAAATACACCATACATGACTATAACTGAGCATTAAAAGATGTCATAAGTACTTCCATGAATATATAGGCATTATTGCAATTCTAGGCCTGCTCCTTACCCTATATGGCAAGGATTCAAGAAGCCCTCTCAAGGATGGGGGATGGCTTGTGGATTTGCATTGAACTATCTTGGAGTTGCCTCCTAACTGAAAGCTAAGGACTGTCGGGAGACCGTTGTAAAAGTTAATCCTTCACTGCATTAAACATTTCAAGGTTTTAAAGCACATTTTAAAATGTATTCAGAAAGGATTTCATTTTATCAATGTAAGTGTTTGGTTTTCTTTTTTTTAACAGAACTTAGGTTTCTAACAAGGGAGAATTTCTGGTGGTCCCCAAAAGTGCTGCTGTGAATTGTTATAATTATCAAAGGGAAAATGTATATAAGCAGAATATTAAAAAGTTACCATTAATTCCATGAATTTAAATCTGTGATTCATTGCCTTAAAACTTTCTCTTAGTTTCCATATGGCATGCCAAACCAGTAAATGGCTTTTAAAAATGTATAGTAGACCAATGTCAGTTTGTATAAAAGTACCAAGTGAAAATATTTATTACATGCATTGGAAAAAATTGTTTACCTATTGAATGTTACCTGTTTATGTAGAAATCTTTAGATGTAATAAAAAAAAAGGCATTCAGTTATGCTGTATTCTCTACTGTAAGTAATGCGGGTTGCTCTCCCAGAGTGTGAATCGCACAGGAACGTGTCTTGGACAGTCAGGCTTCGTCTGTGAATGTATCCCCTGCCCTGAAACAGTACTTTGTACTTTCAGGTAACCCGTTGCATGCACCGCTCTCTTTGCCTCTGCCAGAGGCTGTCTGTTTGTGCAAGGACATATAGGACACTGTCCCTCATCGTTACTCTGGGCCAGTTTGTTTCTGGGTAGCAATAAGAAAAGGCAGTGACACGGCGTTGGGTTCTGTTAGGCTTTGATTTGCTGAGTCCCCATGTCACATCAAAGCTGTTACCACTTCTAGCCAAAGCAGTGGGTTTCTAGTAGTTGAGTGCTATGGATAGTGTGGAAAAAATTAACCATCTGTATTGGATCACTGGCAATAGGTGTTGATATAGATGGTGTGATATAGTGCTGTGTGGGGATACACAAGCTTGCTCCAGCTCAGGAGCAGTAGAGCCGTGTCAGTGCATCACTCTAAATAGCCAGCTAGCTGGTGATGCTGGGCCCGGGGCCCAAGCAAGTCCTGCCTCACACTGCCTTGCTTTGTGAATATGTACCAGCTTGTGCAGAGCTGGCACGGGTACCCCCATCTCTGCGCTGCACAGACCAACCCTGTATTTTGCTGCTTTCCCAAACAAGCGGCTGGCATGCGTCTCCCAAAGGGAGTAGTGAGGAGAGCAGCAGATGGGCCTTGCCTGAAATGTCAAGGTTTTTTTTATCACTTATAAATGGGGGAGACAGGATCATCTTTTTATGATTGGTCAAAAGCAAGGTCGTCTTTCTTACCGGAGCCCCTCAGTAGCACCTTCAGCATTTACCCTTTTTTTTTTTTAAATGGGAGTGTTGTTGGAGTGTGAAGCTGCTCCTCTGTTAGCGGATGCTAGACGGACACAACAAGGTAGGTCAGCAGAGATTGTGGCCCCTTAACACCCAGTCCTGTGCTCTTTGAGGACTTAAAACAATTTAGATATTTTTTTTTTTAAACCTATGAGGATTTGTCCCGATTTATTTTGTGGTCATTATATGTTTCATGGGGAACTGCAAGTCAAGTCGTGATGGCCAAATGGAAACAGGGTGCAGGTACAAGGGCTGGTTCGGTGCCTAAAGGATATGACCCAGTGATGGGTATCTGGGGTCCTAGTCTCTTGTGTGCCTTTGGACAAGTCCTCTGCCCTCTGTGTGCCTCAGTTTTTCCATATGTAAAACGGGACTAATGCTCATCACCGCAGAGTTTGGGGCCATAGTTATTCGTTGAAAGGTCCAACGGCCTGTTTAACTAGGCTTGTCCAATCTGTTCCTGTCATGGCTAAACATGGGCGCACACAATGTGGTTGAGATCCGGGTCATGCAGCTAACCAAGCAAGTGGATCCCCAGTGATGCCAGTAGGGCTGAGTGTGAACACCAAGGCTCTGCCTATTTGAAACCCAGTTGCAGGCTTGCAACCACGCCTGGCTAGTGTCTCACTCTGCTAAAGACCTGGACTCTCATGGCCTTGTCTACCAGTCAGCACCTGCCTGCCCCCCCCCCCTGCAGGTAACTGGCCTGCCAAGGTTTGCACAGCTCTTCTAGCCTGTCTCCATCCCTGCTCTCTGTAGTGATATGTCATTGACCCGTGTGGCTGATACCTCTCTGTGCATCTCTATTTGGACACCAATTCCCTGATAAGTATGCAAGCACTTTCTGGGAATACTGTATGTGGCTACACCAATAAGATCTCTGACTCCTCTGAAACATGTCAGCAAGTCACGCCTCAGTTGTGGGTTGATAGTGGAGAAGTACTTTTTTAAAGGTTTCATAGACTAGAAGTTCTGGTTTATAGTTTTAGGTTCATCTGGCTTGCTTGATATATTGAGGTGCCCCGCAGAGCATAATCAGACTGCAGCAGCTAGGTTTTCATTTAAAAAGAAAGTTTCCAGACTTAATGCCTATAAGGATGTCTCAAATGTGAATGGTTCCCCTTTCCCCCCGTTTCTCACCTACTGACCACCTCAATCTACATTTTAAATGACTGGCTTTCTTACGTACCTACTGGCCTCTGGCTGATCTTCCTCCATCCAGGAAGAGCACAGACCATCTGCAGACATTTCCTTGGGCTGATGAAGAGTGTTTGTGCCCGAAAGCTTGGTAAGAAGAATTTTTCCAACTATTTGAGTTGGTCTAATAAAAGACATCAGATTTACCCAAAGAACCTTGTCTGCCAACAGTTCAATACACTGCTTTCCTTGGTTTGCAGATAGTCTGAAACAGTGACTGAGCGGTGTGGGCATTGCCCCTGCCTTTACTGTTCAATGAGGAAGCTAGCTCTGCAGTCTAATGTTGGTCTTCTTTCATTATTGCTCATTTTACAAACAGAATGAGGAAGAGGGTTATTGCTCATTATTGCTCATTTTACAAATGGAAGGGAGCCGGATTGCTGCTGCAGGGAAAGAAATAGCAAGTGCTGAAAGCAGGGGAGGCCTTTTGAATTGAAGGGGTCCTGAGGAAGGATGAAGACCAGTGAACAGAATTAGCAGCCATCCTAGCAGAGACTTGTGTTACCTCACTAAGGAAATGAACAGATGTTTAATTGCAGCGTTGCGACAATCGACTCTGTTCAAGCCTCCTGCTGATGCCAGAGGAGAACTGCACATGGGGAATGTATGGAGCCATGAGTTTCATATCATGGTCAGCTGGACCATTCTTAAAACTGAAAGGTGACCCTCTGGTGACAAGAGTTTAGATGAACAGGGCGCGGCTTTCCAGGCTACAGTCGAAGGAATAATTTTGTGACTTGTTAGGGGCTCAGTACAGATTATGTCCACAGAGAAGCTTTTCCACTCGCAGCTGTTTGCATCCTCCTGCACTCTGCCAGGGTTTCCGACTATCTGTAAAAATCCAGGCTAAAAACACCTGTCTGTAAAGTCTATTAAAATATTGAGCCATCCATAAAAACTCTGAGCAACCTGGAGCTGATTTGAAGGTCTCTTGTGAGAAGCAAAGCTGGAGTTAAGTGTTGAAGGACAGAACAGACCACCTTGTGCCTTCTGGCCCCAGTCATCTGCTGTTGGGTCCTGTTGCCTCCCAGTAACATTGCCGCATGGCAAGTAGACAACTGGTCCTCTTTTGGAGGTCCTTGCCAGAGTAGGGTGTGGGGCTGGCAGGGCCAAACCTGGGGAGGGGATCAGGGTATAGGGACCCCTGTAGGGGGCAGTTTAATCTGCACACTTTTTACTGACAACTTTTTTTAGTATGGTTGGTGTTAAACCCCTACATTTCAATGCAACCCTTGTCCAGAGCCTGGCAGGAGAATTACATTTACACTCTGTAAGACATATGTCAGTAAAAAAAAAAAAAAAAAAAAAAGTTTGGCTGACAGTAAAAACTTTGTGCATTGTTGGTTTAAAAAAAAATCTTGGGTTGGCAACCCTGTACTCTGCCCATCTGCTAGGAATATGTTCTGGGCACCCCTCCCAAGTGCCTCAGCAGTAACGAGCTGCCTTGGCCAAGTACTGCACATCTCTTCTGAAAGATTAAAGCAACCACCTAAGTTCATGGAGACAGTTTTAGAAATGGATTCATCTGCCTGATTTCATAAAAAGTGGTAGCACGAGCACAGCAGTATGGAGGCCTTGCTCTTCCTCTTCCACTCTCCAAGTGCTTATACAAGTGAAGTAAAGGATGTGTGGTGCATCCCTTCAGTTTTCATGGACAACAAGTTTTCCTTTCTCTGAGTTTAGTGACCAGTATTTCCTGGATTCTGTTTGGAAGAACTCAAATCAGCCTGACTGCTCTCCCTGCCCTAGAAATAGGTTTCTGGTTGTACCTTGAGTGTGCTGTTGTTTTGGCATCTCGGTAACAGCAAAGTATCAGTGAGTTGTGTCGTACAGACGTGCTCGGGGCCTAGGCAGTGCTGTGATTGCCAAGGTTTATAGATGGCATAGCCATGCTCCCTGAAGTACCATGTACAGAGGAAACTCTGTGCCTGGAGTTGGGAAGATAGGGATATCACAGGCCCTGGCATGTTCTGTCTCCAGAAGAGTTATCTCCATGTGATGTTAGCATAGGCCACAATTTTCCTCTGCAAAAAACTTTAAAGACCTTATTAAAGAGGAACCCATCAGCTGATTGTAAACATGACAAGTTTTACATAATGTTGCAATTCATTTATTGGAAATAGTGCATCAAACATCTGACATGCGATGCTCCATCCCGACTGACAAGAGAAGGCAAAAGATCTTTAAAGGCAAGCAGGAATGACTCCAAAGAGTCCAAAGGAACTGAGGGAAATGCAAGATACTGGTTGCTGCTTCCTTTATGCCCGCTGCTCTTCCAAAATTCAGTAGTCTGTGATGGGAATGGTGATCCTACGGATGAAATCTTCGTATTTTATTATCCCATTTGGTCCAACCTTGGCTTCCTTCAGAAGGTCATCCACTGCAAAGAACGGACAGCATAGCATAACTGTACTGATTTTTATGCTGAACCCTCCAATATTGGAATTAGTTGCCCCAAATATTAGTAACTAATATATACTATATTTTTTAGAACTACACACACGGACACAAATTTAAGAGCATGGAGCAGTAATGAGCACATCTGACCTGAAAACAGTTGGAGGCATGGGTTAGGTCCTCAGCTAGCGTGTAGCTCCACTAAAGCCATGGGAACTATGCTGGCCTAATAGCCTTGTGTATGTAGGAAATGGCCAATGGTTTAACCGAAAATGCAAGGTTCTCCACCTTGGGAGGAAAAACCTGCAGCATCCTTATAGGCTCGGCAGTGGTACGCTGGCTAGCACTACAGACGAAAGGGACTTGGGGGTCATGATTGACCACAAGATGAACATGAGCCTTCAGTGTGATGCTGCAGCTAGTAAAGCAAGCAAAACGCTGGCTTGCATCCATAGATGTTTCTCAAGCAAATCCCAGGACGTCATTCTCCCCTTGTACCCAGGCTTGGTGAGGCCGCAGCTGGAGTACTGCATCCAGTTTTGGGCTCCACAATTCAAAAAGGATGTGGAGAAGCTTGAGAGAGTGCAGAGAAGAGCCACGCGCATGATCAGAGGTCAGGAAAACAGACCTTACGACGACAGGCTGAGAGCCAGGGGGCTCTTTAACCTGGAAAAGCGCAGGCTCGGGGGTGATCTGGTGGCCACCTCTAAGTTTATCAGGGGTGACCACCAGTATCTGGGGGAACATTTGTTCACCAGAGCGCCCCAAGGGGTGACGAGGTCGAACGGTCATAAACTACTGCAAGACCGTTTCAGGCTGGACACAAGGAAGAATTTCTTCACTGTCCGAGCCCCTGAGGTTTGGAATAGACTGCCGCCGGGGGTGGTTCAAGCACCTTCAACATGCATTTGGATGCTTACCTTGCTGGGATCCTATGATCCCTGCTGACTTCCTGCCCCTGGGGCAGGGGGCTGGACTCGATGATCCTCTGGGGTCCCTTCCAACCCGAATGTCTATGAATCTATGAAAATCAGTTCTTAAACTGGTCTGACCTGCACTTGGGCAGGGTTGCCTCAGTACAAGAATGGGTTTAAACTAAACTCCATTTATTAAAGCTAAACCAAAAGAGAGGACTTGCACTTGACTGACTCGGTTTCCATGCATGTCTTGGGCAGTCAAATGCCACTTCCTCACATAGACCGACCTTTAGTGTTACAAACAAGCAGGCAAATGGAAAAAAGAACAGTTTCTTCTTTCTGACTTTAAAACGTATCCCTTAATGTTGGAAATGTGTGGAAGGTATAATTTGCCAATATGCCTGTCTTTATGGGTTGAAGACGTGTTGTCTTCCAGTGCTCTGACTTCCAATACTGACCCTCCCCTTCCTAAAAACTAAGCAATTAAAAGGGGAGTTGATATCTTTTCGTTAATTCCTTTCTCATCAAACGTGAGAAACGTCATTTGTACCAAGTCGCTGTTGAACTGGATGTACTCTTTCTGTTCCTACATTTCAGGAAGCAACAGGAATCTTGCACGCTTTTTTTGATTCTTATAAGTGTTTGTTTTTAGTAGGTGTTCATTTTAACATCCAATGAACTCCACTGAGCTTTGGGCAACAGGCTTGCAGACCATAGGGCCAACCCTCTGTCAAGCGGAGGCTAGAGAATTGGTTCGATCGTCCACGTGGAGTCTGTTTTAGAGGACCACGTGCCGTCTGTTGCTTGCTGCCCATGGCCGTTGGACAGTCTTACTATGGTTAAATATTGGGTTGTTCTTCTTGCCCATTGACACATGCATCCCTCAGCCTTTTAGTCTGAGACTCCATTGATGCTGGAAACCCCACCCTTTGTGCCTCCCCCTAATAGGGACCTGTGATGGACATCTCCACTCACAGAAGGGGAAGTTGTCTGGATTGCCCAGAAGCTCAGGGCCTTGGGTGCTCTCAACATCCTCTTCTGCACATAAGTGTCTTGGAACATAAAGCCATCTGCTAGGCACGCCCTGCTGTTCCTCCCGATACCCCAAGGAACCGCAGATGCTGTCCTTGCTTGTCATGAAGTCACCCCATAGGGAAGAACTAAGTCGTTTCTGCTTCCTTAGGAGGCCATGAACTTTGCCCATTTGTCTTCCGATCCTTCCTCCGGCCCTGTATCTTCCAGGGACTCTGAGCTCATGGGCAGGCAGATCTCAGACCGCCAGCAATGGTGACTGAGGACCTGGCATGGCAGGACATCTCTCAAGCTGGGATCGACCTCGTATTTATCACAGACAAGACCAAGAAATGCCAGGAATTCTGCTCCAGAAGGGGCCCAGATTGGGACCCTGCATGATCCTTCCCTCATTAGCCGGAGGCCAGGACTGAGGTAGTTCACTCCTAACCCCTGCTCCCTCGGTGTTCGTTAAGGCATGGCCAAGTTGGGTCCATCTGGCCACAACGGAGGTCACGTAGCCTTCGCTGCCTGCTGGAAGGACATCCCTGTCCTAGGGGCAGCTACATGGAGCTTGGTCCACAGCTTTGCAAGGCTTGTCTTCAGGTAGAGGTTTCCAGGTCCCGTTGTTCAATCAAACCCCAAGGCACCCCCTCCTCTTGCCCAAGTCAAACGGATCCTGCCTTGTTGGTTGCCAAGAGTGCAATCCATGCGACTGGTCACTGGAAGGAAAGATGATGGCTCTTTGAGATGAGGACTCCCCTGTGATGAATAAATAACACAACATGTTTTGCCCCCACATGCTAGGGAGCTCTCTTCCGAGTCTGAGTTTTGGTGAAGGAGGTGGCGGGGTGCTGGGTTGACTCGACCCCCTACGCTACGAATGGTGCTGGGCTGAGAGCACGAGGGCATGTAGGGCGCAGATGCAACCGCAATGGACATTGCTGGCCCCAATCATCCCGTCTCCGCGTGGGGTGAATAAAATCTTTGTGGGACAATGGGTATTGAAACACTACAGTAGCTGTAAGGTAAGTAACTGTCTTTTATGTGATCAAGAGGTCTAATATTTCTACTTTCAACTAAGAGACTATCCTCCTGGTAACCATATCTTTTTAAAGGGTTAAACTTAGGGTAACCCCTGGCCATTATACGTGAGAAAAAAGGAAAAACCTTTATTCCTTTATGTAAAATAAAAATGGTAATACATTGAAGAAAGGAAGGGGTTTTTTTTCTGTCTTTTGTGTTTTTGAAGCTACTGTAAACAAAGCTACATGCCATTGCCAGCAGGTAGTGAACATTGCGGATGAGAGTGAAATCGAGTCTGAGCATCAAATATTTATTGCGGTTCAGGAAGCTGAGTTTAGGGTGTCAGGCGAAGGTCTGTGGTGGATGTCTTGTTGAGAGAAAACGTAGCTTGAATCTATAACGCACCGTTGGCCTTTGGGAGACAAACCACATCTCTGCTCTTGGAGGAATGTGACCTGCCCCCCATACGATGTTGTTAATTGTGGGAAATATTTCTATAATGTGTTGCTTTTTTATTCAGCTCTCATCGCTGCAGAGGTGCCTTCAGATTGTAAAAAGCTGCGTGTGCTGTTTTTCCTGTGCGTTCTCCCGAATCGAGGTGTGCTTTATTCCTAGGATTCATAGATGTTCGGGTCGGAAAGGACCTGAGCAGATCTTCGAGTCCGGCCCCCTGCCCTGGGCAGGAAAGAGCGCTGGGGTCAGACGACCCAGCCAGGTGCATGTCCAGTCTCCTCTTGAAGACCCCAGGGTGGGGGCGAGCAGTGCTGCCATATTGGGCTATCTCCCAGACGGCTGGTTTAGCTACTGATGGCGAGGGTTGCTGAGGCTGTCCCGGTGAAACACGTGCTCTTTGTTAGCCCTAGGAGGGACAGCGGTTGTGCCCATGAAAAGCCTGGAGGAACGCGTGTACGAAGTCTGGGTCTTACTAAGTGTTACCAGCTGGGTCAGAATGACTTGGGAGGCAGGGCTGAAAGAAGTAGGGTGATTTAGTCTGGAGAAGAGACGACGGTGGGGGGAGATGATCGGTTTCAAATTTCTGAAGAGTGATTATAGAGAGGATGGAGGTAGACTCTGGCCATACGGGACAGGGCTAAAAGCAACAGCCTCAAGCTGCAGGACAGACAACCTAGGTTGGAGATTAGGAGGAACTTTCCACCCACGAAGGCGGCCGAGCACTGAACAGGCGGCGTAGATGCAATCTCCATCCTGGGAAGTTTTCAAGAGCAAGTTGGACAGACTTCACTGGGACGGTTTATTTAGGGATGCTCCTGCCTTGAGCAGGAGACTGGACTAGATGCGAGCTCGCGAGATCCCTTCCAGCCCTCCTTTCCTACGATCCTCCGCCTCCTGGCGAGTCCTAACCTAGCAGAGAGCCGATCACTTCAAAGCTCTTCAGCCTCCTTGACCTGCAGCGTGGCAGAAAAGCGCCTGTGCTCGGAGGCCTTGAGAAGGAGCCAAAACGCGAAGCCTGCAGCCGATCCCCTTTGGAGGAGTAAAGCGACACAAGTGTTCAAAGGACGGGGCGGTAGCATCTGATGGCGTTCTCGCCCTCTCTCAGAAGTAGCTTGTCTGATTCCCCCTCCAATTTGGACCAAACAGTTTGTTTTGTGAGCAATGAAGCAGAAAGCCCCTTTTTTTTGATGCTCGCTATGCGCTGGGGAAAAGATCAGCTGTCCAAGAATACCTTCTGATCCTTTTGATGCCCCTTGAGAGCTCCCTCCTGTTGTACCCTGGAGGGAGATTTCAGACAAAGGCGCAGCTTGTAAAGAAATGCCTTTGAGAGACGTTTAATCACACAAAAAAAGTCCCTCTCTGTACTCCTTTCAGCGCTGGGAGCCACGGCAGCGTTCCCTGGGAAGCTGCCAGCTTCTCTTGTGCGCGGTGGCCTGGAGCCTGCACGGCCGGGCACAGCAAAGCTGCCTCGGTGGGCATTTTATCCGACAGGCATAGCGAGCAGTCCCCGTTCAGAGGAAAACCTCCCTTTCACGAGGCGATTGGGAAGGAGAAAAACGCGAGAGCCGCTCTTGGACAACGCAGCAAGTGTTGCTGCTGGCACCGGTAGAGGCAGGTAGCACAGCCAGGTTCAGAAAGGGACCAGACTGATTCATGTAGGGAGCTGCACAGTCAGGGATGTATCCTCTGATGCCCCTAAACCAAGCGGTGGGTGCAAGGGAGACGGTGATGGGTCGCTCTAGGCACGTTGCATTCACACTTCGCAGCATCTGCTACAGCCGCTGTCCGAGACGGGGCGTTGGGCGAGACGGGCCGTCGTGACGCAATATGGCCCTGCTCATGGCCTCGCGTTCTTGCACCTCATCTGCCAGGCACCAAACTTTACTTGCTCTGGGCCCTGCGGATGGCGTCGACAGAGACTCACTTTAGCATAGCTGCTCCAGGCATGCGCTAGCTTAAGGAAGACTGGGATGTGGCCTCAAGTTACTGGTTGATCTACCTTTCCTGCAGGTAAATCCTGAGAGCTTGGTTCTCACGTGGTCTCCTGCCCGCAGGTAAGTAGCCCCCTCAATGTTAAAGTGCATCTGGCTCCATGCTTGCAGTCTCTAGCTTGTGGCTATCCCCTGTAGTAGCACTTGGGTTGGCCCTGCCTCTGGTTGCCCACGGGTACCTCACCTCCCCTGGGCAGATCAGAAGACAGCCACGAGAGGAGGACGAGCGCGTGCGATGTTGCAAAGTGCCATGCTCAGCGCCACCCTCACGTTGCAGCAGTGCGCCGCATCCATGTGATGATGCAGGCAGGGACAACGGTAGCGCATTTTCCGCGTGCCCCAGGACACGCCGCTGCAAGTAGGAAGCGTGCAATTCCCCTCCTACTCCGCTCCCTATTGGGGTTGAGCATTCATAGTGTAGACAAGTTTGGGCGCTAACTGGCCGCAGGGGTTTCACCATCCCGTCTCCCTCCAGGGCAGGCCGGTGGAGCGGAAGGGGGCAAAGCCCCGGCTGTAACCTGCCGCGTGACACCGTACCTTCCTCCTCCGAAAGCTTTTCTCCCATCTTGGTGAGCTTGGCTCTCAGCTCGGACACAGGGATGAAGCCTTTCTTCTGCCTGTCTATCATGGCCATGGCTGTGCGGATTTCCTGCTGCGGGTCTTCCTGCTGCATTTGCTTGTACATTATATTCAGAAAGGTGGAAAAGTCCAGTTCTGCTCTCCGGTCTGGAAGTGCAACAAGAACCAGGGGGTTATTCTGATCTGATGAACATTTTTTTTTTTTCCTTACCTCCTTTTGTGCTTCCCACCTGGGCTGGGTCTGCTCCGTCTTTTCCACATTATTACCACTGGATCCAACCAGCCCCTACCTTTCTTTCTGCTGGATGACTTATGCCCATTTGCTTCCTGGCATGCTACTACCACTACACAGAAATGCAGCCCTTGGAGGGGGGATGCTTCGCCTTGCCCACGAGGGTGTCGACCTTCAAACAGGTCCAAAGCCTCCCATACTATGTTTGGATGTTTGCTAAATGAAGGCAATTCCCTTGAGACTCAGCCTGTGATAAGTGGCCGTGGCACTTAAAGGTAAATGAGGTCTTTGCTGTGTCCTTAGGACGAGCATTAAGGACGTGCACGGTTTGGAGTAATAACTCCCTCTTTGCCTATCAGAAAAATAAGGACAACCAGGGATGACGCCACCAGAACTAGTGGCAGGTGCTGCCTCTTTGGGGTGTGAAGCGTGCCTCCAATTTGCTTTGACAATCAATGTAAGGACTCTAATTTGACCTTTTATTGCAACCAAGTAGGTTTCAGAGTGTGTCTGGGGAAACCATTCCTGCCTGGGAGGCGGTGGAGGAGCCCAGGGATGTGGGGGACTCTCCTGACCTGGAGGCTTTCAGGAGGGTGCTGGGTGAGGCTTGGGCAAAGGTGATTTAGGAGCAGCCTCCTGCATTGGTGCAGGGGCTTGGACCAGTCTGAGGATCCTGCGATTTGTCCAATGACCCCGGTCCTTAGTAGCAGCAACGCTGTGGCTTCGCCAGATGTTGCGCGAGCTGCTAATTCCGGGCGGATTCGGTCCACCCCCTCGCCTGCCTTTCCTTTGATCCCTGCTCTGCTCTCCTAGATGAAAGCACCGGGTTTCCCACCCCCTGCTCTTTGCTTTGAAGGGCTGCAGGCTCTTAGCTCACCAGAGCAGCAGCACCCGGGGGCTCGGCAAGATGACCCCAGCCCGGTGTGCGACGGTCTGACCAGGGGTGCGTCCAGCCCCGTGTCCTGTCACTGACAAGGGCAGTAGTGGATGCTTTAGGGGGGGGCGCGTATGAGCAAGGCGTGCGTAGCGATCCACCTTAAAACCCGGCTGGTTTAAGGACGTTGGAGGTCCTAGACATCCCGGATTGCACTGAGTGTTTCCTAGGCACCTGTCCTGCTGGACTTCCACCTCTCTGTCTACGGCAA
This sequence comes from Gavialis gangeticus, assembly GCF_001723915.1. Classification (NCBI taxonomy): domain Eukaryota; kingdom Metazoa; phylum Chordata; order Crocodylia; family Gavialidae; genus Gavialis; species Gavialis gangeticus. Next base: position 3,744,527 of record NW_017728996.1, on the reverse strand, counting down.
TGCTGATTTCAAGCCTGGTCTGCGATTGAAGCGTGTTCGCCTTCTCCACCGCCCGGCGTGCGGCTTGTTTCGTGACTCACGTCGGGGTATCCTACGTTACCCCGGGGCTGTCTCGCCCGGATCCCTGCCCCGCTCCGTGCTGCTGATGTGTCCTAGAAAAGCTCCCCGCACCATAACCCCGGCCCCGCTGCACTTACCAATTTTATGCCAAAGAAGGTGCCTGTCCACCTCCGACGGCGTCGGGCTGGCTCCCAGGCACCGCATCACGGTGATCAGGTCGCTGGCTTTTATCTTGCCTTTGTGGTTGTTGTCGTACAGGGAAAAACATTCCTTGAACTCTAGTTAAAAACCCCAAAATAACAGGTTTTGCCGCCTCAGATGGCTTGGATTTGAAAGCACAGTTTCCCCACGAAGCTGCCCGTTGGGGAGATAAAAAGCAAACATTTAACCGAGCTGGGGACTTTTCTTTTCCTCTTGACCAGGCACAGTCTTGTAGGGAAATCTCGGGGTTTTGGGGATTGTGTTGTGCCCCCCACCCCCATCCTGACCCGGGGAGTGGGCAGGGAGGAGACCAAAGCTTTCCTCTGCTGCTATTGCCTTGCAGCGCTTTTTGGGGTGTTGCTCCCCCAAACCTGACTCCCTCCCTGATCCTCTTTGCACGCAGCTGGCTCCTCCAGTCTCCTCAGCCTCGCTCCCCAAGACGGCCCCTGCCAAGCCACGGGCCTGTTATAACCAGAAGCATCTTGGTCTTTGGGCTCCCCCAGAGGTTTCTGACATGCTTTTAAGCCTCTCCCCCAAAGCAGCAGAGGGGTAAAATGACTTGCCCGAGGTCCCCACATTGCTCTTGGCTCCACTCCCCAGGCGTGCCAGGGAGGTGCCTCGTGCCCGCAGCCTTGCGCTTTTGGAGAAGCGGTCTCCCGTGGGGTGCAAGGAGACCAGGACGAGTGCCAAGTCTTGCACTCGGGACAGGCTACGGGGCGTGCAAAGGGCAGGACCAGGGGTGTGAAGAGGAGGGTCACGTGCACAGCAGGGGCAGCGCTGCTTGGAGTCCCATGTCTGATTTTGGGCCCTGTTCTTCAAGAAAGGTGTGGAGGGATGGGATAGGGTCCAGCAACACAACTGATTTAAAGACCTGGGAAGTGGGACTTAGAGGGAAAGGCTGAATGAACCAGGCGAAGAGAAGACCGGGCGTGGGATTTGAGAGCAGCCTTCAGCTACCCGGTGGGGAGTCGCCTCGAGGATGGATGGACGTGCTGTTCTCTGTGGCCGTAGGCTGGGGAGCAAGGGTCTTGCATTTCAGCAAGGGCAAGGGAGGTTGGAGACGAGGAGCTTTCTGACTCGAGCATTGCAAAGGCGCCTCGAGATGCCGTGAAATCTCATCCCTGGAAATTTCCCAGGAGCAGGTCCAACAGGCACGGGGCTGGGGTGCTGTATCAGGCAGGATCCTGTCTTGAGCAGCGTGGGCTCGATGTGGCCTCCCTTCCAGCCCCACTTTTCTAGGACCCCTCTCAATCTCCAGAGATTGCCCCAACCTCGTTATCCAGAGCTGCTGCTCAGAGGGGTTGGACGGCGAGAGGTGAATCCCCCTCCCCTCCATCTCCCGCGCCCCGGGAAACCCAGCGTCCTTGGCTGGCACGCAGACCCGGGGATGCCTTGCATGGCAGGACGGCGCCTTGCACCGTGTCTCGCACGGCCGCCCGCGTCCCCGCAAACAAAAATACCAGGTGGCAAAACAATGAAATGAGCTCCCCTAGAAATGAGCAGCCGACTTCTTAAACTGACCCTGCTCATGAAAGAAATGACGGCACCTACCATTAATTTGATCCTGGGACAGGAATTTTGCCTGCAGCACAACAAATAAAAAAGAGGAAGGGGGAGAGATGGGTTGGCGAGGGGGAGAAGACCCCTGCCTGCCGAGCCCCCCGGCTTTGCCACTCACCATTTGCGTAGGAGCTGCCCGCCCCGTCCTGTGTGCTCGCTGCCTGCGACCGGCTTTCCGGTTGATTAAAGGGCTGAAGTCCACCGATGCTGGGTGGAGAATGGCAGGAACTGTAATAAATACCCTGCTGCCATGGCTACCAGCCCGGATCCACGCTGCAAGGGCTCGGGTGCCAGCGCCCGGCCGCGGCCGCTGATCCGGCGCGCGCGTGGGAGCTTGCAGGGATGAGCTCTGACAATGCACCGGGGATTTCGGGCACGTCGTGAGCAATGAGGGTTTTTTTGTTTTGCGTTCCCCCCCACAAAGAGCCAGAAACCAGAGGCAGAACTATCCCAGGCCTAAATCTGAGGTCGGCTCAGCCCTGGGGTCAGGCGGCATAATGAGCACAAAAGGCTCGGTAATCCGGAAAAGATTGCAAGGCGCCACATGCTGCGCTTAAATGCTGCCCCTGGGAGACAGGCTGGTATCTAATGAGGCTGTTTAGCGGGGATGCTGAGGGGTTATCGATTCCTCTGTGATTCCTCGTGGTTGGGTTTTGCTGCTGGGCAGGGGAAGAAGTTGTTCAACTTTTTAACTGTGCGCCCAGGCCGAGCCGCTTGCGCCACGCTCGGCTTTGGCAGGGAGGGTTGCATTTTGGCTTCTGTTTCTTGGTTGCTGCTTTTGTGATTTATTGAGGGCTTTCAAACAAAGCCTCCAAAAGCTGGATGGCTTAAGGGAGACCGGAGAGAGGGGAGGCTTGTGGCATTGGAGAAGCCCAGCTCACCGGGAAAGTAGTTTTGAGCCGGCTGAAAACTGCTTTTTATGAACCTTTCTTTAAACAAACTAAATTCCTTGAAGAATAAAATCCTCCCCATCCAGCTCTCAGTTAGGAAAGCCTAACCCGCCTAAGGGACCTGGGAAAGCCCCTGGGAAAATGAGGAAAGGACCAGCGTGACCTTTGAGACGGGCCCGCAAGGAAGGAAGCCGAATGGGGAGAAGGAGGGGAAAACTGAACCAGGAAGGGTTGCCGTCTCACCTGGGTGGGAATTATTTTGCACAAAAATATTGATGAAATCTGCGCTGTTCGCCAAAAAGCACAGTTTTTCCCGTGGAATTGCACGGATTCAAAGTGGGGTTTTTCCAGCTTCAGTTTTTCCTCCAAGATGAGACAAAGAGGGGGGAAAACCTCCCTGTAAATGTGTGTACGCGGGACCTGAATCCTGGAGAAGCTGGGCTGGAAGGGATCTCTAGAGGTCACATCTAGTCCGACCGCCTGCTTGAGGTAGGGTCATCCCAATCCGAATCACCCCAGACCAATTCACTGTCTAACCTCTTTGTAAAACTAGACAGCCCTGACCCAACATGAGACATCACACCTGAACCTGCCCCGGATAAAGCGGGGGGACCGCGGCGGCCAACATCCTGCTGCTGCAAATGTTAACATGAGCTTGAAAGATCTCGGGAAGAGGCCGTGCCCCCATTACAGAGGAAGGCAAACCCCCGCTCCTCCCAGTCCGTACCAAGTTCATCACGGGACAAAATCCCTTCCTGACCCCTGTACAGCATCAGTCTGACCCCGAGTGCAGGGGCAAGACCCTCTCGCCAAGGACACTCTGGCTTGGGTCCCAGCAGAAGCAATGGCACAGCCCAGTCCCCACCCCCAGCCTGGGCTGCTGCCAACACCCAGTGCCACCGAGAAAGGCTTAAAAAACAAACCCTGACACATGTAGGTGCAGGAGGGGAAAAAACTCCCTCCCAACCCCATGCAGCAGCATGCCAGAAGCCTGGGAACTCCTTCTGCCCATCGTCTCGGTGGAGCGGTTGGTATTCCCATTCCCCCTGTGCAAGGATATAAGTTGTAGCTGTCATAGGCAGACAGAGTCCTTTGGGTAAATCTGGTATCTTTTATTAGCCCAACTCAAGTAGTTGGAACAATTCCTTCTTTGCAAGCTTTTGTGTATAAATACCTTTCATCAGGCTGGGGAAGCATCTGCACCCTGCAAGGATGCACCCGAGTGCATGCGTGCACCCATTCCTCCCTGGGCCTGTTTGCTCCTTGCTTCGATTCTAGGACTCCCTAGATGAGCGTGGGGCGGTCTCGGCTGTCTGTACAGATCCGCCGATGCTCCAGATACTTTTGGGAGAAAAAAATCTGGCAGTTGCATAATGGATGGGTGGAAATGTGGCTTCGTCAGCGCTACAATCACAATGAAGTCGGTGACCTGGGAACAAAGTGTTTGCTGCGCTGATTGTAGCGTCGTTCTACATGATTGCAAAGATGGGGCCTGGTTCCAGCTGTGCTGCAAATTGGTCCCTGGCTGGGGTGTAATTGTGGTGCGTAATAGATCGGCTCCAAATATTGTAGAACAACGGCCCTTCCATCACGGTCACGTTGCTTCTGTGCCTACTGCCTGCTGGGCCCGAGGTTAAACCCCCACCCCTTTTTTTTTTCTTCCTGCCACTAACTCTTTGCCCACGTGTGGGTTGTGCTGGGATCTGACACCACTTTCCAGATATCAACCATCGATTTAGCCAGAGCTTTCCCGGAAGGACAAAGATCTTGCCTGTGCTTTGCATTCAGTATTTGCTTCCTGAGTGTTTGAGGGTTAGGAGGATGTGCTTCTAAGGAGCTGTAGAAAGCAGGCTGGACGTAGCAGAGATCCTGGGGGAAGGCTCGTGACCTACCCACAGATGCGCCGACTGTGTTGCGCCAGCGCTGATGGTCATTTGATGATGAGTTGAGACGATGGACGTGTCTGGGGTTGGTTTGGACAGGCAGTGGTTGGATTAGATGGGACCCTGGAGCACCCTCCCAGCCCCGCTGCTTTGCGAGTCGCGATTCCTCATCTCCGGCGCCTCGTTAGACTGAAAGCTGCCAACGCCAAGGGGAAGTTGGGGGGGCCCCCAAGCAGCCTCAACTTGGAGCCACGCGGGGAAATGCATCGCTGACTGCCACATCCCTTGCTCCGGCGGATCCCCCCCGTGGTGCCTCATTGCAGCAGGGCAGATCTCTCTGCTCGCAGAGGTGTGCATGGGGTTTAGGTAAGGGGTCCAGGGGCAGTGGGGAGGACGGAGGAAGTGAGCTGATGTCCAGGCAGGTAACAAAGGCCCTGGGTTCACCCTTGTCTGCACTGAACCCCAAGCTTGACCAGTTGGGCCAAACTTGATGGGCTCTGGCTGTCCATCCCTGGCCCCTCGATGGCAGGGCTTGTTTGGTGGGACGCCTGCAGCTACTCGGGGACGGGTGCAGACAGCAGTGGGGGCTTGGAAAGGACCTTTCTCCTGCCCTGGGCCAAGTTCGCCTCCAGCAGGACAGTGCTACCCCCCTGCTTTGGGGGAGACGCTAGTCGTGCCTTCCCTGCTCCCTCTGCTGCCAGCTGCGAGGAGGATGGGGTGGAGGGATCAGGCAGGTGGAGGGGGAACCTGGCCTGGGGCAAAAGCCAGGGAGACGGGCCCTTTTGCACAGCACCTGCATCCTGCTAAATGATCACCCCCAGCCGCGGTGGCCCTCGCCGGCCTCATGGCAGCAGGGAGGAGCATGGCTCTGGGCAGGGGAGCAAAGGCAGCACGTGCTGCAGG
>NW_017728996.1:3733107-3734030 GCF_001723915.1 Gavialis gangeticus | reverse complement strand
CCCAGCCGCGGTGGCCCTCGCCGGCCTCATGGCAGCAGGGAGGAGCATGGCTCTGGGCAGGGGAGCAAAGGCAGCACGTGCTGCAGGGTGACGGGTCAGGGGGCGGGGAAACTGGCCGTGCCCAGGCCCAGCTCACACATCACGCGCCTCCTGGCGGCTGTTGTCAGGAGTTTATTGGAAACACGATGACGTTAGAAAACTAGGCTTTCCCCCCCTCCTTCCCCCAAACCACAGCCAAGCTGGGGGGGCACTAAGGCCCTGCCTTGGGCGCTTGCAGACTGCTCACGTGCAGGGTGTAGAAGGCCCAGGGCTCGGGGATGTAGATGACGCCGGGATACTTCTTCCTGAGGATCCTGTCGTTCCACAGCCAGCCCACCCAGGCGGCGATCAGGACCAGGGTGACGATGAAGGAGTAGAAGAGGAAGAGGCCGTTGCTGTCCAGGACGAGCCCCTTGCGCTTCTGGTGCATCACAAGGGCCATCATGGCGAAGAACGTAAAGATGTAGAGGATGAAGATCTGTCCTTCCGTCACCAGGTACCTGCAGGGCGGAGCCGGCGTGAGGGGCAGGGGGCTTGACCCTCCTCGAGCTACGCAGGGGGCAGACTGGCCGCCCCGCTACCCCCCCGAGAGCCAGCTGCATGGGCAGAGGTGGCCTTGAAAGGGCTTTAGACCGGCCAAAACAGCCACTAGCAGGTGAAATGGGAGTGGGGAGAGGGGACAGGGTGCTCCAGCACTGATCTGGGCCAGGCGCTCAGCTGCCAGGGCTCAATGGACCCGGGGAACAGGCCCCAGTGTCGCTCCTGGCTTTCGTGTACTACTTTCATGTCACAAAGGAGGTTGGGCTTGTTTAGCCCCACTTCAGAGATGGGAAAACTGAGGCCTCGAGGTCATCTGGCAGAGTTGGGAACCAACGCAGCTGCCC
>NW_017728996.1:3729066-3733096 GCF_001723915.1 Gavialis gangeticus | reverse complement strand
GCCAGGGCTCAATGGACCCGGGGAACAGGCCCCAGTGTCGCTCCTGGCTTTTGTGTACTACTGTCATGTCACAAAGGAGGTTGGGCTTGTTTATCCCCACTTCAGAGATGGGAAAACTGAGGCCACGAGGTCATCTGGCAGAGTTGGGAACCAACGCAGCTGCCCCTGAGGCAGCAGTGGCTGTACCGGCGTGACGGAGGGCCAGGTTTGCGTGAGGCGTGGGGTGCGAGGCACGTGTGTGCCGAGAGCTGCTGGGGCTCCTCGCGGCACAGACCCCAGCGCAAGGGGCTTGAAAGGGCTTGGTCGGGACAAGTGGGAGAACCCGCTCCTGCCGCGCCGCGTGCGGGAACCTGGGGCCACCCGGGCGCTCTCGCTATCCCACGCACGCGGCCTCCCGCCCGGCATGGCCTCACCCGCTTACCAGTAGTAGAGGCTGCTGGGTCCTACGAGCAGCAGGGCGGCCAGGGGCATCCTGCTCTCCTCCTGGATGCGGGTGAAGCAGCCGGTGAAGTAGATGAACAGGATCAGGAAGAAAGGGATGTACCTGGGGAGAGAGCAGGGCGCGAGGTCTGCCAAGGCCGTTCCCAGAGGGGCCCGTGGTGCCACTGCCTGCAGCTGCTCAACCAGGGGGCTGTAAGGCTGGAGCCCTCCCCACCGGGCTTGCAGATCGCGAGTCAGGGGTGCGCTAGGGGCTGCTCGAGAGGATTGGACTCCCTTGGGCACTTGCAGGACGAGCAGGCAGCTGCCGGTTAGGAAGGACCCTGCGTTCCCATGCCAGGGGATGGGGAGAGACCTTGACTGTCCCTGGGAGGTGGGGGCAGCCCAGTCCAACTGCACCGGCTCTGGGGGGGGTCTCACTGGGCAGGGGCTGGAGTCTTTCTGGGACAAGCAGCAGTTTGCTGTGTCCCGAGGCCGCGAGCCAGGCTCTCGCTCGCTTACCACATCGAGTGACCCAGATACTCGTCGTAGTAGTACAGCAGCTCGAAAGAGTCGATCTGCAATGCAATGCAATGGGGTTAGAGCCACGCGGTGCAACGGGAGCAGGCTGGTTAAAGACGGTACAAACCCTAGCGGTGTTACCAGAGTCTCCGGCTTCAGGTTCTTGATGATGGGATTCTCCCTGACGGACAGATGGTGCTGGTAGCCGCTGAAAATCAAGCGGTGGTTGACGGAGTCTCCGACCAAGTGGATGCTGGCACCCATGACAAACACGATGATGCTGACGTATACCATGGATCTCGGTAAGGTCTTGGGGGATCTTTCGATGAGCTGCAATTCAAGACCACAAGAGCTGCCGTGGACTGGGTCAGACCTCGGTCTGTCCTGCCCAGTCCCTTGCATCGCACGGCACCAGAGAGCAGAGGCTGGAAAGGAGAGTGAACTGGGTCTGACTAGGGTTTGTTTCCCACCTGCCTGGGATGATGTAGTTGGGGCTGGTCCTGCTTGGAGCAGTGGCTGGACTAGGTGTGACCTCCCGAGGTCCCTTCACACCCTTGTTTTCTACAAGTCTCTGATCCTAAGCAAGCCATGGCACGTGAGAGGGCTGCTGCCTGCAGGTCCCTGCTGTAGTGAATCCAGGCCGCGGTCCTGTGTGGTCCAGTCGCCCGTCTCTGACAGCACCCAGAGCCAGATGCTTCAGAGGAAGGTGCGAGAACCCATCGGTGGACAATTAGGGCCAGGTCCCATTGAACCTGCTGGGCATCTACCAGGATTGAGATGCCTATTCCCCCTGCTCACACTCCCAGAAACCAGCTCACTGCAAGGTGGGGGTGTCACCTTCCTCCCAGCTGGTTTGTGACTCAATCCTAGGCCCAGCACGTTGCAAAAGCACGAGCATTTGTGGACTTTCAGGGGCTGAAGAGTGTGGAAACAGAATTGCACTCGGACGCCCAACAGGCGAGACAGGATCTGGCTTTGACATAACAGCCTGCACAGGTGAAAAGCTGCCTCTTCCTTCACTTTCTTGCCATCTCTTGCCTGCAAAGTAGCTCCAAGAAACATGTAAATCAAAACTAATGTTTTCCTTTTTTCTTCATTTCCTCTACATTGGATGTTAAACAAATACGCAGCTGAACTTGGCCCATGGAGCCTCTCTATCCAGCCCACCGGGCTACTGGAGGGCGCTCGACGTTGGACCCTTTACCCTTGCTTGATACAGCCACCAACTCGCTGGTGCTATACGCTGTGCCCCTACCATCCCCGGCCCGTGTGCTCCTGCACTGCCCTGTCTCAGCTGGACCACTGCAACCCCCACAGTGGTCACTGCAGATGTGGCCCTTATGGCCCAGATGTGTCTGACACCCCTGCTCTAAATCATTTCTATCAAACTTGGTAAAAATACCACCCTACATGTTTAGCCTCCCACCGCAGGGCTTGCCGGGGTCCCCTTGACAGCGCTGACGTTGGCGGCGCGTCACTCGGAGCGGCTGAGTTACTCGACAGCCATGGGGAGACACGTGATTCATTTGCAGTTAAAAAAAAAAGGCAGCTGCTTTCAGTCCTCGCTATGCTGAGCTGCAGCCGTCCTCTCCGAAAGCCTCTCGCCCTCCAGTGGCAGCCGGGCTGGCAGCAAGGGAGTGCAGCAATCCTTTTTCAAAGGGCTCTTGTTGCACTGTTCTTCCCAAGGAGCACGAGTTGCTCATCTCTGGGGGTGCAGCTTCCTTCACGCTGAGCTGACGCGAAGGTGAAACCCCAGCACCGAATACAATGGCCCAGTGATGCTCTTCCAGCCCCTGATGCACCGACCTCCAGGGGTGAAATCCTTCCTTGTGCACCTTCCCATGACAGTCGCCCTGCCAGTACGGGCTTCACGCCGCCCAGACCACGTAACAAATCCCTGTCCCTGGCAAGAGCTCCCTAGAGGAGAGTTTCCCCAGTGGTTTCTACAGCACAGAGGCCCCTAGACATATTAATGTGGTCCCTGGGAGGCAGGGACTGTGCATGCAAGGCCGGGTGTTCACAGGCACTGAAGGAAAGCGCCGGGGTGACCCCTCCTGCATGCAACTCTCCAAAGAGTTGGCAGAAAAGCACTCTCTGCGTCGCCAGCGCTGTTTGAGCTCAACCCCGTCAAAGTCCAGTTCCCCAGCTGAGCCTTTAAAAGCACCATCAGCCCTTTGAGGAAGATTTTGTAAGGAAATGGAGATGACCAGCTCCATAGTTTGGGAACCGGCTATGTTCTTCTCATCCCACAAGATGCACTACCATGATTTGTGCCTTCTTGCTGCAGCCCCGACGCACAAAAGTGTCAAAGCCTCGATGGAGTTTTTGATGTGTGTTTAGAGACAGTCTAACCAGCAACTTAGCTTCTTCGCTTCTTTTATGCTCCTCTGTAAATGTCAATATTTAGGAATTCGGAACAGGGCCACAAGAATATAGGCGTGGAAGAGCCTCCAGCCGAAAAGAGATGGCTGAGATTGGGACAGTACTGCAGAGTGGGGCTGTGATAGAGGTGTGGGAAATAATGAATGGCTTGGACAAGAGGGGTTGGGCTTTCCTGTCTGCCCTTTCTTAAAATACAAGTATGTGAGGAAACTCAGTTCCACAGGAAGAGACAGCAAACCTGAAACCGAAGGCAGGCGAGACCCTTTCGCCTGACACGCAGGTAGCCCAGGGGACGTGCTGCTGCTAGATGTCAGTGGGGCCCAGCATCGGAGAGGCCCCAAGTCCCCCAAAGGGACCAGGTCTTGGGGTGGGCACCCAGAGTGACCAAAGTTAGGGTGGCTAAAGCCAGGGGTGGCCAACCTACAGCACGTGTGTCACCGATGACCTGTGCGCACGGCACATAGCAGACTGGGGTTGCGGCAGGGAGCAGAAAGCAGAGATTGGGCAGGGGAAGGAGACTGGAGTAGCACTCAGGGAAGATGTGGCGCTTAACTTGTACCAGGCCAGCCAAAAACGTTGCCCCCGACCACTGGATTAAAAGAAAGTCTCGAAAGAGAAAAAAGCCTAAACTAGGACCCTTGCTATGGACACTGGATGTTGGTCTTTGTCAGAGACGGGACCCTGTGAATGAACGGGCTGGGGATCGCCG
>NW_017728996.1:3723167-3724066 GCF_001723915.1 Gavialis gangeticus | reverse complement strand
CTGGACGTTGGTCTTTGTCAGAGACGGGACCCTGTGAATGAACGGGCTGGGGATCGCCGGAGTCGGTCTGCACACGCATGTAGGTGCTGGGTAGAGGGAAACCACCCAGGACGGACCGGTTCCAGGTGGGCGCAGAAGCAAACTGGGCCCATGACAGGGAAAAAGCATCTCACTCATCTGCTGAGACGTGTTTCTAGCCTCAGCCAACGAGACGACAAAGGCCTCGCTATTTCTACCAGGGCAGTGCCCGCCTTGCTCTTGTAAAGGTGCCTTTTTTCCACCGTTGGTCTTGGGACGGGAGAACCACAGGCACGCGGGAGTGATTTATCGGCCGAGGATTTCTGAGATTTAACTTGGGATACGTTCATTCTGCCATCGCGATCCCGACAGAAGAATCTGCCAGCGTTAGAAATTTGTGCCCAAAGCCTCGACTCCCAACCCGGAAAAGCATGGGTGTTACAGCAAGGTTTACCTTCAGGAGCAGGAACGGTGTGATGACGTTGTAAGCCATGTGGAAATAATCTCCAGCGCTGGGCTTGTTTAACGGGAACCACTCTAGCGGCAGAATAATCTGAGGAGAGAGGGAAAACCAGGCACGTCATTAAGCCTTCGACATAGAATCACAGAATCATAGAAGTGGGGTCGGAGGGACCTTGTAGATCGTCAAGTCCGACCCCCCGCCTGGGCAGGAGAAAAACTGGGCTCAAATGATCCCAGGTAGGCATCAAGCCTCTTCTTAAAGCCCCCCAGGGTAGGAGCTAGCACCTGGAGTTGGTTCCAGCTCCCAGCCGCCCTGACCATGAAGTCGTTCTTGCAGATGTCTAATCTAAACCTCCCCTCCAACAACTTGTGGCCGTTGCTCCTTGTCATGCCAGGGGGCACTAGGGGAAACAAGGTCT
>NW_017728996.1:3720012-3721897 GCF_001723915.1 Gavialis gangeticus | reverse complement strand
GTCCTCCCCAACCTGAGGTCTGGAGACGTTCCCCTCGAGTCCGCCTTGCATCACAGACACCTAACTCACACGCAGAACAAGATACAAGCATTGCTCCAACTTCCAGCTTGTCCACGGCCTGCGGTCACTGCCTGATGTTTAGTGACAGCTAGAAAGGCTGGTTGGGACTGCAGATGATTACCAGTTGTCGTGGGCTGGCTGGGCCCACGCTTCTTGGGGGGCGGCCAGCCAACCGGCCCCGAAGCGCAGCCCTGCACAGAGACCACCCCACCCCTCGCTCACTCGCTCAGCAGATGCTACCTGGGTTATTTTGGCACGAGGGCGCTGGGCAAGTGCTCGGCTCTGTCCATTTTCCCTGCCGCTCCGTGACAGTAACCCAAGTCTCCCTGCCAGCCTCAAGCTCGGGGGCTGTAGTTGCAGCTCCTCCGTACTCACCATCGCTATGGGGCGGCCGAAGTCCAGCACCCAGTTCTGCAGCGTGAAGTAGAACCACAGGTCGAAGTGAAACTGCGACGCCTTGGAGACGTCTTCGTTTTTGACGGCCCCGTGCCTGTTAACGAGAGAAGAGTCATGACCCGGGCCTGCGAGCGCAGATCGACATCCGTGGGGTGGGGTGCAGGCAGGTGGAAAGACCGTCCCGGCCCCAAACCACCCGCAGTCTCGCTAGGCGAGACGGACACGAGCTGGGAAAGGGACGGAAGTCAAGGCTTGGCGAAGGAGGTCCTCTAGAGATGCTGAAATCTCTTTGTAGCTGGACAAGACGGAAACAGGGCCGTGCAGGGAGTCTTTGCATCTTCACTTCCAGCCTAGAGCCTCCTGCCCTCTCCGTCGGCCTTTCCGCGGACCGCGAGGATGAGGACGAGGACGGATCAGGCGTCCCCGCAGTGCCGCTGGAGGAACGTGTGCCCGTTGGAGAGATCGGATGCTGAATCCCTGTTCTCTAATCCTGAACGGGGATTTCTTAGCTGTCCTGCCCGCCGGGGCCCGGCTGCGTGCGGCCTATTTGCAGGGCACCTTGGAAATGCTCCAGGACAGCGGGAGCCGCAGCAGCGCGGAGGGAAGCTAACCTCTTACCAGCCTGATGGTCCCAGCGCTCTCTAGCAGCAAACTACACGGTACTCTTCATCCCTTCCCCAGCCGGGAGGAAAGGTGGGCGAGCTCACCGGGCCCCAGCTGTGTGGGCGGATGATGCACCTCTCCCGGCAAAATGCATCTGCCCCCAGTATCCCCCTGGCTGGAGGCGCCCGTGTGAGCACGGGGTTACGTGCACAGGGCCTGAGGTTTCCACGGGCTCCGACAGGTTAAAAACCAGGTGTGAAGTGGGGGGAGACTGGGGAAACCCCCCAAATGCTGATATCCCCCAGGCACTGGGCAGGGAGAGGGATGGCTCCAGCCCCAGAGGCTGAAGGCAGGTGACCGGGTGGATTTGGAGCATCCCGCCTCGCAGCAACCCCCAGCCTGCGTGACGCGCCCGCGAGCCCCCTGAGCCGATGCCGTCCCTCGGAGCCACCGCGCCTAGCGCGTGAACCGCCCTGTGTAAGGGACCGTCCTCTCCTCTCCTCTCCTCTCCTGTCCTGGGCTGAAAGCGGGGCGGCAGGACAGCCAGGAGCAGGCACCAGGGCCGCAGCATCCCCTCTGGCCTGGTGTGCGCACACGCGTGCAGGTGTACATGTGCATGCAGGGGCGTGTGCGTGCAGGCTGGGTACGCACGTGTGTATGTGCACGCGGGTCCGCGTGCATACTTGTGCATGCACGTGCTTGCCGGCACACAGGTGCACATGTGAGTGGGTGCGGGCACATGCGTGTGCATGTGCGGGTGGCCCCCTCCCCCTCCCCCCCGGGGCGGATGCTCCGCGCTGCGACGTCGTTTCCCGGGCGCGGGGGT
>NW_017728996.1:3716257-3718885 GCF_001723915.1 Gavialis gangeticus | reverse complement strand
GGCGGTGCGGGGCGCTCCCAGCCTCCGTGATCGCGGCGGCCCGCGGGATGCGCCCAGTCTGGGGGGGCTCGTGTCTCGCTGGGTGCCCCGGGCAGCCGGGGCAGGAGGCTGCCTGAGGCTATGCAGTCTGTTGGGGGCTGGAGTCTAGCTGGGGGCTCCAGGTTTATCTCGGGCGTAGCCAGGGTGCTTTTGAGTCTCTGCGGGGGCCTCGAGTCTGTCTGGGGGGCCGGAGTGCGTCGGGGTGCCTCGTGTCCTTGTGGCCGGCCTCAAGTGTACAAAGCTCAAGACGCGCTGCTCTAGAGAGCCCGATGTGCCGACCCTTCAGGCTGGGGCACTGGCCCGGGGGCTTGTTTCGTGGCCACCGCGACTGCTTCCAGACGGGACCGGCAGGGAGGGCGGTGGCCGCTGATTGAGACACCGGAGCGGCGAGAGCGAAGCCGCAGGAAGCGCCTGGGTGTTTCTTCGCAAAGGGCTTCGAATGCCTCACGACGCCTGTGCCGCCCGCAGCCGCTGCGTGCCTGGCGGGTCTCACACGGTGCCTCGAGCGCAGGGCTGGGCTCCAGGCTGCGGGGGAGAGCACGGCTGAGCACGGCCTCTCCTCGCGTTGCCACATGGCCCTGTCCTGCTGCTGGATGGACACGGCCCTGCCGGCCTGGGAAGCTGGTGTCGAGCTCCAGGAGGAAACTGGAAGGAGCAGGGGAAACGCTGGGCCTCGCACAGGCTGACGCGTGACGCATTTGCGATGCTTTTCTTTGCAACCAGCCGGGTTTGAGGGGAGTCACCCCCACTCCGCGCAGCTGGACGGGGCTCTCAGGGCCAGCCCAGCCTCACTAGGTCCCCGTCGTCCGTACCGTGCTCCCTATGGAGCTCCCTGCAGGCCTGGCATCTCGGGCATGAGCCAGCTTGGGATCTACGCCCGGGAGGTGCTGGGATTACGGCTTAGCAGACGTAATCCCCTGAGCTCCTGCCCTGCCCCCCAAGGAAAGCCGGACGGATTATGCTCCTGGCAGCCCCTCTTCAAACACAGCCACATAATCCTGGCTATTTTTGAAAGGAGGGACAGGCCTCATTTTATTAGAGTTATTATTTTATTACAGACTCCTGACTGATGGGAGAGGGTGGGGCAGCGGTTGGCGAGTCGAAAGGCTCCGCCACAGACTTCCCGTGCGACCTAAAGCAAGTCACTTAATTCAAAGCGCTTTGCTTTCCCCATCTCTGGAATGAGGCCCGGGGGATGCCTGAGGGCGGGGACCAGAAGGCACCACGGGGCCTCGGGGGAAGTGCCGGAGAAGAGAGGAGGCCGGCGCTGAGGGCAGCACCCCCGGTGCATACCCTTCTCCCCATTCTGCACATGTCAGAGACAACAGAGGTCCTCAAGAGCTGCCCTGGAGCCCAGGGGGCTGTACCGTGGCCCATGTGCGTGACCATTCAAGGCCGGTCCTGTGCAGTTCGGCTGCTTGGAGCTGCCTGGGCATGGACTCGCTCTCCTTCTGCTCTGTTGTTGCCCATTTTGGCTGCTGTCTTTGGCCAAATCAGGCTGCTGGACCCATTCATAATGGATGGGCTCCCTTGGAGGGATGTTTCCACTGGGGGCACCGGCTCTCGTTGCATGACTTCAGATTAACTATTCATTTCGCTGTTACTGTATCTGCTTTAAAACAATGGCACCTAACAGACAGGGGTACAATTAGTGTATCGCTTTACTGACCGTTCATATCAAATAACTAGTTGCTACAAGCGCCTCTCGGAAAGGGCTTCAGAAGGAGATGTTTGAGACAAGAAAAGGGGAGACGGGGAAGCAGATGGGTTACAGGGAAGCTGAGCCAAGCTCCTTGTAGCTGCTCAGGGTTGCACAGCTCACCTGTAGAGGACGGGGCTTCTGGGCTCTTCCCAGCTAAGTCACTGATAATTCTCGCTGCCTCAGAGGGTGAGTGCAATTGGTCACAACTAAATGTACTGTGCATTGGCTTAATGCACAGTAAGCGATTTTTGGCAGGTGTCTACACGTGCAGAGATCTGCTACTAAATGTAGGGCTGGGTCCCTCCAGCCCTGCCTTGTCCCCCGAGTGGAAGGGCAGACCCGGCACTAAAGTCAGTGCCCGGTCGCATCCACACGTGCGTTTCTGTGCTTTAACTAATCGTGACCAAATTTGATGCCTGCATTTGCAGGTATCAAATTTAATTGTGATTAGCCTAGCTTAGTGCGCAGTAAGGGCACGCATGTGTAGACGCACGCTTGTACTGCGCAGTAAAGTAGATGAGGCGCATTCACATGTCTCGTGTGGACGGGGGTGAGCTGAGCTGAGCCTGGGACGCTGGTGCCCAGGGGCCAGGAGGGGGTCAAGGCAAGGTGCCCTTTCTCCAAGCTGCTCTGCTCCCAGGGCAGGCGTGTGCACGTGTGCGTGCATGTGCATGTATGTGTGTGTGCGTATATGCATGTGTGCGCGTGCACGTATACGTGAGTTCACGCGTGTGCATGTGCGCGTGCGCGCGGGTCCCCTGCTGGCGGCCCCGGAACGCGGGCCTCCGGCCGCTGTTTCCCGCCGGGCCGTGCTCGGGGGCGGGGCCGGCGCGGCCACTTCCGGTTCCGTTTCCGGAGTCGGCAGCCGCGGCGCTGGGGGGAGGGGT
>NW_017728996.1:3714842-3716018 GCF_001723915.1 Gavialis gangeticus | reverse complement strand
CCCGGCCGCGCCCCTGCCGGGCAGGGCGGAGGAGGAGGGGGCGTCGGCGGAGGCGTCCGTGGGCGGGGGGCCGTGGGCCGCCATGGAGGGCCTGGCCGGCTACGTGTACAAGGCGGCCAGCGAGGGGCGGGTGCTGACGCTGGCGGCCCTGCTCCTGAACCGCTCCGAGAGTGACATCCGGTACCTGCTGGGCTATGTGAGCCAGCACGGCGGGCAGCGCTCCACGCCCCTCATTGTGGCCGCCCGCAATGGCCACGCCAAGGTGGTGCGCCTGCTCCTGGAGCACTACCGCGTGCAGACGCAGCAGACGGGGACCGTGCGCTTCGACGGGTACGTATGCGCCGCCTCGGCGACCAGCCGCCAACCCCCTGCGGCCGGAGCCAAGGGTGAGGAGGCGCTGGTGGGTCGTCGTCGTCGGGTGGAAACCAACACGAGGGAGTTGCTTTCTCCAAGGCGTGGCAGAAACAAAGTTTAGCCAGAGTCAAACAGGGAGGAAAGGGTGTGGGAATCGGACCGTCCTAGACCTTGAATGCTGCAAATGAGAGAGAAACAGAGGGGAAAAATCAGCTGTTCGCTGTCCTGTTTTGCCTCCGATCTGTGCTGCAGTGTGACAGGATGCTGGGCAAGACCCAGATCTGGGTTTCAAGGTTTCCTGGACTAGACTCGGGGGGGGCCCCCTTGGATAGACTTGAGGCCCCCCGGCTTGATGCAATAGGCCCCTGATAGACTCACGTCCCTGCCACAGCCTTGGCATGCCCCAAAGCACCTGGGTCAGACCCAGGGAATGGCCATTCTTTGCTCAGGAGAGTCATAACCATTGAGGCTCGGGGAACCGTCTTCCACCTGCCGTCCTACCTGTCTGGGCTGAACCACTTGCACTCATTTCTCCTTCTTTAAGGCCCCTGCTATATCATGCAACTAACTGGTGAAACACGCAATACATTTAGACTGGTTGCATGCGCAAAGTAATTATCACACCCTAAAAATAGCTGCTCAGCTATAAAAAGAGCCGACCGGCTATAAAGCGAGTGCTTGAAAACATGTAAGAGCTCGATAGCTGGTTTTGTCCAGTTTAATTTGTATATGTAGCAAGGGTGTCGGATAAACTAATAATTTACCTCGGTCCCCAGGTGAGACGTAGCCCAGCTTGCTCTAGTCTTTTGCAGAACGTGTCTC
>NW_017728996.1:3702279-3709842 GCF_001723915.1 Gavialis gangeticus | reverse complement strand
TGAAACACGCAATACATTTAGACTGGTTGCATGCGCAAAGTAATTATCACACCCTAAAAATAGCTGCTCAGCTATAAAAAGAGCCGACCGGCTATAAAGCGAGTGCTTGAAAACATGTAAGAGCTCGATAGCTGGTTTTGTCCAGTTTAATTTGTATATGTAGCAAGGGTGTCGGATAAACTAATAATTTACCTCGGTCCCCAGGTGAGACGCAGACCAGCTTGCTCTAGTCTTTAGCAGAATGTGTCTCATTCTGTGACATCACTGCTACTGTGGGTCACGCAAGGCTTTGGGGCATTCGCCGACCACATATCATCTGTATTCGTATCAAACTCTCTTCCTTTTCTGATGCCCGAGGGGCTATTCGTTCCCCCGCTGCTTTGGACTAAGCGGTGCCAGGTCAAGTTACAGCAGTGAACAGCTCTCCTAGCGCCACGTTTCAGCTCATAGAGCTCTGCAGGGAACTGCGCGTTCTCCGTCCCTGAAATGCAACGCGCAGAGAGGCGAGAATTCGCATGGGTGATGTCTTGTATTGGTCCAACTGCATGCAAGACAAGCTTTCGGGTGTCACAGGGCCCTTCTTGAGGCTTTTGGGAAAGAAGCGGGCACAGCAGAGCTATGTAAAACTCCATGTGTAAATAAAACCAGATGCTAAGAAAAATGATCTTGAGGGAGGCAGAGAAAACCTGATCGTGGAAGAACGTGTTCAGGAGGGTCGTTATCACCTGCGAAGTGCAGAGATTAGCAAGTGTCAAGTAGATTGTGATGGACCATGAAGTCAGTGTCTCTGCTAAGTCCCTGGTACTTAGTGTTCAGTAGATTAATGAATTTCTGTTCACAACAGTGTTACACAGCAGTTCAGGACAAGAACTAGAGGAACTGACACTACCCAGTTGAAACTGCAGGATGAATTTAAGGGGAGAGAGGCTCTGCCTACTTTTAGCCAGGGCACTGGAGCTGTTGTGTCTCTTTCTGGAGAAATAACATCTGGGCATCATTTTTATTCACAAAGGTTTGATTTCCCACCTCTGGGTAAGGTCCTCCAACCTGTCCAAATTTGCTGATGATACCAAATTATGGGCTAAAGTTAACACACCAGAAGGTAGGGAATGGATCCAGGCAGATCTGGATAGGTTGGAAAGGGCAGAACAGAGTAGGATGCAGTTCAACAAGGACAAGTGCAAGGTGCTGCATCTGGGGAGAAGGAATCACCAGCACACTTAGAGGCTGGGGGAGGACCTTTTCAGTAGCACAGCAATGGAAAGGGATCTTGGAGTCATAGTTGACTCCAAGATGAACACGAGTCATCAATTTGATGAAGTGAACAGTAAAGCTAACTGCACTTTATCATGCATTAGCAGGTGCTTGACAAACAGGTCCAGGGAGGTGATCCTTTTCCTTTATGCGGCACTGGTCAGGCCACAGCTGGAGTACTGTGTCTAGGTTTGGGCACCGCACTTCAAGAGGGATTTGGACAACCTCGAGAGGGTTCAGAGGAGGCCACTTGTATGGTTAGGTGGGGACCTGCAGGCAAAGCCCTACCAGGAGAGATTGAGGGCCCTGGATCTCTTCAGCCTCGGCAAGAGAAGGCTGAAAGGTGATCTTGTGGCCACCCACCAATTTATTGGCGGCGGGGGGCAGCAGGGAATAGGAGATGCTCTGTTTACCAGGGTACCTCTTGGAGTAACTAGGCACAACAGCCGCAAACTGACGGAGAGCACATTCAGGTTAGACATCAGGAAGAACGTTTTTACGGTAAGGGTTGCCAGAATCTGGAATGGGCTCCCAAGGGAGCTGGTGCTCTCCTCTACCTGCGGGTCTTTAAGAGGAGGCTGGACATGCACCTGACTGGGTCGTCTGACCCCAGTGCTCTTTCCTGCCCAGGGCAGGGGGTCGGTCTTGATGATCTTCCAAGGTCCCTTCCATCCCAAACATCTCTGAATCTGTGAACAGTTTTGGTGCTTCTTGACTATAACAGTTGTGGTTCATCACGGAGAGAAAAGAGTGCTGTCTACCAAATTGCCTTCACAGCAGGTAGATGGTGTCGTCAGCTAGTGATAGGCCTGGCTTAGCTTGAGACATGAGAGACTCCCATGCTGAGGTTGTGTGGCTGTTTGTAGCATGTTGTATTCCCTGCTCGGCCCAGACGGGATGTGCTGTCTTAAAAAGGATGCTTTGACTGAGCACTTGCCACACAGGCTTAAATGTGTTAATAGTGGTTTAGGAGCCTTCAGTCACCATACCTGCTCTGCCTGTTTGCGATGTGCGGGAAGTGGGTTTTATAAACCTTTTGTATAAAGACACCTCAATACGTTTTGCCTGGGTTGCTTGGCCCTGAGCTGGTGCATGTTCTGGGCAAGGTGCACAGCTCCTTGGTTCTCTTGTTTTGTCAGCTCTATTCTCATTTCCTTGTCTCTGTAGTTGAGGATTTGCAATGCCCTTATGACCAAGATGGGCACAGCAGGAGGGTAGAGTGGTCTTACTATACGTGGGCTCACAGAGCATTCCTGTACGCAGACAGACTGAGTACATGCAGTCTGGCCAGTGCCAGATGCTGCGTGGTGTGTAAGGCAGGACTGAGG
This sequence comes from Gavialis gangeticus, assembly GCF_001723915.1. Taxonomy (NCBI): domain Eukaryota; kingdom Metazoa; phylum Chordata; order Crocodylia; family Gavialidae; genus Gavialis; species Gavialis gangeticus. The sequence continues at coordinate 3,707,260 of NW_017728996.1, read as the reverse complement.
GCTGGAGAAGAAACTTTCCTCCAAAGCGAATGAAAATAGTTGGGTTCAGCATCCTTATTTGTGGGCTACTCTCATCCCTGACCCTGGAGTGTGTGCGTTTGAGAGTTGACATCACAGCTGTTGAAACTGGATTGTTTTAATGCACACCTGCCCCAGTGCAAGGTGCTAGTCGCCTCTCTGGCTGTCCTGTGGCACGTGGCAGGTTGGGTCGTTTGTATGGAAGAGGCTGGTTTGTTGTGAGTGGATGTCTGTGAGTGTGCGGGAGCAGCTGGAACAGATGTTTCTGAGGAGCCTTTTGGATTTGCCCTCTGTGATGAGGCTCCTAGGATGGCAGGACCCAGTGCTGGGGGGCTCCCTCCCTATTCTGTGTTCCCATGCATGCACCTCCGGCTGCAGACGGAGTTGGTTTAAAGGGCATGGGAGTGGGTGGGATCATTGCTATGTGAAGTGTTTTCCTAGATGAACCTGGAGCTGTGTCTACATAGTAAATGTGCCATGCTCCAGAGCTGTCAGGCAGATGGCAGTGCTCCAGGCCAGCCACCTCCTTACCAGGAACCGTTGTGGCCAGGGCTGTGTGGTGCTTGGGGCAGGCTAATTAGCACTGTCTTGTTGCCCATGTGAAGTGTTGCTTCGAAAGTTGCATTGCTGCAAGTTTGGGAGGCTGCCGGCCTGGAGCACGGTGACCTTAGCTGGTCAACATGGCCTTAATTCTGTGGCCGTCGAGTCCCCCCACGGGTTATGTCATGCCTAGGTTTAGCAGCGCGTGGAAGTGGTATCTGGAAATGGTACCCGGTTGCCAAGTGACTCCTACCTGGCTCTTCAGGTTATTTTGAGAGTCCTCTTCTTCCCCTGAGTTACCGCCCATGTTTCAAAAGCCTCTTACTGCAGTGCTGTTGTGACAGGAGAGTGCTCAGGAATGGCTTTTAGCAAAATCCCCTGTCTAACCCTAGCCAGGCAGTGAAGGCTGTTCTAAGAGCAATTTCAGGCTTCCCAAGCTGGCTTCCCTGTTGCTGCTGGGGTGAGAAAGGGGAAGATTATTACAGGCCTTGGTACAGAGCGGTCACTGCTATGTTTGACCTGTCATTGGTGGCCTGTGGTCACTGTGGCTTCTCCAGCCCAGGGCAGGCCTTTTAATATAAACTTTCTTTGTGCCATCAGCGGGGATGAGCCCACCCCTCCCTAGACCCACTGAGGATGCTGTGCTGGGGAAGGCAGGTTGCGCGCATGCTCAGCACGCGTGTCATTCTTGTCACGGTCAGACTCGTGCTGCCTGCAGTCTTGCCGCTGCGTCAGTTAAATCCCTTCTGTCCAAGAGCAATTGTCTGCTCTTAGGCCAGGGTCTGAAATCCTTACCTGATTTTTAATGCAAAGGAAGTCCCAGTGTTTGCTGCAGGACTCTGTGGGATGGGGATCTGCTAACGGTGAGTACAGCTATCAGAGTCTGGCCATAAAGTCCCTTTATTTCAGCAGTCCCCAGCCCGTGCTCTAAAGTGGTGGCTCACAACCTGCTCCTGCAGATGCACCTGGGAGTATTCCTCATGGTCACTGGTGCCCATTTGGACTTTCAGGCCTGTAATGACTCAGATTGGATTGGTGCTTTATTGACTTGAACTTTGGAAAAGCCCAGAGGAGTCCCTCTCGTGGTGGGAGAGAGGTACTTGTCTCTGCGCTGGGGTCTGGCCCCCCAGCGAAGGCTGAGAGGCAGTTTGACTGCATGTTGCTCTTGTAGAAGCAGCTCCTGTTTGCACAGTCGAGCACCACTCCAGAGATGAGGTGGAGTGGAGAAGACACCAGGGTTTGTCTCTTGAAGCCTTCATTTTGTAGAGTGCTTCCTCAGAGAGCAAAGGGGTGGCAGCTCTTGCCTTTGTTATTAAGCTTCCTGGGACTGGGTGGGCCGGGTTGAAATCTGTGGAGTGGTGCAGGTGGTTCTGTGTCAGTGACACATGCAGGGCAAATCACCTGCTCTGCTTTGAACAGCTTAGCCTCTTCTTTTTGGGGTGGTGGTACTTGCTGTTTCCCTGATTCTGTCCTATTCTGCCTAACGGACGTTTTCAGCTCGAAACCAGGGGTGTCTCCAGTGTCTGTACTGAACAGGAATGGGGAATGGGCTCCTTGCATGCTCTTTGGGTCTCCCTGAGGGCAGCCCCTCATTAATGGCTTGTTTTGTATGTTTGCATTTCCAGTTATGTCATTGATGGGGCCACAGCGCTTTGGTGTGCAGCGGGAGCCGGACACTTCGAAGTTGTCAAGCTGCTTGTGAGTCATGGAGCCAATGTGAACCACACGACGGTGACCAACTCGACTCCGCTGCGGGCTGCCTGCTTCGATGGCCGGCTAGACATTGTTAAATACCTGGTAGAGAACAATGCCAACATCAGCATAGCCAACAAGTATGACAACACTTGCCTTATGATCGCTGCCTACAAGGGACACACGGACGTGGTGCGGTACCTCCTAGAACAGCATGCCGACCCCAATGCCAAAGCCCACTGTGGTGCAACAGCATTACACTTTGCTGCCGAAGCCGGCCATTTAGAGATCGTGAGGGAGCTGGTCAAGTGGAAGGCTGCCATGATGGTGAACGGTCATGGGATGACTCCATTAAAAGTGGCTGCAGAGAGCTGCAAGGCAGATGTGGTTGAGCTACTGCTTGCTCACGCTGACTGTGACAGGAGAAGTCGCATCGAAGCATTGGAACTTCTGGGGGCCTCGTTTGCTAACGACAGAGAAAATTATGATATAATGAAGACATACCACTATTTATACTTAGCGATGCTGGAGAGGTACAGAGACAGCGCCAACATCATCGTGAAAGAGGTTCTTCCACAAATTGAAGCTTACGGCAACAGGACTGAATGCAGAACTCCTCAGGAATTAGAGTCTATTAGGCAAGACAGAGATGCCCTGCACATGGAGGGCCTCATAGTGCGGGAACGAATTCTGGGCTCGGACAACATTGATGTTTCACACCCTATTATTTATCGGGGGGCTGTTTATGCAGATAACATGGAGTTTGAGCAGTGTATCAAGTTATGGCTTCACGCATTACACTTGAGGCAGAAAGGTAATAGAAACACACACAAGGATCTCTTGAGGTTCGCTCAAGTCTTCTCCCAGATGATACACTTGAACGAGCCAGTGAAAGCCAAGGACATAGAAAGTGTTTTGAGGTGTAGCGTCTTGGAAATAGAACAAGGTATGTCCAGGATGAAAAACACCCAAGACACTGATATTCACACAGCCATGGACAACTATGAATGCAATATTTTTACCTTCTTGTATTTGGTGTGCATTTCTACCAAGACCCAGAGCAGCGAAGGAGAGCAGTCGAGAATCAACAAGCAGATTTATAACCTGATTCATCTTGACCCCCGAACGCGGGATGGGTCCAGTTTGCTGCATCACGCGGTCAATTCCAGCACGCCGGTAGACGACTTCCACACGAACGATGTCTGCAGTTTCCCTAACGCGCTTGTCACCAAACTTTTATTAGACTGTGGTGCCAATGTGAATGCTGTGGACAATGAAGGAAACAGCCCCCTTCACATAATTGTCCAGTACCACAGACCCATCAGTGACTTTTTGACACTGCATTCCATCATCATTAGTCTGGTGGAGGCTGGCGCTCATACAGACATGACAAATAAGCAGAAGAAGACACCTCTGGATAAAAGTACAACGGGGGTGTCTGAAATACTCCTTAAAACTCAAATGAAGCTAAGCCTCAAGTGCCTGGCGGCCCGCGCAGTACGGATGTATAACATAAGCTACCGGAACCAGATCCCCCGAACTCTTGAAGAATTTGTGGAGTTTCATTAAGCTTCAACAAATCTTTTAGGTGGTGCTACCCAGAGCAGACTTAACTTGCAGACAGTACACATGCATCAGTTGTTTTTCTGAACTCCTTTTTTTTCCCTTTCTTTTCCTTTGCTTTCAGTCTTGAGCTTCTGTGTCCCAACAGATCTTGAGAGAGAGCCACTTTGTTTTCATGGAACCATAATCTGATCTCTGAAACTTTGATTTCAAAGTTGCTTTGTCATTATTGTGTGTGTGTTAGTTTTTTTCAAATGCAAAAAGAAAACAATACAAAGGTACTGGGCGCAAAATATTTTGTTAAAAATATACACGCGCGTTTGTGATTTACACCTGAGAATGCTTTAAATAGCTATTTACAAGACACTTCCATTAAAGCCCATGTCACCTGATTACCTATGCAGCACCCTTATCAAAAGTAGAAACTTGCAGGGAGGAGGGGGAAAATAAGAATTTGAAAGTATCTGGTAGTTGGTAAGTAAAGTCTCCGTATATAAACCAACACAGGGCTCATGGACCTCACAATCTTTTTTTGCCTTCCAGCCAGCACTGAAGATGTCATTCATGCTTTTAACTTATCAGATTCTTTTTGTGGAAATAAAAATAAAAGCAGCAGTTTCTGACAGCTAGAGAAGTGTGAGATGGTCTATTAGGAAACACAGGTTTTGATTCAACCATGAACGTGCCGATCTAGTACTAGTTGCAAAATCCTGCTCTCTGCTTGTTGTATTTTTATAGTCGATCTCAAGAACCTTTTGAAAAAGGAACTTTTGCACATTGGGTCCAAACAAATCTGAATCACGGTTTCTTTTTACATAGCCAGGTTGCTCACTTTTGAATATCATGCATGGGTCCCTAGTAAACCGGTAGGGTATTTATGTCTCTCTCTGTGCATGTGTGTCTGCCCCCCCCCACATTTCAAAGGGCTTTTTAGGTGTTTTGTTCTTTTAGTGCTTAACATGCACCATTTTCACTTCACGGGTGGGGCGGTTTTAAAGGCCACCCTTGAATTGCAAATGTTGCACCCCCTTCATGAAAGAGGAGGGCCTTTTTCCTTTGAAGTGAGATGCTGTTCAAAACCAAGTTTCCCAATAACCAGGGAGAGATGGGCCGCCCTGAATTACAGTCAAGAGAGGGATTTTACCTTTTTTTTTTTTTTTTTTTTTTT
>NW_017728996.1:3683830-3702206 GCF_001723915.1 Gavialis gangeticus | reverse complement strand
TTTTTTTTTTTTTTTTTTTTTACTCCTTTCATTATGGAAGCCTATAGCGAATCTGATTTTAAAAAAAAAACAAATTTTACCAATAAAGTCTTTTCTGACAAGTCATTGATTGTATAATAAAAGCTGCTCCTTGAGAAAAGACTTCTCCTTGGTAGAAGTGGCAGATCTTCCTAATAGTAAAATGTCACTTGCTTTGACAGGCTCTTGAAAAAAATCTGTTTATCATTTTAAATACAGCTTTTTAACTGTCAGACGATGGAAGAATGTTCTGTAGCTTTTTATAAACAGTCGGAGTAGACCTGGGCACACGTGTTTCTATTTGTATTACAAATAAATAAATATTGAATGTGATATTAGTTTGTAATTGTGAAATGAGTCTGTAATTCTCATTTTTGCCGAGTGCCAGACAACCATGCTGCTGCTCAGATTGTGTGGGGCTGTAAAGCTGTCTACGGGAAAAGAAAGGAAAAAGCTTTAGGACCATTGCAACTTTTAAACATACAAGCTTCTCAGTGAGGGAAAGTGGAGATTAAATCCTAGAATGAGGAACGCTTGTGATTTGTATCTCAGGTAGGTTTAACCATAGTGTAAAAGATCGACAGATTCTGTCCAATATGATGGCCAAGATGAGAAAGCCAAACTTGACCAGCCGGGGCCTTAAAGCAAGTGTGAAACCTTTCACCAAGTGGGCAGGAAGGATTTGTTGTTCTTGTCATTTTGTACTTGGGCTGCTTTCCTCTTCCCCTTTTAAATAGATCAGGGAATCAGAAGTCTCCCAGAGACCTGGATATCTGTTTTTGCTAAGATGTGCATTGTGCAGTTTGTCTCCTGCTGTTGGCCGCATGGGATGTGTTTTAACTCCCAGTTTCAATCTTTCCCTGTGCACAGAGAGGTTGAGAAGCTCATGTAATTGTGCCCCATCCCAGAGGGTACTAAATGTTTTCGAACTCCAAGGAATCCAGTGGGCCTTAGTTCTTTGCCAGATCATGTCCTTTACTGCCAAAGCATCAAGACCCTCCTCCCTTGACAATGTGAAGAACAGATAAAAGGTGCTTTCTATTTAGGTGGTAAAGTTAGTGGTGGCTGATAGGTGACTCTATGCATGCGTTTCAGGAGAGCAAACACCATCTCTTGCTAGACTCTGCCCCACAGCCAATAAGTTCTTATACCTTGCTGCACCTCTTTAGACCCCTGCACATTTATAAAGTGTATCATTAACGTAATAATGAGAATGAGGTCACAAAACTCAATTGGACTCAGAGGGGGATGAGGACTGAACCCTGGGCAGCTGCTAATACGATGTCCATTCAAACTGCTGGTGAATGAGCTCGGTAGTGAATAACAGCTGAATGCATTCTGTCTTGCTTTGAAATAAATGGTTACAATTTTTGTACTGTTAATGAAATGACACTCTTGCACTGTTTTTTCTCAGGATATGATTCTGCCATGTAAAAGTACCTGTGATGTACCCTTGTGAAGTACGTATATAAAGCTGTTCTTTGGAACAAATGTACACGCTTGAAGTTTCTGTAGAGGGCGTTAAAGGAAAGTCCTGAAACCCGTTCTGCTTTTTAATAAGAAGAAAAATGACACCACGTGGTCTGCTGGGAAAGATTTCCTGGCACTTCCATTTCCAGAGCTTTGTTTTCTGGTCACTTCCCACCTTTGGCTCCACTGCAGTCTACTCTGAGGTCTTTCTTCACCTGTGATGTCAGTATGTGAAAAGCTGCAGAGAAAACACGCTGTTATCCAAGAGCAATAGCAGTCCTTTTCACCTGCAGGTTAGGCAGCTATGTTTCAGGTGGGCTAAATGATACATGGCTAAGGGAGCATTAGAGCAGCTAGTTTGGCTAGAGATACCTTTTGTGGAGGGTTGCCTGCTTTTGTCAACAATTAATGTCTCATCTTGGGCTTGCATGCAGGAAAAAGCCTCCTGCTGACAGTGATTTTGTGAGCTCCACATGTGTGGAAAACCTGTCATTGGTAGTTATCCAAAACCTTGTCTTAACCGCGGACTCAACCTTGCTAGCTTTTGCTGGGAAAGTTCCTCTCCACTCCCGCAGTAGTATTATCTTGACAAGGCCCTTGCGTGACTTAGCTGTGAGGACTCAGTTTGTCCAGTTGCACTAGTGTTTTTCCACTGGCATCCTTTCCCCTGGGGTATTGGTGCTTCTGGTTCAGTGCGCAGATGACCAGCTTTAATTACTTGTATTTCTGGCTGGACGCATCTGTCCGTGTGCTAAAGCAGGGCTGTAAGTGGGGAGGAATGCTTTGGCTGTTACTATAATATACGGTAACAAGCAGCATTATAAAATGCCATCTCCTGCCATACCTGTGGGGGTTGGGGATAGGAAAAGAGAGGGTGGTTTTTCTTTCCACCTTGAGCATGTCTCTGAATTAAAGCGGACTCAAAATCTCTGTGCAGGCTGTAGGTGGAGACTCCTAAATTAATATATGTGGAAATGTAACTGGTTGGTTAAGAACACATGCAAGCTATTAGCTCCCATGTGGGCATGCACTCTCTGAACCAAGGCAGAGGTGTCTCGGCAATGCGGCTTGCTGGGTTTAACCACACAGCTTTGAACAAAGTGGCTGCAACTTGTGCGTAGAGGTTCTCAAATGAGCGTAGCGAGTCCTTTGCAAGGGTAAGTGTGGGGTGGGTTTGGATGCATAAAAATGTTGGCGTGTTTAAAATCACAGCGGTGACTACACAGATGGGGCTTGTGCCCGGCTGTAATTTGGGGTGTGCTGTAGCTACTGTTAGACATGGAAGCTGCGGGCTTGTGCGACCAAGGGGCAGTCGATGAAATGCTCCGTGCATTGCAGGGATGGTGTCGATGCAGATTTCTAGAGGGACTGTGCGGAGGTGAATATTTTTAAACCAGGGCTAGCAAGAGGTGGAAAGTGATAAAAGCAACTCCTTAAAAGGGCTGGGTGCTTTTGTAGGGTTGGGGAGGAGCTGACTGGGGCAACCTCTTCGAGAATGGAGACGTGTGGGGATCACTTCCCAATTGTTTTTTGATACCAGGCTTTCACTTTGGCTGCTAGACTTGGACTTTCAGGATTGTTGGGCTGGACTATCTGAGCTGTTGCTGGCTTGGGGAGGAATTTCCTCCTTTAAACCTTGCTTTGTGTCAGCCAAGTCCATCCTGTTCTTAGATGGTTTCCATTTTCAAAGGAGCCTCTGATGGCTTCCGGGGCATTTTGAATGCCAAGTCGCTGCCCTGGCAGCAAGGTGAAAGCAGGATGCCTCAGAGGTCTTGTGCTGGACACGGTGTGCTGGCCTAAGATAGCATCTGACAAAGCACGCTGTTGCTTAGAAAGCTCATGCCTCTGAATTATGAGTCTAGTTTATAAGGAGCAGCTCTGCCCTGGCCTAAGGGTAAGTCAGTCCTGTTGCTGTCTGCTTCCCTACACCCAAAGCCAGGCCCTCCCATCTTTCCTAAGCCGTAGGCCACCTTTCCCACCAAACAGAGAGAGCAAGCAGGGTCTGCAAGGATCCCCCAACCTCCACGCCTGCATGGCTTTCGATCAAATGCTGAAGGTTTCTGGTCTGCTGTTCGAGGCCTGCCTTGTTCTCCCCTGTCTCTTCTCCCAGCCAGTTTGCTGCCCCTCATCTCAGAGCTGAAGCCATCTCTGCAGCCACAGGGAAGAGATGCAGCGGATGGACCCCAGGCGTCAGCTTCTCAGCAGCCTGAGGATAAGCGCGTAGGGAGGAGGGACAGGAGCAGCAGAAGACGAGAGGAAAGAGGCAGCACGAAAGTGGAGCCAAAGCCGTGGCGGAGAGGTGAGGGCGAGAACGCGCTTGGGACAAAGGTGAGGGCTGGTGTCGTTTAGGGTTTTCTGTCGCCTGTTCCCTGAGGCTTTCTGCTCTCAGCTTTCCCTAATCAGTGGCCCTTTCTCCCTCCTTCCACAGGACTTCTAAGGTAGGACAGTGGTGCCAGGGTCCATTCCACCCGGAGGCAAGGGAATGGAGAGTATCTGTGGCGAGAAAACGTGGGAGTCCTTGTTTGCAGTCTGCAAATAGAGCCCTCTGTGGGGAAACCCTTTCCATCTCCCACGTGGCTTTGGTGCTTTCTCTGCCCTTCCTCAAATAGGATTAAACCCAGCTTCATTTGCTTCTCAGCCCCGAAGGACGGGCTCCCAGCCCTGAGGAAGTGGGGTCACAGCTGAAGCATGGCATCGCTTCTCTGGGAGGTTTGGTGCCCGGCTGGGTGCCGAGCGGGACCTTTTGGCTTCATGCGGAGCTAATGCAGGGCGGAAAAGCTGTCATTCGAATGGCCAGCTGTTCAGTTGGCTTTCTACAGTAATTAGACACTGGCTGCATGGCAGAAGGGTGCTATGAAGACTGAGTTATTTAATTTTTCAGACCCTGGTGACTGGGCCCTGCCTGTCTTCAGAATGCAAAGGTGTCTCCTTACTGGCGCCCCTGCCTCTGCCGGCCTGCGACAGATGGACATCAGGCTGCTTAATGCTTTAGCAGGTGGCACTCGGACCTGGCCACGAGCTGGGGCAGGCTAAGAAACGATACGGCTGAATTCATCTGCCTTTGGCTAATACCTCGGCCTGGGGAAGGCCTGGGATGTACAGGGCAGGTGACCGTGAGTGTCTGGTCTCACGTTACCATGCAGAGCTCTGAGCTAATGATAGTAAAAAACTAAGAGATTTGATTTGGGTGTCCAGGGGGAAGTGCTCCGGCTGAGGTTCGAGCAAGGGAAGACTGAGGGGGGATTGAATAGCAGCCTTCAACTCCTCGAAGGGGGCTTGCAAAGGGGATGGAGCTGGGCTGTTCTCAGTGGGGGCAGATGACAGGACAAGGAGCAATGGGCTCAGGCTTCAGCAAGAGAAGTTGAGGCTGGATATTAGGAAAAACTCTCTCACTAGGAGGGTAGTAAAGCACTAAACAGGTTACCCAGAGAGGTGGTGCAGTCTCCATCCTTGGAGGCTTTGAAGATCCAGCTAGACAAAGCCTTGGCTGGGATGGTGTAGTTGGGGCTGGTCCTGCTTGAAGCAGGGGGTTGGACTAGATGTGACCTCCTGACATCCCTTCAACCCTCCTTGTCTATGATTTTTTGTGATTTTTCAGAGCGCTGTTTCCCGCAGTGTGTTTCTCTTAAGGCACAAATGCAGTCCATATTCTTTTTCTTCCTGCAAGGTTTTCCCCCAGTGAGATCCCCTCGGACCTAGCTCCCCAAGGGAGGAAAGGTTCAGTCACCTTTCCCTCAGTGACTCCCCTTTATTGAGTGGGAAGAAGGTGCACAAGTATCTTTGAGGAAATGGGCCTAGGGGATTTAGGCACTCTTGAAAAGTGTTTATCCTCCTGATCAAACCCTTTGCTGTTGTAGGTTGGTGTCATGCCAGCGATGTCACTGGAGCTGGGCCAGGTAATAGCAGCTGGTCACAAAACCGGACTGCTGCTGATCTGCTGGTATGGGCTGAGCTATGGGGGAAGCCCCAAACTAGCTGGGGACCAAACTGTGCCGGTCTATAGTGCACAGAGGGAGCGGGGCACGGCTGGCAGTCTGGTGGGAAATCAGACTGTCTCCTCTGTTCCCTGGGGTTGTCACCGTGGAAGTATTTTATACAAAGCAGAGCAGCTTCTGCAAAGAGGCTGAGGGGGCCTGATCCTGGATTCCCCACCCCCAGGAGAGACGCAGGGCTCAGGAGCGTCGGGAACCTTGACGGTGAACCTGGTGCAATGCGGCCTGTGCCCCAGATGGGCTCTGCTCAGCCAGCGGCCTGCGGTTCCCCGCTGCCTGGGGGTTTCTGCGGATGGCCAGTCGCGGGCTCCATCCGGATTAAGCGCTAGCGTGCTGGCCTGGCTTTTCAGAGGCAGATCGTTGCTCGTGAAAGCCAGCAGCGACTTGGTCATGCAGCAGAGCTAAGCCAAGCAGCGGTGTGCAGTGAGCATTCAGGAGATGGGGAGGGGTGGAGGAGGGGCTGCCAAAGGAGAGCAACACGGCGCATCGGAGCTGCCCCCAAAACTCAGCCGGAGCAGAGGGGCTTCTGGCCCTGGCATGGGAAGTCCTGTGCTCACCGGTCTCCTACGCCTAGGTTTTGTGTTTTTAACCACGTGTATAGCAATGCCTCAGCTTTGCAGGTGCCCTCACGGTTGCTGAGTCCCGCATGTGAACGTGCTAAACGGTGTCTGTGCTCCCATGGCTTTTAGACCCTGCGCGTTAGCACACCAAGAGCAAACTGGAGACTAGGATGGGAGGCACCAGCTCACATGCAAGCCAGAGGAGCCACTTCTGCTCCCAAAGCTCTTTACCTTTAGCATCCCAAGTAGAGCTGATCATCAGAAACGAGTGACACCTGCAAAGGAGGCCCAGGACCTAAATATCCTCCCCGGGGACCCGTTTTTGCTTCTGCTTCGAAGGGGGTAGATGTGGAGTGAAAGGAGTAGGAGCAGAGGCCTCAGCGGGATGAATATATTCAAGTGGCAGTGGTTGCAAGGGACTGACTTGCTGCACTCAGTCGCAAACCCCCAGACACTGCCTCACTGTTCGAGCAGGGCAGAGCCAGGAGCTGAGAGCTGTTGCTGAGTGTGTTGTGACTCCAGGCAGAGTCCTTGAAGACCCCTTGCAGGTGAAAGGTTTCATTGAAACCGAATGCTAGTTGCTCAGGTCCAAGGCCAGCCCAGTCCCGGAGGCAGCTCAGCATGGGGGAGAGGGAAAACTCTTTAACAATAATACAGACTTAAACTAGTCCAAGCTGAACTGTGATCCTATGCGCATGAACCCGACTGGTTTATTTCCCAGTGCTTGCAAAGTAGAGATGCAAATACTGAAGCGCACTTCCACACTCTGCATGTATTATTTGCGTATTAAACAGCAGCTGAAAGCAGGCAGTGCCTAAAAGGAGGAGACCATTAACTCGCTATCCATTAGCTCACACTTCCCCACTGAACTTTTCCTACAGTACAAAAGCAGTGTGCCCTTGGGCTTGAAATGCTGGTGAAAATCATAGCCTTGGGATGGGGTGGGGGGTTGTTCTTTAGAAGCCCGGTGCCTTCATTTAGAAGAGAGTTTTTATTTCTCCTTATGCGCCTTAGCTTCGGTTTTCTTTTGCTGGAAGGAGCCAAAAATACTAGAAAAATCGCTGTGCTTCATCGCTTTGGTGCTCAGCGGGAAGGCGTGGACCCAAAAGCAACGCTTCCATTTACACGGGTGCTACTCTTTGCTCCTGTGCCCGGCCACGTGAGTGAGAGGCAAAGCCCCTGCTGGTGTCAGGTTTAGGCTGTGGCGCGTTTTGCCCTGGAGTATATCTTGCTTATGGTATGGTGCAGAGGAAGGGTAAGGAAAAGCAAGAGTTGTTAGATCAAAAGAAAGGGCAAAAAAATGGCTTCGTTTTTCCATCTGCAGCATCTGAAATGACTCGCGGTGTCTCGGGCATCTTGGTTTCTTATGGGCAGAGAGAACTTGTCACACTGATTTCCTTTGCCTTTTGCAGTTTTGAATGCTCCTCTGTCGTCTTTGGATGCTTTGAAGAGGTTGTTTTGCAAAGGTCAGTCGGGCAGAGCGAGGTGAGTCGGGGCGCATGGGATGTGGCAGGATGCTATAAAATATTCAGGTCCTTCCGTAAGGCAACCGGACGGGGAAGACGCTCAAGCACCTGCCGCTCCCAGCACTGAACAGGATTAAAGAGAGCATCCAAAAGGAGATGAGACTTTGTTCTTGGTTCAAGTCATCGAAGGGCTTTAGCACAAAGATGAGACCCTTTGGGATCCAAGTATATAGGTTCATAATGGGTTTTGGGGGGTTAACCTCACAGTGTCCCTTTAAAAGACCAAAGGAGTCATGCAGTGATTGTGCAAAAGACCTTTGTGCCAACATAAATAGGAGCGGGGTAGGATAATCACAGCCCACTCGCCTTCTGGTCTAAAGGGGTCTGAACAGTACGGACCGGCACCGAGGTGAAAAGGGGTTTAGCACAGAACGCCAGCGGAAACTCTTCCTTTTTTAAAATATGGTATTTTTTAATCCTTACAAACACTAAACCAATATTTAACAGACTTTATTACACATCAGGCGGACACGGCTTTTTTCGTTCCATTCATAAAATTAATATTAGCTTAAATAATTCTGCTACGCAAAAGGTGCGAGTCTGTCGGGCAGCCCCAAGCATCTTTTTGCGTGACACCCAGCCTGTACAAGTATGCTACACTTCCTGCGTCCCGCTGGAGGCCTGTGCTCTGGACTGGCACAGATTGTAGAGAACACTTCAAACTGGTTTTTGCTTTTTTTTTGTTGTTGTTTTCTGTTTAAATGAGTAAATATTTTTTGGAAGAAGTATATACAGCCGGACACTGAAGAGTTGCATTAAGGTGCTTTCGTCTGCCATCACTCGTAGTCAGTGCATTAAATAGAAGGCCAATTAAACTCTCTGTGTTAAATCCCTCCGCTAAGGGAACCTGTAGCTTCGGATGGACCTGACCCAGCTCCCAGACGCGGCGCTGGAAGCTCTGTCAGACCCTCCGTTACACGGCGCTGCCCAGCGGGAAGGCAATGAATGCATTACCTGTTCAACCCACAATTGGGACAGCTTTTTGGGGGAGTTTTTTTTTTGGTCTCTTGCTTCCTCAGTTGACAAATTGGGTTTGTTTGGTTAAGTTCTGCACACGGAGAAGCCACAGAGCCGGGCCAGGTTTTTGTTCGGACTAATCCAAAAGTCAACCTTCAATATGAGGTATGTGGGAGAGGTTTTCTCTTTTGAGCGTGCTGAGCCGGCTGCCCTCAGGCTAACTGTGCCGGCGGCGCAGAGCTCTGCGCGGATAGCTATTTACACGGCGGCTGTGCTGAACTGACCCTTGCATTGAGGATGCTTGGCCGATGGCCAGCTTAGAGCACTTTTAAATCGGGTGGCTCGTCCTTCGCGGTCCAGCAGCCGATCGAGGAGCCGAGAGCAAGCTGCGTGGATCTTGGCGCCCGTCTCCCCCAAAACACAGGCTAAGAAATGCTAGGGCAGGAGGCGTGCTCAGGCAGCGGGATTTTATCCACCTCGGGCACGGGAGGCAGTGCCCTAAAGGTGCCCCCCTCAGCTCGTCATGCTGCCAGCCTCGCTGCCCCCATCCGTTTTCCTACAGCCACGGCCTGCCATTAACCTCGCCACCCCTGCGAAGCCATGGCTCCCCGCTGCCACCCTTGCCTTGTCCCGCTCCCCAGCTGGCACAGCCAAGAGCGAGTGAAAACCAGTTTGAAGTACCTTGTCATGCTCGTGCTTCCGTGGCCATCGGCCCCCCCCACCCCCCAAAAGTTTGCACCGCTCGGGTCACGGCGCACAGAGGCGTGTTCTCGTCCCGATGCAGACGGAGTCCCGCACGCAAATCCCTCGGCATCGAGACGATCATATACTCCGTACTCTGCAAAGAAACGGGGCGGTGGTGCTAGCCGCGCGCTACCGACCCGCGAGGGGTGCCTCATTCTAACACTTTGGCGTCAAGCTCTTGCTCCGTGTCTCTCTTGGGACTGCCACTTTTAAAAAATCCAAGCTGTAGGAATTAAAGGAGAGACAAGAGAAAAACCCCACCGTTACTTCAGTGGCTGGCGGTGACCCGGACGTGTGGCAGGGAGGGGGTTTGGGGAAACCCCCCCACCGAGTTGCAGCAGAAATGCGTTGGCCGGGAAGAACCTGTGGTCCTGGCTCCGCTGGGGCTTCCCTTTCCCCGACGCATCACAGCTGCTGAAATACCCAGCCGCAAAGCTGACGCCTCTGGCTCAGGTGAGGGCAGTGCCCAGAGCCTCAGGGGAATGGCCTGAATTATTTTCTGCACGTGGCTTTAATCCGTTAATAGCGGCGCTCAGGAAATGTGGATTTCCCTGACCGGAGCGCGCAGATTCCCAGTGCGATTAATCCCCCCTTGAGGCTTACAAAAATCCCCTTTGATTTCGACTCCTAGAAGTCCTGCTTTGCAATTCAGGGTGGTGACTGATGAGGCATCTCATGCCATCAGACGTGGCAATTAGCTGCTCGGGCCCAGAGGGTGAGTGCTCCCGGGCCTGGTGCGCTGCACAAAGCCCCAGGGCGGCTTGCTCAGAGACACGGCCCTGACCTTTGCACAGGGCTGCGTCTCCCTGGGGACTACGCCTGCCCCTGTCCACGTGCACTGAGGGTGGGCAGAGCCTCTGGAGCAGGATTTGTCTTGGTGATGGTGAAAGCTGGGTGCACAGGCTGCCTGAGCCAACCCAAAAACCTGCCCTGATGGAGATGGGTCCCTTTGGGAAAAGCATCTTATTCAACCCTGGCTTAGCGGTGCCGGGGGTGAAAGAGCAGCAGCAAAGACGTGTATGAGCACTGGGGGAAAAAACGCTGAACCAGCCACGCCACCGCGTGGGCTGGGACTTCGACTCTAGGGCACTGGGTCCCGGGGCCTCTGCCCACTCCTGCCAGGGGATCATGTGTGCTCAGATCCACACGCATGCAGGCCTGTATGCACGATGCTCGGTGCAGGCGTGCTCCTGTCTCAGTGCCTAGTTGTGCAAGTGGCTCTCTGCACCCACCACGTGTGGGACTGCCTGGTTTTTCCATGGGCAGGTCCAGCTGCCTCCGCGAGCAGCGCTCGGGTTTTGGTGATGCCTCTGCCTGCCCGTCTCCGAGTCTAAATCCCTTCACGGTACAGCTCCCAGCAGAGACCAGGACACCGCTCGCCCCCGCCCCAACCCTTTGCGCTACTTCTACCGTGCAAGCCAGTCATCGTTGCCTTTGCCAAGCTGTCAGACCCGCTGCCCGGCAGCCAGACCCTCCTGAAGCCACCGTGGTGGCAGGAGCGGTCTGCCCGCCTCTCCTGAGTGCCCTTCCCTGTCGGACCGGCCGCTCACCCTGCCCAGGGGGGAAGCCACGTGCCTCTGCTCAACACGCCAGCCGCTCGCACAGGAAGACGCTAAGCCAGCCGGTCCAGTCCCATGCCCCAGCTGCCAACCGGATCCTTGATGCCTCCCCAGCACGCAACCAGGGGCTGGGATGAGGGCGGTGCCGTGGGCTCGCGGCTGGGCTACCAGCCCATGGCACGTTCCAGTCCATCCATGCATGGAGGGAGGGTGCAGGCCTGGGGCCTTGGAGCTGAGCCTCTGCTGCAGGGGTCCCTGGCATGGGATGCTGCGGCAGGCCAAATGCCCTCTGCTCAGCAGGACTGCGGGGAAGGGCAGGGGCAAAATGCATGCACGAGCGCAACGGAGCAGCGCGAAAGCAGCAGCAGGAAGCGCCGGGTGCAGCCCGCTGGCCTGTGCTCGCCAGAGCCCGGGGCGGCCAGGCAGGCTGCACCGTGGCCGGCACTGCCCTTACCTTCCACAGCGCCAGGACGAGGAGAGCCAAGAGCAGGAGCCCGCCCAGGGTGCTGCCCACGATGATCCAGATGGGGATCTGCGAGTCCTCCGGCTTGGAGACCGTGAAGGTGATCTGCCAGGAACGAGTGGGGCATGAGCCTTCAGCCCCTGCTCCTCCCCACCCAGCTCCTCAGGGGGTCCCCGAAAGCAGGGACGTGCTGCAGCTATACGCCAGGCTTGTGACCACCTGCTTGTGCCAGCTCAGCCTGCTGCCACGGGGTGGAGGCATGGCCATGGGTGGCGGAGCCCCTTGCTGTGGGCACGGTCCTCAAGCTCCGTTCGGTGGCACCCGCCAACGGGGTTGCCCACATAGGGCAGGATGCTCTGAGCCGCCAGGCTCCCAGGCTGAGCGTGGTATCCATCTGGCTCTGAGCAGCACAGCCCTGCCAGGGGGAGGAAGGCACAGGCAGAGAGGTGCTATCGTGGCAACAGCCCCACTCCCTTGGCGTGGAACAGACCAGCTTCACACAGCAGCCACGGGAGGGCAGCAGTACCCCACGCCTGGGAGCGCAGCCCAGGCCTCCTGGAAGCTGGCGGCCTGTCAGTGTCTGGGGTGCGGACACGTCTGCACAGAGCTGGCACCATGCATCGTGGTCCTTTTGCCAGGCTGCAGACCTGGGGGAGGCTCCCCCCGTGGCCTGGCGTGAACCCACAAGCACGGCTGCGTTTAGGGCTCAGGCATGGGCTGTGCCTTGGGCTTCGAGGAGCTGCATGTCACATGGTGCCAGCCCTGGGGAACCCAGACAGGGCCAAAGGGCTGCGTGGACCTGGCGGGGAGGGAGCCGCCGAGCCCTCGGCACCCCAGATAGCGGGTGGGCCTGGTGCTGGGCGGTGCTAGCGAGGGGCTGGGCCTGCCACAGAGCGGGGCAGGAGCCCGCATGGCTCGTGCTGGGTGCCATGAGCCGGGCAGGGCCTGCAGCGCCACAGCGCTCGGGCGGGGGCCGGCTTGTGGGTCTGCTCTGCTCAGCCCTTGTCTGAGGGAGCACAGCTCAGCCTGGCACAGCTGGACAGAACTGCCCGGCCCTGAATGGCGTGTGCGTGCGTGTGCGTGTGTGTGCGCACATGTAGGGCTCCTGGCTGTGAGAGACTGTGTGTGTGCGCGCGCGCGTGTAGGCATCCTTGTTATGAAAGTGTGTGTATTTGTGTGTCCACATGCATGCAAGCGTTCATGGGGCAGGGTGTGCATGTGCGTGCGCAAGTGTTCTTTTCTCTGTGTATACATGTGTGTCTGTAGGCATCCCTGCTGTGAGACTCTGTGTGTGTGTGTGTGTGTGTGTGCATGCGTGCATGCAGGTGTCCTTGCTGTGAAAGTGTGTATGTGTGTGTGTGCAGGGCTCCTTGCTGTGAGAGGTGTGTGTGTGTATACAGGGCTCCTTGCTATGACATTGTATGTGTGTGCACACATGTGTGAAAGTCTTTGCTCTGTGTGTGTGCGCGTGCAGGTGTCCTTGCTTTGAAAGAGTGTGCATGGGTGTGCGGGGCTCCTTGCTTTGAGACTGTGTGTAGGTGGGTGTGTGGGTAGGTGGGTGTGCAGGTGCCCTTGCTGTGAAAGTGTGTGTGTGTGCATGCACGCGCATGCATGTGTGAAAGTCTTTGCTCTCTATGTATGTGTGTGTGTATGCATGTGTGTCCAGGTCTCCTTGCTGTGAGAGTGTACAGTGTGTGTGCACACACATGTGGATGAGATGCTCCCCTCCCCTCCCCTGCCGTGCACTGGGCTGTACCAATCTCGCGTATTAAAACCAGCCCCAGCTCAAACCTCTCGCAGGCTCTGTGGCTCCTTCCCCTCCTGCTCCCTGGTGTAGGACTCTGCATCCAGAGCACCGGGGCAGCCCGGTGCCCAAGAGCCCCCTTTTTCTAGCACCCATAAAATAGGAGTGTTGGGGGTATCCTCTACTGAACGAACAGTTTGAAAGTGATACAAATGGTTGGGCACCGAGAAAAACAATGCAAATAGACACAGAGGCTTCATCTTCAATCGTGAATGAAGAGGAAGCTCCATTCTCACAAGCAAGGAGGGAAAAAATAACTTGAAGGGTTTAATGGAAAAGAACTGTTAGTTCTCTTCTCACAGGTGAAGCAATTTGGAATAGGGACCCAATGGGCCTGAGGCATATTTGGAATGAGGAAATTGGGGCAGCAAGGAATATTGGGTATGGATAGCTTAAAAAACTGTGGATAACCATGGATTTAAGTAATAACATTTGCTTTGTGGATAACGATGTGGTGGGTAAGTTCCCCCACATGGTTGCAGCAAGGCATAGATAGATGCGCTGCTCGTGAAGCTAAAGAAAGCATAATGCAACCTGAATGGGAAAAAGGGGCGCTTGTACACGGTACGATGTCCAATAAGTTTGCCCAGGTGTGGGTCCAATACAAACTGGAATGTGGGAAAATTGAAGCCCAGGTGTGAACTGTTGGGCACCCCTGAATCAATACAAATACCCAGCTGAAGCTGGAGGCAGCCTACAGGAAACTGTCATTGCTTTGCTCAAATGGAGGGGTGGGGGGCTGGATGGCTGTGCCAGGGAGGTGACACAGGCTCGGCTGCCAGCCCTGAGGGGAGGATAGGGGCTTCCCCAGGCGGACCCTCGTTGCCACTGTGGAGCCTCCGTCTCCAGGGCCCCTGGTTTGGCCCTGTTAGGTAGGAGGGTCTCTCTCTCTCTCCCCCAAGCCGTGATATGCAGGTTGAAGGGCTGAGCTACGCGGACCCACACAGGCACTCTGGTCTGCTGGCACTGCCACAAGATGGACCTGAGCTCAGGCTGCCTCCTCCACCGCAAACCCACCTGGGCCTGCTCCCCTGCACCTTCCTCATGCAAACACGGGGCATCAGAGGTGAATGCCCTCAGCGGGCACCGTGTCTAGTGGCAGGGGGAGGCGCCCTCACTCACCTGGCGGCTGGGGTCCTCTTCCCTGAAGACGAAGGGGCTGCGGAAGCGGCGCTGCAGGGCGGCGTGCGTGGTGAGCTTCAGTGCCTTGAACTTCAGCTGCATGGAGAGAATGGCGGCACACATTGGCGCTGGTGGCCAGCCCACTAGTGTGGAAGCCCGTGGGCGCCCACGGTGTGGGGAGGACATGACTCGCCAGCTGCAGTGAAGGCCCTGGAGGGTGGGGCTGGTTGTGGGTCAGCAAAGGGACCCCTCTCTTGCTAGTTGGGGGTGCTTTGTGGTGGGTCAATACTCCTGTTGAGACTTCAAGCCTGGCTAGAGGGTCCTGCCACTTCACTCAGGGTCAGACCACTGCTATATTTGGGGTCAAGGAGAAATTTTACCCCATTGTCAGATTGATACGGACTATAAGTTTTTTTTGGGAAACAGCCTCTGCCTGGGATCTCTTGAGTGTATATTAACAACCTTTACAGCAGCAGGATGTTGGCTGCCCTGCTCCCACTGCTTTAGCTGTGGCAGGTTTGGGTGTGATGTCTCGTGTTGTCTTAGGGTTGATGGTAGTTTGACTAATGATGGATGTGTCTGGGATGGTTGGGATAGGGATGGTCTTGCCTCAAATAGGGGTTGGACTTGATGATCTAGGGAGGACCCTTCCAGCCCTACTTTGCTATGATCCCCAGTAGCCACTGAGGGGCCATCAGCTTGGAGCTGTGGGAGGCCGGGCTGGGTCCCACCTGGGAATGGGGCCCATAGCTCATGGCTGCTCCAAAGGCAAGGGGTTGGTTTGTGTGCAGTGCCGGGTGGCCAGCGGGATGCTAAGCTAGAGGTGGCTCTCACGCATGGTCCCCCACGCAGTCCCACAGGCCTCTTGGCCTGTCCAGTTTCAATGAGATCTGTTGACTTTAATGCCCCTGCTCTTGTCTTTAGGGGCCAAATTCAGACCCGGTGTGAGCAAAGGCATCTCTACAGGCTTCAGAAGCGTGGGCCATGCTCACACCAGCCATGAGACCAGTGGACATAACACTTCAAAGATGCAAGGGTGGTGTATCAGATAAGCAGTACGTTAGCCGCTTGAAGGTGTCCTGGGACATTTTTGGAGGAGTCTTACGGTGCACTAAACAAAGAAAAACATCATTGCAGACGGGGTTGTGCTCCATGGCGCAGGGAGGTGTTTGGGAGTAAGCAAAAAAACCCCACATTTACTATATAATTTCTCCTTGAGGGGCTCTCGTGGTTCACGGGCCACACAGCCCATGGACTAGCACTTACTGCTTTCAGTGACTTCATCCACAGGTAGCCACGTAAGTGAAAGCCGATGTCCTCATTGGGAGTGAGTTTCACATTGCAGTCGATGGACACGACGTCCGAGTTACTGTGGTTCTGAAAAACAAGGTATGTCGGCAGGCTATGAACGTGGGGCCGCTTTTTTGCTAGGTAGTGCACAATGCTATAAAACCCCCCCCCATTCCTCCCATCTTTATACTGGTAATAATGAAAGCCTGCATGGCCTCACTCCACCGCCTTATTTTACACTCCCTGGGAAGCATTTTTGGAGGGGTTAAAATTTAGCCCTATTCAGCACTAAGAGATGGGTCATAACCAAAAGCTCGGTTCAGTCTTGCATGCTGGCACCATGGCAGAGGGAGGGAGGTGGGAGCCGGGGCGGCGGGGATGTGGGCTAGAGCAGGGCTGTGCACGTCCTGGCGGTGAGGAAGACTGTGGAGGGAGCGCCGCTGCGCCACAGCCTCCATCTCTGGAGGGGTTGGGGTCGGGGGCTTTACAGCTCGACCTCGTCTCTAACCTAAAGCAAATGGTTTTGTGCTCTCTCTCTCTCACAGCATGGAGGCCTGGGCACGTGCACACAATAAGCGAAGAAGCCTGCACACGCACATGCACACCCATTCTCACAGCAAGAAGGCCTGTATACATGTGTGCATGCATGCGCGCACACACACACACACTCTCTCTCTCTGTCTCACAGTAAGGTGACTTGCATGCACACACACACGCTCGCAGCAAGGATGCCCACAGTGGGGTGCCATCACCCCCTCAACTCTCTGGTCCTGGGTGCGAATCGGAGGCAGGAGCGCTTCGGAGGCGGAGGCACACGGCGGTGCGCGCTGCGTACCAGCTGTGGGGTGCGGAGCAGGTCCTCCTCGGTGGGCGTGCTCCTGTAGTCGGTGTTGTTCCCCCAGACGTTGCACGTCGTATTTGCCTTCAGGGAGCAAAAACAACAGAGTTCAGAGCACCGTCATGGGAAAAACTCGGGCAGGACCTCTTGGGATCCTCATTCCAGACCCCAGTAAGCAATCCTGTCATGCCATCCCTTCCACAACCGCATCACGGTCCAGTTTAGACCCAGCTTCTTGTTTCCCTCGATATCCCAGAGCTCATGGCCAGAAACCTCTTCTACCTGTCCTGTCAGGTCTGTCCTTCATGGTACTTTTACTCTATACAGGGCTAAAGGCCAGGTCCGTAGCCGTAAGCATCACTGAGTGTTGGATTCTCAACCTAGAAACTCTCTTCTGGCCCGTTTCTCCTGAACTGGCTCGGGTGCGATGCTAAAGCCTGGAGAAGCATCCTCGCATGAAGTCCAGAGCTTTAGCAGCTCACCTCTGAATGCACCAGCAAATTAAGGGACTAATCTCTAACTGCAGCTCCTGTGTAGCCCCCCACAACGTATTCAGGGCTGTGGGTTGAGCATCACGGCCCAAGAGGCAGCAGATATTCATCAGGGGAGAACATCATTGCCCTGAAATCGAAACGGGCGCTTGTGCACGTTATCGGGTTTCTCTGCCTAAGGATATTCTCTAGGTGGATTTCCCTCTCGCAGTGTACCACGGCAATTGATGTTCCTGTTTTTTGTTGTTGGCCTCGAGGGTCTGAAACGGGGGTTATAACAGACGCTGTGTGTGGCCTTTGCGACCAGCAATTGGTTTTTTTAAATGAACGCACTTAGCATTGTTGACGGTTAGCAAGCGCTCCAGACTTATTGCCGGTAGCTCTTCCACGGCAGGAGACGGGTTTACCACCACGGATGGCTACTCTCCTGGGAGAGCGCAAGCTGTAAGTGCTGTTGAATTCAATTCGACCCGTCTGTCACGGATCGCAGGGTATTTTTCCTTGCTACCGAGCAAATTCCTCCCGAGGGGGCAGGAGAGGGGTCCGGAGACTGGACGTGGAAGATGAATTCGTGTGTTTTTGTCAGGAGCGCGTCCCTCACAGCCCCGCGTGCAGGAGCATTCTCGTTCCCGAGCCACAACAACAACACGTGTCCAGGCCAAAACAGCCGTGGACACGGGCCCTCTTACACAAGGCTGCATTATATTGGACGCTATGTGAAGAACGTGGCACCGTGGAGGGAATGTGATATCGAGATGGCTATCGGTCTCTCCCTGAACTCGCTCCCCGCTTGGGAGTCTCTGAGGCTCCAGCCGACACCCCAGGCAAAGCATAATTATTTCAAGAACTCATTAAATGTGGCCGGGAGGTTCGTTCTTAGAAATATTTGGCCGAAGTCGCTGGCTGCTACCATTTTCCACGTTTCCAGCCAAAGGAACGTGGCTGGAAGAGGGAAGGGGTCTCCGGGCATCTGTAAGAGCTGAACGGAGTCCAGATAGGTGAGAAGATGACTATTAAAGCTGGCGGGCGCTTTATGGATGGAAAGAAAGCGTCACCCGGAGTGCCATCGACCCACTGTTCGTGGCGCGTGACGTCCCAGTGCCCTGGGAAGGAGGACTGGCCTGTGGGCTCGGCGTCTGCTGCAAATCCTGCTTTAGGCCCTGAGCAGAAAGGGTCAAGCTCCGAGGACAGCGAGCCCAGCCTCGATCAGGGAAATATTATTTCAAGTGATTCAACGTGGCAGGGAAAGGAAGCAAACTGCTACCTGATCCACGACGAAATCGGTCAGCAGCAGCAGGCGATTCCCTCCTCTCGTGGCTACCGGGACTGTAATTTTAATGGTCACCTCATCGACGGGGAAGAAGCCCAGGTTCTGCAACTGGAAAATGGAAAGCATATTGTTGTAAGGCAACATTTAAGTGTTTGCGCTGGAGACAGAGCAGCGTTTCTTGCTGCCAGGTCCTTCTCTGCAATAAGTTGGGGGAGTTTGTTGTGAGATGGATCCCCCCCCCCCCCCCTTTTTTTCAGTAACCAACTGACTGG
>NW_017728996.1:3676736-3683752 GCF_001723915.1 Gavialis gangeticus | reverse complement strand
ATAAGTTGGGGGGGTTTTTTTGGAGATGGAGCCCCCCCCCCCCGCCTTTTATTCAGTAACCAACTGACTGGAGATGTGTTGGGAGGAATTTGAAGGTGGTTTGATGGTGCAGAGACCACCTGCTGCCCATGGGTGACCATGCGACCGGTCGCACTTCGGGCTCCTTGCTTCTCTAGGTAGAGGTTTTGGGTCAGCCTGGAGCCGGTTCGCCAGGCAGCGCGCGTGCCAGCTGACGAGATGTCTGTACGACTCACCTTAAACGTGCAATTAAAAGGAGGGCCGATGCTGTCGTATCTCTCCAGCGAGCTGTTCGACTTGATTTCGTAGTAGTCCAGACTCGACGCCCTGCCGTGACAGCGAACGAGAATGGGTCATGCCTCCGCCATCCAGATGGGACGGAGACGCACCATCAGAAACGAGAGGACTCTTGTATCTGTCCCCCACTATTCAAGAGCAATAAATTCACCTTCTCCATGCACCGAGCCTGCAGCGCTGGCATCTGGGGACTTGCTCCTGGCAATATATACATGGCAAAGAGAGCCCAAAGCTACAGCAGCTCTGGGGATAGAGCTGTTAGTGGGCGTGCGGGTGGGTGGACAGCTGGCTATGCCCTGCCCATGCAGCACTGGGTCTCCCCTTGAGAGAGAGCCTGACTCATGGGCACTTTCCCCCAGCAAAATGAAAGCAGGGCTTGTGTTTTATTGCCTTTTCAGATGATTTTTCTTTTGGAGTTTAGGGCTGCTGTGGGATTTTTCCTCCTCCATATCATCATTCTTGTATTTTTAACACATAGCACAGGCCCCAGTGGCCCGGAAGGGCTGTATTTTATGTATTGTAAATCTATATAAATGCATCAAATATAGGTATTTATCAGCTGGAAACTGGGGGGGGGGAAGGAGCCAACATGATGTGATCAGCAGCGGCTCGCAGACTACAGTATAGACGCCTCTCCCGTTCAGCGTGGAGCGCTGTATTCGTAACACGTTCGCAGATAGGTGTATTTATTGATGCACATGCATAATGCACTAGGCTAAAACCACCCTTAAAAGCTACCTGAAAAGTCTAATATACTCAAGTACCATTTTTTTCAGCTCCCCATTCTTCTGGGGCGGGGAGGGGGGGGAAAGGGTTTCCTGGCATTTTGTCCTCTGTTAAAATGAAAACAAGCACTGCCATAAATCATACTAAATAGTAAAGAGGCTGTTTTCCATGCCCTACCATCTGGAGTGTAAGTAGTTACAGAAAGGCTCCAGGATCTGGTAGAAATTATAGCAAGGGAAGCCTGGAATGTGCTCACGGATCCTGCCTTTTTCTAACGGGGTAAATCAATCGTGTGAGCGTCGGTTCCTCTTGCTCCTCGAGCTGACAGCGTGTCTGATGCAGGAGATGCATTTCCTAAAATCATCCCCCCTTTCCCTTCAGCTGTCTTTTTGGGGGAGATTAGGTTGGACGCTGGGGCTGGGAGCCCAGGCCTGGGACTTCAGACCCACATCAGCAGTTGGGAACCTAGGCTGGAAGCATGATTGTGTCCTATTATTGTAACTATTCAATAAACCAGTTAGATAAAAAGAAAAGCTAACACTCTCACTATTTACTACAAGAGTCAAGTGCTGATAAAACTAACGCTCTCGCTGTTGAATACGCCTCCCGCATGCTTCCACGCCAATGAAGCGCATATCGGCTCACGGTGTTACACTGCTGCGTTTTTTCAGCCTTCGTTGAGTCTGATGCATAGCATGGGGGGTGTAGGGCCGAGTGTGCCTGATTTTATATTTCCTTCGTATTTTTTTTAAGCTAAGCTGAAAACAAATTCTCAGCATGAAAGCCCCACTGGCACTTGTGGAAAGCCAAGCCCTCTTTGGAAAATACCATAGCTGCTGCTGAGTCTGCAGAAAAGAGCTGTTTTCCTATGGCAGCTATAGTAACGAAGCCTCCAGGGCAACGGGCTCCGGCTTTCCTTGAGAGATGCTGTAAAGCCGACGTGCAGTTTGCTCTGGGGTTTGTGACGCTGCTTCCAAATCAGGGTTACGATGTCTATATGGTGCCCGTTGCCACACTCTAGGAGTGGTTGGCCCCTTTCCAGCTCCCAGAATAATTCAGAGCAACCTGGAGACTGCTCTGATCTGGGCTGGGAGACCAGCCGCAGGGTGAAACGCTGCGGTGCTAGGTCTGTGCCGGTCTCTTGGCTGCATGCTCCTTGCCTGGAGCAGCGAGTATGAGCACGGACACAGGAGTGCCCAAGTGCCACCTGCAGCCGTCGCCTGCGGCCTCGCACGTCTCACAACTGAAGTAGGGAGTGTTCAGAAACGAATGTGAACACAACATTTCCCGGAAAATGCCACCTAGGCTTCTGCTCTCTTGTGCGCTGAACTAACCGGCATTAATGCAAATGGGTTTTTTTTTTTTTTTGCAATGGCATTTAAATTGGAAGCATATCACCGCCACAATCAGCTTTTGAGCAAGTATCCATACGTCCAACCCCAATCGCTCACGTTTTGCTCATTCCTGCTTCCTGTGCGTGTGATTCACAGACCACACGGTATGTGTCTAACCGGGGGGGTGAAACCTCTTCAGCGGGGCTCTCTGTAAATTCAGGGCTCTGGGGATCTGGCCGTGAGAAAACAACATGTGCTGGAGTCCTGCTGCACTATTGCCCCGTTCTCATTTATACCACAGAAGAGAACGTGGGTTTGAGCTTGAAATGATGCCGTAGCAGAAGGACATTGTGAGATTGACCTTTACCTCTGGACCCTAAAGGGCCAAGAACTTTTCCGGACAAGAAGGCCTTGTTGCAAGTGACTCGTCGGCACCTTGGATTATAACAACCGTATTAAAATCTGCACCTAGCCTCTGAAAACCTTTGACCTGCTTGGAAAGCCAATTCATACGGAAATGAATGGATTTCCCCTTTGAAACCAGGAGACTGACTGACTGAGGGGCTGGTCACAGGTGACATGAGAAAGATGCTGCGCACTACGCTAAGGTGGGCTTTGCTGCCCGGCAGCTCTTCTGGGGTTCGTGTCTACCCTGCCATAAATGTGAGGTAGCTCGCCCCTCAGTGCCGGGGGCCATAAATAATTTCACCTTCACTCTTAGGTAAAAACATGCAGATGGAGAGAGAGCGGGAATAGCCGAGATGCAGTACGTTCACACCCTGCCTCGCTGCGAGGCAGCTGGCTCGTGCCCTGAGAGCCCAGTGGCTCTGGACCGCAGCAAGAAACCCGGCTCTCTGAGACGGTGACAGCGCTGGACACGCAGTGTCCCGGCAGCATCCTAAGTCAGGAGCAGTGTGCTTTGGAAGTGCGCGGCCCAGCACTTGGGCCCATGCTGACTCGATTCAGACGTGCCACGACGGAGCATCGTACCGGGTTTGCTCTGAAACGTGCCCGCAGGTGACTCTCCCAGGAGCAGCGTCTGAGGACAGCCTCAGTCGGGAAAGGCTGGACTCAGCCCCTCCCAACTCCCACCCAAACCTTTTGACATGACATAGTGAATGCTAAGGCAGCTCTCATCCTCATCCCTCTGTGTCCCGAGGCCAGGGCACGCTTTGCTGCCCTTGACCCCATTCACCTTGCTGGGTGGCGGGCAGGTCAACTGCTACTAGCCCTGTAACTTGCCCCCGTCCTGTGTCTCATCCCCTCCCCAGGCTGCATTCGTGCCTCTGCAATAAGCATGGCACTAGGTAAGCCAAGCCTCTGAGGGCTTGTGAAAGTCCTGAGAAGCGTCTTGTTCAGCCAAGTACAGCTCAGCTCCGAATGACAGAGCGTGCCAGAGGCCGAAAGGACAGCGTCATTGGGGCACAGTCTCCTCCAGGCAGCCATGGAGGATATCCACAGCTCTGCACTGTTGGGTGTTTTTCCCATGGGTGCAACATGCAGCCGGTCCTGGCCAGCCCAGTGCTGCTTTATGGGGCTTGGCTTGGCACTCGCAACTCCTGCAGCTGCGATGGGGGCAGCTCTGGAGTTGGTGGTGCCCACAGGACAGGGCATCTCCAATGACCATGAGCTCATCCCCTCGGCAGTCCTGGCCGGCAGACGTCCCTCCCTCTTGGCTGCTGTGGGAGCCTGCTCTGCTATGCCCACATCACTGCACCCTCCCTTGCAGCCCTGCCAGTGTGCTGAGCTGGGGCCTCTGCCAGGACGGCCCTGTGAGTCACCCCTGGAAACCCGCCCGTGTTTCTCCTCATTTGGATGCCAGGGCAGCCTGCCAGGGCCAGCACAGGGGGAGCTGATACCCACAGACCCTAGCAAGGGGCATGAGTCCTGCAAAACAAGCTCCTCCTTTCCCCAGAGCCCCGGGAAAGCTCTGGAGCTCATGCCCTGAACCCGTGCAACCTTGGGCATGTTATTTGGTTGCTCCAGGCCTCTGAGGTCTGCTGGTTGGGGACAGGGCGGGTGGGGAGTTGGGGACAACTCCTTCCCTCTGCCCCTCAAGGCATCTTGTACAGCATCTCCCTCCAGGCTGTGGGGCTCACCATGCTTGGCCAAGGGGCACATGCAGGCATAAGGATAGAGGGCTCAGACCCACGCTTGGACCTAGCAGCTTGTGTGAGGCTATGGACAGACAGTGATTTAAATGCGGCGGGTGCTCAACCCCTACTCAGCAGGCTGGATCCACCCCGCAGAGCCATGTCATCCAGACCATGGGTCGTCTCATGGAGCCTATAGGGAGCCTGCAAGCCATGGCACCGTGCGCTAGATCCGATGTGTGGGATGACATGGAGCCGGGGGAGCCCAATTCTGGCCAGACAGAAGTGGTGCAGGGCCCCAGGGCCTGATCCCAGTGGTTGCATGTGCATGTTGGCGGGGGGGAAGTGATGGCATGGGGCCTGATGTGGCCGGTTGACCGGCCCTGTGCCATTCATCTGGCCCACTGGGCCAAAAGTGTGAGCACTGCTGCTTCACGCTGTCGTAAAAAGCAGTGGGAACTTGTTTTTCGAGCACAACCCTTGCCCGTCTGGATTTACCTGCCACGCTGGTATGAGCGAGCGCAACAGCCAACTCCAACCTTGGAAGCAACACCGCACGTGACAGGGCTTCAGCGCCACTCCCATGGGTTTGGTAGCAGACAGACACAGGGCTTATAGCAGACTATTTTATACTGTTATAATTTACTACCGGCGTAGCTGATCTGGCTGGGTGGAGCCTCAGCACAGGCCACAGGGCTTGGGACAAGTCTGTCCAGCAGCCAGTTCTGCGTTTCCCCACTCCCCCTGCCGTGAACACGCACCTGGTGAAAAGGAGGTCGGCTTCATACTTCAGGTGGAAATTCAGGAGGGCAGAATTATCCTCTTTGGTGGTGTTTCTTTCTTCGCTGTCACTGAAACGCAAGAAGCCAAACAGCAATGAGGGTGCTTGGTCCGGCAGGTGAGACTGTCTGCCCTGGTGGGAAGATTAATGTCCTAACTCTACCATGTGGAGCCCAAATGTGAGCTGGGACCCTGCCCTAAGGTGCTGACAGGGCTATAAGGGGCTGCCAGGTTAAATTTATGTCCTGCCAAAAAAAAAGAGAGCAGCTTTTATTTGGTGAAATGAATTTATAGGCAGGCAGGAGAACCCTCATGAGTGCAACAAGCTTCTGCAATTACTCTTGGCTTGTTGGTGGGGTGGGAGGGGGAGTAGGGAGCAGCTGCTAGGTGGCCCTGATGGAATCGGCATGTAGAAAAGAGCATTTATAGCTGACCCAGCATGATTCATGAGTCCTTCAAAGAGCCATCCTCCCTCCAACACCAGCGAAGGTAGGGACAAACATGGCCCTGCGTCCGTATGCGGTGGTGTTTGCATGTCCTGGTGTGTGTGGCACGTGGTTCCAGCTGATGCGGAGAACAATAACTTGTTGCTCCATTTGCAGGATGTACCAGGTCACGCCAGACCCACATGTTCCTGGGGTTCACCTGTGCATGTGCATGTGCATGTGTCCTTCTGGGCAAGCCTCTGGCTGGTCAGTGCCTACTGACTCTGCTGGGTGAAGGCCCAGGAAAGCTGCAGGTGGAGTTAAGGTTTCCTGCAGCAGGACTAGCAGTGGGGACAAGAGGACCAGGTACAAGATAGGTACACACTGCTTGGCTCAGCAAAGGGAAACACCTGCCTCAAGTGCGAATGCTATATGGCACCTGAGCCTCAACCTTCACCCACTGAAAGCAGCAGCAAAAGTCCCACCTGTGTTCATGCTCTTGCTCTTATTTTGCACCCTTTGGAGGCCAGTTCTGGGCTGGGCCGGGCCCCCCTGTGCTTTCCAGCACACGTGATGGAGAAACGTGACGGGCCAAAGTGGAAATGCAGACAAGCCTTTGCCCCGGTACATTTGACCCCACCATGGCCCCAGAGCAGAGAAGGTAGGGACAGGTTGTGAAACGCTCCTTGGGGCATGCAACCTCTTTCCAAACCGTCCTGAGGATCCCGCAGTATGTACCCACCTTGTCTACCCTCTGTCGTGATGACTGATGAGAAAGGAGAAATCTAGTGAGATGTTGTTGGCCTGTCGAGAGCCTGCACTTGTGCACAGCACGACACACAGGGTTGGGAAATGGGAGCGCCGGTTTGCGGGGAGTGATGATGTGTGAAGAAGTGGCCGGACACTTTCCATTCAGCTGCCGAGGCTGGCACGTGGCTGGCAGGTGCAGCCAGCCTTTGGTATAGGCACAGCCCTGACTTGCAAATACAGCAGTGAATATTTCCGAACAGCCAAGCGTAATTTCGTTTCCATGTGTCTGAAGGGCAGAAGCTGCCAATTGTGCCTCACCAAGCTAATAGGGACCAAAGATGGAAATGCAGGCTGTTGTCAGCAAGGGACAAAGCATGGGGGCCTCCATAGCCTGCAAACTCGCTCCCATTAGAAACCACAGGCTGCAATTGCTGAGAGGAGCAAGAGGTGAAACCCATCGCCAATTAGGCTGCAACAGGAGCGGGAGAGGACAGGCTCTAGGAGACGAGATCCATGCAGACAGTGTTGAGTTGAGTTAGGCAACGGAGGGGATAAACACGCCAAAAAAAAAAAAAAAAAGGGGAAAAAAAAAA
>NW_017728996.1:3662508-3676628 GCF_001723915.1 Gavialis gangeticus | reverse complement strand
AAAAAAGGGGAACAGAAAAATAAAGCGGTCATTAACCTGTTGGCAGTCAGATAAATCTCCATGCTTTGAAGGAAAATAGACTTGCTGAATTCAAAATCCAGGCGAAAAGCCACCTGCGGAGATGAGAAACAGATTGAAGAAAACACTGAAAAAAGAGACAGCAGCTGTGCAGCACGCCAGATACCCTCATCCTCTCCCGTCAACCCCGCCACGGTGCAGTCCTCTCCCATTACCCCTAGTACAGCACGGCTTTCCAAAGTGCAAGGGAGAAGGATCATGCCTGACACAGTAAGGCAGATGTTGAGCAGACGCCTGCCTTTCCATGTGACATGGCTACTGGGATTTCACTTGTTTGTGCATCTTGTTATCACGATTTGGGGGTTCTCACTGTTAGTTTTGAATTGAGAACAAAGAACCACTTTTTTTTTTTTTTTGTATAAAATGCATCACCTGGGGCTTACTGTGATCTGCAGTTAAGTCACATCTGAGTCCCTGGCTCCACAGAGCAGGGCCGTGAGTGCTAAAGAGATGGTCCAACAGCAATAAAATGTGACAGATGTCAAGTCTGAAAATGCTGTGGCCATGACCTCAAACTGTCTAGGCCTGTGCACAGCTGATTATAATATTAAAGCTCTGCTCCTGCTCCCGGGGCCAAATTTCCATTCCCAACTTGTCTTTGTTTTGGCAGGACCTGGACTACCTGATGCCACGCAGATGAATTCTTAGGCCCGTTAGGTCATATGGATTTGGGCTGCTCCGCGTTTGTTTTATGGCCCCGAGCACACGAGACTGCTTTATGGCGACGTTTACATTTGAGAAAGGGGCCTGAAGGCCATCCATCACTTCCCAAGTGTCTGAGAAGCAAAGGGTGTGGACTCATATATATTATTTCACGTCTAGGAAAGATCTCAGGGCGGCCTGCTGCTTCCGTAATCCAGCACGTCGGCCTCTCAACCTGTTTTCCTCCTGCTGTCGTGTTAAGGGAGCCGATCTATGCACGAACTGCATTTTATAAGGTGACTGGGTCGTTTACTGCCTGCTTGAAAGTAGAAGGCAATAAAAACCAGCTTGGGAAGCTGGGCAAAGTGGGGAAGCCGAATCTGCCGCCCGTTCTGGAATGAAGCAAAACGGCCCCTGCCATCTTCCTCCGGTCCGGTCCAGGGGCGGCAAGGTTTAGATCTGGATCCGGGTTTGGACTCTGAAGCCGTCGTGTAGGGGATGCGAGAGGTGAGGGCACGGGCTGGAGACTGGGGTTCACACGGAGCAAGTTCCTTGGTCTTTCTGAGCAACATTTCCCTCCTGCCCGGCTGCAGAGCAGCTGTAATATGAAGGGTCACAAGCGAAGTCGGGTTTGAGCCCAGGTTTCATAAACTGGCTTTTAACAAATGCCCTTGGATATACTCAATCGACATCTGGGAAAGAACCAGCCGCCTATAACTAAAACGCGGTTGTGCTGCGAAGACTGCCGCTGATGCCGTGAGCTCAAATGGCTCAAGTATGATGAGGATCCGGCTCCAGGACATCTCCTTAACGCTACCAGCCGGGTTTTGTTTTGCTTTGATTTTTGCCAGTCTCTCGGTCCAAACAGACTTGAGTTTGATGAACGAGGGACATAGCGTCCCGTCGAAACGGGGAGGGAGAAGAATATGATCTTGCCCCCGCTCACCGGAAAAGGCGACTCACTGGCTAAAACAGGAACGGTGGTGGTAAAGTGTTGGCAGCAGTTCACAAGGCCAGCCTGAAACTGCACTCAAGGATTAAAGGCAAATACTTTGACTCAGCGGGGCTGGTTTTCATTTTGCTGCCTGAAGATCAGCTAGGCTTCAAAGCCGCTTTTATGCAGCTGCAACCTCTCCGCTGGCTTGCTGTCCCCTCGCGCCGCGCTCAGACACCGGGGACGTTGTGAAGAGCAAAAGAAAGCAAATACGAGTCTTCGAAGCCCTGTACACATCCGTTGTCAGTGCAGCTGATCCTCAGCAAGCGACCCAGCGGGTTTCGGGGCAGAGCGCGCAGAGGGGGGGAGCTGAGGGAATCAGCAACCGCAGCCGCGGGGTTTCTGCAGGAGCGAGCAGCGTGTGTTCAGCTCGGGAGAAGCGTGGCTGTGCGCGGTGCAGAGTGGCAGTGCCGTCGGGTGCTTGACCGCCAGATTTGACGCCCAGTCCCCTCCTGCGGGCTCTTCCCAAATGCTGCCAGATCTTGCCAGCCCACCAGGACCACCTCCATCCTCCAAAGAGGATGGAGATAGACTGCTCTGACAGGACAAGGAGCAATGGGCTCAAGTTGCAGCAGGGGAAGTTCGAGTTGGATTTTAGGAACAACTTTCTCACGAGGAGGGCGGTGAAGCACTGGGACGGGTCACCCAGAGAGGTGGTGGAGTCACCATCCTTGGAGGTGTTTAAGACCCGGCTGGCCAAAGCCCTGGCTGGGATGATTGAGTTGGGGCTGGTCCTGCTTGGAGCAGGGGGTTGGACTAGATGTGGCCTCCTGAGGTCCCTTCCCAGCCTCATGGTCTATGATTTTGCTGTCACAGACCCCTCCGCGGGCCCTGGCCAGGGGACAGTGCTTTCCCCGTGGGGAAGGGGGTGGCCACCTCAGAGCACCGCATTTCACGTGAATAATTATTAACTTCTATTTACCTTTGCCTTGGCTCGGAAGAAGGGGTAGCTAACATTGCACACCTTCTTGTTCAGGTGCTTCTCCTCCGTCACGCACTCGATATTGATGTCGGCATCGTCCTGAAACGGGAACGGACCGTGTTCACATCACCAGATACGGCTGCCCAAAGCCCCCCCAACAACCCCAGACCTCGGAGCCATTCGCACCGGCTGGAGGACCTTCTAGCTTATGATGAAAAAAAATGAAACGGCATCTCTCGGAAGCCAGAAATCCTTCCCGTTCGGGTCTGTTCTGGACTCACAGCTGCAGAGCGGGCCCTGCCCAAATCTAGTTGGGTGAGCGAGATACGCTGACTCAAACTGAGTATTTTTTGGAACCAAAGTCACAAAGAAGACTCTCTTTCTATGATCCAAGGTAGTAAGGCACTATCACATAGGGGCCACATCCTAGCGATAATGCATTTAGTTGGACTGTAAATTCTTTTGGGACATCTTTTTAGTCCACATTTCTATGTCACGCACAGTGATCCCCCAGTCCACGACTCTGGCTGCTAGATGCTATCACAATACAGAGAACAATTAACAACACAGTAATAAGACAGATATTCTCATCAATCATTTATTGCTGCACTGTGTGATAGGAAAGAGCCAATAATACATCCCCTTGCCTTTGTCTGTTTAGGCTTTTGGATGTCTAGGCCAAATATGGGCTCTTTTTATGTGTTTGTATAGACCCTACAAGAATCCCTGACCTCAACAGCAAACTCTAAGTGCTCTTGTTATGCTCCGTATGTACTGGTAGATGTTTTTATGCAAGACCAGTAATTTGGAGCACAACAGCACAGCTGAGCATTTATATCTGGGTAAAACGATTTCTACAGGCTCATCTGTGTCATGCTGTCCCTGTCTCCCCTGGTATTTGGGAGTCATCTACTAAAGAATGCATAGTAGCCCCCTGCATTTTTCTTATTTTGTGGGCACCGCATCCTGCAATTTTCCTTTGGCGTGACTTTTAAACCAACAGGCGCAAGACACTCGATACCCAGGATGGTTATGAAGTCATTCAGTGGATGAATGAAGACTCAGCAAGATCAGCACATTTACCAACATGCTGGATTCGGGGTTTTCTCCCCCCCAGGAATTCCCCTGGGCGCTTGTTAAATGGCGACGCGCAGCGCCGTGCGCCCTCAGATGTTTACTGAGCAGGATTGGGGCGCTTCGTGGCTCTGATGCTAGGGCTGGGACGGCAGGACAAGGGGGAAGGATCCTAGGGGTGCCGGGGAAAGGGAGGGGAAGCTGAGCTCTTTGAGAGCCAGGGATAAAAAGTGAGTCCCCTCACCAGAAGCGTGAAGGCCTTACCGGGTGATGCACGGATGCCGCAGTGCGAGCGTTGCATGGACGCCAGCAGACAGGGAGTGATGACCCGGGAACAGGCTGCATGAGCCCGGTGTGAATGGTGGTGCATTCACCACGGAGCTCGATGCAGAAGGAAAACCAAGCCAGAAACACAAGACTAAGGGACCATTGCCCAACCCTCAGCCAGACTCTTGCTAAGATGAGAGGCGTTAGGTGAGGGAGTCAGCGAGAAGCTGCTTGCTGGGACTGAACGAGAGGCTCAGGGGTGCCTTCCTGGGGTAGGGTAGAGACGGGCTTGGGTGGCAAAGCAAGGACAAGAGATGGGAGGAGTGAGAGGTATGCCTTTAGCTTTGGCTTGGTGCCTTAAAGGCACATTCATACTGTTTCCAGGCTGAACTTGGGAGCGCCCCCAGGTAAACCTCACACTGCACCTCCCAATCACCTCTTGTGGGGGTAACCCTGGCACCAGACAGCCCCTGCCATGCAGCAGGAAACCCTAAAGTCTCCTAGACAGGGTCTGTTATCACATCCAGATGGAGATGGGTCACCAAATCCAGACTGTTCAATGAAAAATGTGTGTGTGTCACTGGAAACCTCCCTCCCCGCCGTGGTCTCTAAGCAGGACATGCTGCTCAGGGGACCCAGAAGATGCGAGCCCACATCTGGAGCTAAGCTAGCAGCAGCTGCCTTGGCAAGAGCACTGCCTGCAATTGTGGTTCTGGGCGAACAAAAGAGCTCTGCTCTTGACCATGAAGGGGCTTGAGGTTAGGCGTGGAAACGCTGCCTCACTCTATCCCCCGTGGAGGATGCCGGATGACAGAGCGGGTGACACTGCTCCTGCCATACGATGCTTAGAGGTGATTTTTTTTAAAGGCATTCCCAGGCTGTTCTGTTGAGCTGACTTTGAGCTGCGTCCTAAAAGCCCCGACTGATGCACAGATGCTTGGACCAGACTCCCCGTTCGCGGAGCGGCTGCGGTGCAGTATTGCAATGGCATCAACAGGCCTGTCTCTAACTTACAGCTGGGTTTCCATTATCAGCCCATCTTGCAGGGGAGTTGCAACTCAGCTGCAAAAATTTATATACTAACTCGGACTTGGCCACCCGCCCCTGCAGCTTGGGAGCAAATATCGTTTAAGTTATAGGACAGCGAAACCAAAAAGGGAACCGAATTTATCAACCTTGGACTTGGCTGTTGGCTCTTGCATATAAGAAACATTTTTATATTGCAAAAACAAAGGGCCGAAGGTACCTAATAACTCAACCCATTAAAAACTGGCCAACCTCTCTGGGACAGGGCAGCGACTGACTTCAGCTCAGCACCAGGTGTTTTGAAGCAAAGTGCAGGATCTCTTACAATAGACATAACAGACAAGCCAACACATGGACGCTTTTCCCCCCATCACCGAGCATGGAAGTTGATATCCTGCATTGCTCTTTTCATCATCTCTGATGTAATTATGGAAAAGATGCTTATGAGCAGCAGAAGTGTCCACTTCTGGGCCCAGCTGTTACCAGGCAGCTCAGGGACTGCAGTCGAAACTACCTGCCCTTCTTCATAGCACAGATGTGACTTTGGGCTGGGTTAAGAGGGACGTTTGGTCAACAACGCCATGGACTGCTCTTCTGTTTTAGCCATCCGCACAGGAATAAGCAGCTGCATCTATTGCTCCCTATTATAATTTGGATAAGGAAAGATCTAATCTGTCCCCTGAGTACTTAGCTGAAGGATGGGGCACGGGTAGCATGGATGAAGAATGTAACGCTTTTTTTGTTAAGGTTTCAGTCCTGTCTCCGAGGCATTCAGTGGCTGAGCCCTGGGTATCTAAAGCCTCCCTAAAGCTGTGAGATGAAGACAGTGGATGACAGAGGGTCCCTGAGCACAACGGGACTTTCTACAGCAAGGGCAAGGCTGGCTTGTGGGAGGATGGGACTTTCCCGGGTTGCATGGCGTGAACCCCTCTGAAGCTCTTAAGGCCGCTAGAGCTAATGGCGAAACCCAACCAGCTTCCAGAGGCCGCACCAGCAACGCGAGAGGCTAGTTGGAGTAATAGTAACAAATGCTTTTCAATAAGGAATCAGCAGGAATAAATGCTTTTTGGTGCCCCTCACTTCTTTTGTAACTGGCCACGACTCGTCCCCAAGACAGGCGTGATTAGATCTGGAGACGGTGTAAGGGTGCATGAGCAGCAGCTGCAGAAAGACACTCTCGCCTGTGGCAGGTGCCTTCAGTCCCCTGGACGCACCGCTGCTGACCTCAGGGTAGCTGTTCTCAGGCCAAAAACTGTTTAAAACCAGTTTGAATGGGAAATAGTGGAAAAAGAAATCATCCACAGACTGGACTGGGCTAAGTACGGGTTAAACAGGGATCGTGATGTCTTATCTCATTCCCTCCCGGGCTGCTGCCAGGCTGCCCGCATGGGCTGCCTGCAGTCCCTGAACTGCACGGAGCCCGGTGCTCTGCTTCGCGGCTGTGGGGCAGCAAACTAAAACTCCCTGGAGGTGTTTTTGTTTGCTGTGCTCCCAAAGTCATTTAAGGTGCATTACACCGCCAAATGTGCTAAAACAGCTGGAAATAATGCACAATGCACCGCCGACACGTGCAAACACCAACACCATTAAAGCGGTGCAAAAGCACTTAACCTACTTTAAAGTGTCATGCACACATGCCCCTCATTTTGTCTACACATGCCCCTTGTTCCCAGCTTTTGTTCCCTGTCCTCCCTCCCTCCTGCTCTTCTAGTCTAACCACTCCACTTTACATTGCTCTGTGCTGTCCTTTCACAGCATCTGATGAAGTGAACTTGGGTTCAGGAGAGCTTGTGCTCTCTCTACATATGTCAAATCTGGTGGGTCTATAAAGGTGCATCTCTACCCTGCCTTCTGCCTGGTCTAGAGAAGCCCCATGGTGTCTTACCCTCTGAATCAAGCTGGCAAACTGGAGGTTTTTGGAGAAGGAGATGTTGAGGACGGTGCTGTAGGCGTTTTCGCCCTTGTTCTCCAGTATGGCTTCCACAGCCACCCTTCGCCTCGTGCTCTCGATGATGAAAATGGAGGTGTCGAAGGAGAGGGTGTAGACGGAGCAGTCCGAGTGCGACTTGCGGAGCACCCGGTGGCAGTATTCCCTGCAAGAGAAGTGAAGTGATACCAGAGAGGATCAGGCCTTCATGAGCCCATGGGGACGTGTTTCAGCATACAGCTCCGGAGCTGCAATCTGTGGCTCTTTCTGCACCTAAGAGCACGGCAGCATGTGCTGTCTGTACCCACCGACATAGCACCCTGAGCTGAGAGCTGTTCCAACAAAGTATGCGGACATTTACTCATACTTCATTTAATCTGGTTATATGAATGGGTCACAGATTCATAGAAGTAGGGTCAGAAGGGACCTCAACAAATCATTAAGTCCGACCCCTGCCTGGGCAGGAAAGAGCGCTGGGGTCAGATACTGGGGTCAGTTTGCAATACCAGACATTCAGCACTTGCTTGGGAGATTACCTGTAAAATGGTGTGTGTGTTTGATCCCCTGCACCCAAAATTACGCAGGCCAAGCTCTTTAAACTAGCCCCTCAGGTATGTGCCAATGATGTGCATCATCAGCAAACCTCAGGTATAAGTTGGCATTTGACTTGGTCATGTGGCTACCAAATGGCACACAAAAATGCATGTGGTGCTGTTGTTGCCATATTGTTGCCTGAACTTAATCACAGATGATGAGGGTGGCAGGGAGCTCAGTGCTGAATAGAGGGGAGAATCACTGCCCTCCATCTGCCGGCGATGCTCCTACCCATGCAACCCAGGATGTCGGTCGCCTTCTCAGCAACAAGGACACACTGCTGGTTCATCTCCAGCTTCTTGTCCACTGTCCCCGCCAGGTCCTTGGCTGCAGAGCTGTTGCCCAGCCAGTCAGTCCCCACTCTGTACCAATGTATGAGATTGCAGAACTTTGCCCTTGTGCTTGTTGAACCTCATGAGATTTCTTTTGGCCCAGTCCTCTAATATATCGAGGTCAGTCTGAATCCTAGCCCTACCCTCCAGCATACCTACTACTCCCCCCAGTTTGGTGTCATCCACACACTTGCTGAAGGTACACAACATCCCATCTTCCAGGTCGCTGATGAAGATATTGAACAAAACCGTCTCCAAGACCGACCCCTGGGGCACTCCACTCAATACTGGCTGCCAACTAGACATCCAGCCATTGATTACTGCTCTCTGAGTCCAATAATCCAGCCAATTTTCTATCCATCTTACAGTCCATTCATCCAACCCATACTTCCTTAGCTTGCTTGTAAGAAAGTTGTGGGAGACCATGTCAGAAGCCTTGCTAAAGTCAAGGTATATCACACCCCCTGCTCTCCCCTCATCCACAGAGCCAGTCATCTCATTGCAGAAGGCAATCAGGTTGGTCAGGTGCGACTTGAACTTGGTGGATCCATGCTGACTGCTCCTCATCACCTTCTCCTTCAAGTGCTCAGACATGGATGCCTTGAGGCCCTGCTCCATGATTTTTCCAGGGACTGAGATGAGGTCGACCAGTCTGGAGTTCTCCAGATCCTCCTTCTTCCCTGTTGTAAAGATGGGCACTATATTTTTCCTTTTCTGATTGTCTGGGACTTCTCCCAGTCACCATGAGTTTTGGCAATAATGGCCAGCAGCTCCACAATCACAGCGGTCGACTCTCTCAGCACCCTTGGGCATTGCGTCTCGTCCCATCGACTTATCCACATCCAGCTTTTCAAGTCCTTACCCTGTCCTTTCACCACTTGGCTGCTCACCTTCTCCCCAAACTGTGCTGCCTGGTGCACAAGTCTGGGAGTTGACCTTGCCTGTGATGATGGAGGTGAAAAAGGCATTGAGCTCTTCAGGCTTTTCTGCATCATCTGCCACTAGGTTGCCTTGCACGCTTTCCCCCCTCTTTCTTTTGCGGCCGAGGAAGCATCTAGGTGGTGGCACTGAAGTCATGAAAGTGGCTTGGGCACAAATAGACGCTTCTTTGAAGAGCGCATTTATTCTACAATTTAAGCATAAGATCAGCAGAAACCTTCCCCAAGTTAAGACACAACAGAAACTTTGCACAAGTCTTAGGTCGACCTGAGGACAGAGCATCTTCCTGCAGCTGGCCAGGTGTTCGGGTGTCTCTGGGATTTGCAGTTCTTCTTGGCAGGTGTGGTGAGGGTCCACAGCTTTCACTTTTGCTTGCTCTTTTATGGGTGATCTGCACCCCTTCTCCTCTTGGGCTGCCTTGATCATGGCATGTCTCGTGCTCCTCTCATGACGTTTTCCTGGCCTTGTTTTTGTCCCTCTTAGGATGGTTATCTGTTGGTTTTATAGCGACCTGGGTTTTCCCAGGTCTTCTCACTTCTCTGATATGTGTGGTCCTGCTTATAGCAATCCTACTGCTCACTCACGTGCTTTGACATCTAATCTGCAGCAGCCCTGTGTTTCCATAGGTCATGTAGGTTATCGGCTCAAAAATGCCCCCTCCAGCTACAGAAGGGAAGGGCCCCGAACGATTATGACTCTGCTGTGCCGTTTGCCGCCAACGTCCTGTTTTGTATAGGAGGCTGCTTGCGGGAAGGTTTGGCAGGCAGAGAAATCAGAGCCTGTGTTTGAACATCTGGACCTACTGGCTTACAAACCTGATATTTCCCCTTATCACCAAGATAAAGAGAGCAAGAAATACACGTCTCTTGGTGTCCACGATAGTGCAAGTAACTGCCTGGAGTCCCTGTCAAGTCCCAGGCTGGTCTGCAAGGAAAGGAGCTGTATGTTTCTCATACAGACTGGATGCAAGCTCTGTTTTGCTGAGATCGTCAGGTAATGCTGCCGGGTCTCCCTATTATCTCCTAATAAAACATAGCACTGACGAGGAAGAAAGAGGTCTGATATCAAAATACCGTATTTCCCTGTGTATGACGCACACGTCCCCCCTGAAAATCAGCTGCTGGAAATTGGGGGGGAGGGGGTGCATTATAATTGAGGAAATATAAGAGCAGTTTCTGTTGCTTAAACCTCTATCAAGGGAGAACAAGAATAAAGCTGGCTGCTGGGTGTTACCACTTTCTGCCCCCATCAACCCTCCCACTGGTGGAGACTCACAAGGAAAAACCCTTTCTTTCTTCATTCTGCTTTTCAAAAACAAAGCATATATTTATTTGGAGCACGCTGTAGGCATGACAATACGGTATAAGGTAAATGTGATGCTTAGCTTCAGTGTCGTTGCCCCAGATCCTCTCCCTAGTATACGTTTGTTGATAGCAAGAGTCCCACCAGAGAAGGGGCTGGGCTCTGTTACAGCAACAAGCAAAATACCCTCTTTGCAGCCTTTTCGACGCATGCATCACTTCTATTTTGTAAAATAAAAACAGAAAGGAAAGGAAGGGGAAAAGGGAGCGAGCTGGAGGTGGGCTTGCACGCTGCTGGTCGAGTGACCACAACAGTGTTTAGCAACAGAGACTTATTCTGTTTGCTTTTCTTGGCCCAAACAATCACTGTATATATTTCTCTTTAGGGCCTGATTCAGCCTCCACTGTTGTCAGTGGACACTTGGTGCACACCAGCATCAATCTCAATGACCATACTCATATTGAGGTGAGTGGGGCCAAAACATTGAGCATGGGCAATTGCCATACAGCCATAAAGACTGTGATTAAGGTCCCCCCACCACCTCTTCTTCAGCTCAGGAGGGCTCAGGGACTGTGTTTGCAGTCGGGGACCACTGCTTTGAGGCCACGACACAACTTTATCTGGGAATATCCTGCATGGGTTTACGCCCTGTGCAACCATGGCTGACTCTCCCGCGAGCCATTGCCCCTGATCCGGTGCACGGGTTCCTAGAAAGCTGGCGCGCACGTTCAGCATCCGAGCACGTTTTCCTAAGCCCGGTAGACCTGGGATTTCGTGACCGCAGCATGGGCAGCCAGGCCACACAGCAAAGCAGAAGAAAATCGGAGCGGTGTCACAGCTGGGCACGGCTTTGCTTCTAATGCCGCACCGATGGGGAAGGAGTCAGAGGAAAGGAGGACGCCTGCTTTTGCTGGAGAGGGAAACATCTACCTTGGAGGGCTGGGGGTGGGCTGGAGTTTATAGCAAACCAGGCTATAGCTCACTCCCCTACCAAGCACCGAGCCTGGGTTTTAACCTAAAGGTCCAGCTGTGTTAGGGGACGGATGGAAATGCTCCCTGCAGCTCCAGGATGCTGTACAAGCATTTCAAATCCTTTCAAGCACAAGGGCTCTTTTAGGCTGAAACGTGACTTGGAATCGCAGAGCCGTGAGGATTGTATTACAGGAACCAAAAATAAACTCAGGGAGCGTGGATCCAGCCTCCCGGCCTGATCCCAACCCAGCGCAGGCACTGATTTCAGCTGGCCCTGGAGGGGACTCTTACTCTCCCGTAGCTTTTTAGTATGAAGTATTTGGAAGTGCTCACAGAAGACAAGACATCCGCTGCGGGGCACGTCAAGCCCCCAATTGCCCAGTGGGTAACGCTGGCTTTCTCCCTTTTATTTAC
Source organism: Gavialis gangeticus (assembly GCF_001723915.1). Classification (NCBI taxonomy): domain Eukaryota; kingdom Metazoa; phylum Chordata; order Crocodylia; family Gavialidae; genus Gavialis; species Gavialis gangeticus. The sequence continues at coordinate 3,665,145 of NW_017728996.1, read as the reverse complement.
TGCTTGGTTTCCTTGGGGTCTGTTTTCCTGGCACCAAACACAAAGTTTATCGTATCAGTCACCAACAAGTCCCAGTATTGTGCCCAGAAAGACACTGTCTCCTGGAGAGGAAGCCCACAGCTCTGGAACGAAGGCAGCGGGCAGAGGAGAGGAAAAGGATGGGAATCTCCCGGCTTTTGCCAGGAAGCATTTCAGTCAAACCAAAGACGATAAGTAAAGGGGAAAAGTGAAAATGAATGAAGCGTGCAGAGGCGCAGAAGCAGAATTGCCACGGGATGTCGTTAAGGCCGAGAGCTTGGCAGGGAGGAACTGGAAAATCGCCCGATTTCCACGTAGTGACAATAAGCCCTGGAAAGGATCTCGAACATCCTACTTGACGGCTTCGCCAACATCTCGCTGACAGTGGTTGGGATGAGACCTGCCACGGGGGAAGAGCGTCCCGCATTTCTTCCGCCTTCTTCTCAAGCAAGTGGGGCTGGGACTGTTAGAAGTGGGAGACTGGTTCATACAGACCTCAAAGCAGGGACTGGGGATTATAAAAGCAACAGGGCATGAATTACTGTCAGAAAGCAGACTTCCAGCGGCCAGCAGATTTCCAGGCATCCTCCAGCTGGCTGCATTTTAAGCCACTTTCTTTGGAGAAGCAGGCAGAGGAGCTGACTTTCTCAGCTCTTGGTGCTAAGGCTGGAGACCCAGCTCTGCGGGTTGCTAGCTCGTCTGCTTTAGATACGAGGTAAGCCCGCAGCAATGTGGTCGGAGCTTGCAAAGGGAACCCAAATGAATGCATCGCCGGGCACAGAGCTGCTATGCCTCTGAAATCTGTCATAAGGAACAGCCCAGCAACCCCGAGAAACAAAAGCTCATCAGTTTTGATAAACCCTTATGAAACCAAGAGAAAATGTGATGCACGTGCTAACCAGAGCTTTGCGGTTATCCAGATGCAGGCATGCTCTGCATTGCGATTGAGCTTGTCATTTGTAAACACCCCGCAGATGCGCTCGCTTGCTTAGCCACGGGTAAGAGATGATCAACCCCAGTGCAAAGGAAGAAAAGACGAAGCAAGGACACTTCCAGAGTTCAGGACAAATCCCTCTGGCAGGAAGAAACCTGGCCATGTGCTGAGGTCAGATATCTGCCCTGTTCTGGGTGGGGAACAGGGCATTTCTCACTGGGCCATCTACTCACATGGCACTCGGGATATCGGTTCTGGCATCAAGGAAGAGGTCAGGGACGCAGTGCTCATCCTCATTGCATCCGTTCCAGAAAGGCACCTCGAGGGGGAAAGACAAGAAACGTTGAAATAAACCTGTCTTTGCCTGATGCCTGCGGAGTGGATTTCGCACAGGCTCTGTGCGCATCAGCTGAGCAAAACCCAGGGCTTAAATGGTTCAAAAACCCCACAGTACAAATAAAGAATGCCAAAAGTACCACATCAATAATATGCAATGCAGACTAACAGGAAAGGCATCCTCTGGCTCGTCTCCCTGGGTGGAAGCTAAAGGTGCAGCGCGCTGCACTGAGGGGGAAGCTAGCCGACCAAGGTTATCATTCAGCTTGCTTTTGCTTTGCATTTTTAATTCCCCTGCAAAGCACAGATGGCTCCATTCATTAGTACAGATCATAAACCAACTGGGAGGACTTCATGCTTTATTTCTACACAGCAGCGATGGCCGTGAGGATCCTTAGAAATCTGCCGGAGAACAGCCGGTAAAGCTCTGTCATTGTTTGAGTTGAGTTGTGCTAGTTTAAACCAGGCATGGATCTGACCTAAAATGTTTAGAGAGAGAAGGCCGTTTCGAGATGAACCTTATAGACTAACTGATCCAGAGATGCATGAGCTTGTGTGATCAACAGCTTCTGTGATCTGACGAACGCTTTGCTCATGAAATCTTATGCACCTCTGATTCAGTTAGTCTGGAAGGTGCATCCTGCCTGACTTCAGACTAACATACCTAACTCCCTCTCTCCATTTAGAGTTAGTCATACCGGTCTCTCTTTATGGCCTGAGAGACCAGACAGTACTTCACCCACTCATATCGGTACCCAGGCTGCACATCAGGGCTCGCTTCATTCCCCACAGAAGCAACGTCCTTGGATAACGTGGTGACTATGTAGGAGACCGCAGCAACATGCCACGGCAGCTCAGTGTCAGGGAAGTGAGCCTGGGACAGGAAGTGAAGAATAGCGCAACCATCAGAAATTGCCCGGGCATCTGGATCTGAAAACAGCAGAGTGCAATTGCCCCAGGTAGACGCTGGGACTCCTCCTGCAGAAAGCAGGGCAGAGCTGCACCTTAGAGACTCGCTAAATCCAAGATGCATCAGCTTTCATGAGCAACAGCTCGCTTCAACAGATGCTATGGGAAATTGCCCCGTGCAAGGGAAGGGAATGTCATAGACTCATAGAAAATGAGGGTTGGAAGAGATCTCAGGAGGTCACATCTAGTCCAACCCCCTGCTCAAATTTCCCTTTGTAGCATCTGTTGAAGTAAGCTGTTGCTTATGCAATCGATGCACCTTGGATTTAGCTGGTCTACAAGCTGGAAAGCCAGCTGCTTGCACTCCTCACTGAAATGCATGCCTCACACGCCAGCAGCCCCACAGCCAGCAACCTCATGGGTGATATGCAAGTATGAGA
>NW_017728996.1:3653707-3657508 GCF_001723915.1 Gavialis gangeticus | reverse complement strand
ATTTCCCTTTGTAGCATCTGTTGAAGTAAGCTGTTGCTTATGCAATCGATGCACCTTGGATTTAGCTGGTCTACAAGCTGGAAAGCCAGCTGCTTGCACTCCTCACTGAAATGCATGCCTCACACGCCAGCAGCCCCACAGCCAGCAACCTCATGGGTGATATGCAAGTATGAGAAGGCTCCTCTCCTTAGCTGGGCTCCTGGCTGGCTCAGAACTGGTGCCGGCATAAAGATGGTTTTGGGGTGCTGCACCCCCTGGGGCTGATTGCCCATCCAAGTCCTTCAGGGCTGCCTTACCTTATGCCACTGAGATGCAGTCTCTTGGGGAGCTGGAAATAGGCCCCAGCCCTGTCCCACCCTGTGCTGCCATTGCCCTGCCTCCCAGGCCTGCTTTCCAGCACAGGGGCGATGGGATCGTTCCCACCAACTTTACACTCGCCATGTGCACAGGAGGATTTCCCAGCTGCCAGGTACTCTACAGTTACAAGCACAGCAGAGGAAAAGTGGTGGCCCACAGCCCAGGCCCCTTCCTGTATTTCATATGATGCTTCTCTTGGTGTTGAGCTCCGGGGAGAAGAGCAGGGATGTCTTCTCTCTGCCTCTGCTTCGTTATCAGATGGTGCTATTTATCCACCCCCCATCCCTTGGCTGAACGGTGCCACAGATCACTAGTGCAAGCCATGACTTGTTTTGCCACGGCTTATCCTAGGCACAGTACTTTCCTCGGAGTCTAACTCCTGTTACGTACAGAGACTTTAAGGGAGGTTGGCCAGCCGTCATCCAGCATGGGGCCATTGCTGGGATCCTCCAGGTCATATTCCACTGAAAATGTCACCGGCTTCACATAGTCTGCTGTGTCCTACAGGTGGAGGAAATGCACTGTTAAAACGATGGGCATGCCTAGTGGAATAACACTTTACAACCATCTTCTTTCATCTTACAGCTAAAGAATTTGACTTGAAGGCCTGAAGCAGCACGCACAGCACCTTAGTGCATTGCACGTCGGCTGCGCAAATAGCCCGACATGCACGTACAAGCACATCCGTTGGTGCATGTGCATCTACGAGGGCACAGGGGTGCTAGGAAAGCAGATCGCTTCCTCCTAAAGAGCTGATTATCCTGGAAGGAAGTGCTGTTTCCTCCACTCTGGCTGTAATGTCAGAAATGACAGGCATCGCTGTGGTCCTGATGGGCCGGGAGGAAAGGAGCACACGCTGAACAGGGCTGTGCATGTGTAGCTTGTACGCTTGGCCCTCACTGCAATCCCGGAAAGTGCTCCCTCTGCAATTAGAGGCTCCTCGTTCCCCATCTCAACCGTACATTCAGATGTGAGGAGTGTGAGGCGGGGGTCAGGGAAGCTCCCTCCAGACCAGGACGGAAACCTCTCCAAAGCATGGAGGTTTTATCAGCCAGGTTTTTCTCCTCTGTCCCATCTGTGTGTGTTTAGTTTGGTCAGGTTTGTGCATCAAATGCTTCTTTCCTGGCTGGTCTGTAATCCTCAGGAGCCTTAATTGGCCGCAGCCACTCATGCAAGGGGCTGTGACAAGTGCCTGGAGTTTGGGCAAGGACGTCAGAAGACAGTTTTGAGGTCTGAGTAATAGGGGCCCATCCTCACAAGTCACGGGCTGCCCTGGGGTCACTTCCCCTTGCCTCCCTGCCTGCTTCCTGGGGTGCTTCTCTTCGGGATGGGGTCCCCAGGGTCAGGGCCACTTCCACTTACCAGCACATGGAAGTTCAGCTTGTCACAGTGCTCCCGTCCCGCCAACAGCGTGACCCTCTTGTGCGTGTGCCTGTCGCTGTTCTCGTCCAGGTGAGCCCGCGGTGTGTACCGTCTTTCATCAATGGTGGCGTTATATTTTATTGCTGGGGGGAAAAAAAGAGAGAGAGATGCTCAGCCCTGGACTCTTTGACACGGTTAACTTTTTTGAGATGACAACCTCCCTGCTTGCATTATGAAGTAATATCGTACCAGAGCCTCTAAGCTCAGTTGCAATGGAGCAATGGAGCAGAAATTCATTACAATTAACTCCTGGATAAGGTCACAAGTAGACTCCAGAGGAAGCACAAATGCTCTCCTTATCATGCCGAAGCAGCCCAAGAGGAGTGCACAGATGAGGCTTACACAGGATTAGGCTCTGGCAGCTACAAAGGAGACAAATTCCAGAATTGGGACTCATGAATGCTCCCTGGAGCCACGAATCCTCCATAATTAAATCTCAGGGTGGGCTGTAGGTAGCCTGAACCATCAGGAAGAGAAGTTGTTTCTCTCTGATGTAGTCCCAGCCTAGCGTACAAGGGATTTCCCAGATCCGAGCTACTCTTGCACCTAGAAAAAATGGACACTGGTGTGTATTGCAGTGTGCAAGTCTTATATGCTCCAGGTGATGCATGTGTTGAGCAGAGCATGAGGACTGCATATCTATACGGGATGCATGGAGTTGCAGAGAGCTGGAAGAGCAGTCTCACGGCTGTCCGGGTGCTGTTGGCACGAAGACGGAAACATCCTTATTAAAGTGGTGCCTGGCTCGGTGAACTGAGCCCACAACCCGACAAGCTGTATTTTGCGCTAGCTCTTGCTTTCCGGCCGTCTTCTACAAACAGCCCATCCTTGCTTGGTTACAAAGATACCAACAACCTTGATGAGCTCAGAGGGGAACGGTTGATGAAGGATGCACGGACACCAGCACTGAGTCTCTGGGTGTCCAGCCCCTTCATGCTTCCCGTTTGGTGTTTGTACCGCGCCGTGCACAGCGGAGTTCGGCTTGCAAGCTGGCCTCCTGGGTGTGATTGCAGCACAGATCACCAAATGGCAGCAAAAATACTGCAAACCTCATTGAAACACAAAACAGCAGCAAAAATACTGCAAACCTCATTGAAAAAAAAGAAAGTGGAGGGGTGGCAGGAGAGTCACAACCACCGCCTGGCCTCCAGGTACCCTCTGCAGCCCGCTCGGACCATGCACAAAGCGGTCGAGGAGCTGGCCTGTGTCCAGCCTGGCTTTCTCTGCACTGAGAGGACTGGTGATGTGCCCCTCCAGGCTGCGAGAAAGCCAAGTGCTAAGAGCTCCTGGATACACTGACGTCTGGAAGATATGAAGTTTCCAGAATAGTTTATTGCCCCCAAATGGGGAAGGTAATGGATCTGAGTGTGTCTGTATTCACAGTAGACTGTAAGGATTAGAAAGGATGAGGTCAGGCTTTTTGAATATCAACCAGACATTTTTGTTAAGTATCCACGTTCCTGGTTGAAAAATACCCCAGAAAGCAGGTCATTTCAGGATACTCAGAAAATAATCTACAGGATGTTTAAATAGCTGCCTGATAGACACGTGTCTGTTGGACTGTATGGCTCCAAAGGCCTCTTTACCGGGGCCTGTTGTTTCTTGGAGACGTTAATGAGAGAGAATTGTTCTTCCTAAATACTGTTGTAAAAACAAAACAAAACCCAGCAACAAAAAAAGTGACCAGAAATGCACTGCTAGGCACGGCGAAACCAGATGCAAACACACACACTCATTCAAAATCCAGCTTTGTGCGGCGCTTTGGAGCTATAACCTTCTTCGCTCTTCTCTCACTTCCAAAACCTCACCTAACTGCTTGTTCTGTGAACTCTTAAGGTGTCAGGACAGGTTGCAAATAAAATATCAGCTTTGATCGCCGTGGCCTGAAACCCCGGCCTCCCTGGGAATTTTACCGCTGCCTTCAACGGCGACATGACTACTTCCATAACGCAAGCTGCTGTAGATTTTGGGTGGGTTGAAGTCTGCGCTGCTCGCGTTTCCTCTCTGCTCTAGCTGAGTCGC
>NW_017728996.1:3649684-3653696 GCF_001723915.1 Gavialis gangeticus | reverse complement strand
TGTGCTGCTCGCGTTTCCTCTCTGCTCTAGCTGAGTCGCAGCATCCTGTGTGTAGGCTTCAGGTCACAGCAATGTGCGGTGCTTTAAAACCCAAGCAGGACCAGCTGGACCGTGAAGCCTATTTATGGCCTTAACCCAATGTGCTTGCATGTGGGGCCCAGCTGTGCCAGGCAGTCAAAGCCTGAGAGCAGCTGATTCTCTGCGCTGCTCCTATAGCAAATTTTTGGTGCTGACTCCCTTTGCAAACTGGGGTGGCCCAGGACATAGGACTAGCCAGGTTGTGAGAGCAAACACTATGATCAGCCCAAAGCAACTCCAAACGAGCAACTGTTTTCTTGCCTCTGGCGGCAGGGATGCATGAACTGGCCGCTGCATACACCTGAGGCATCAGCTCCTCTGCAGTGAGAGCCCGTGTGCATGGTCTTACTCTGAGATAAAGGAAAGCCAAGCTACGATGACTTAGCCCTCTTTCCTTTGCAATCCTATTTAGGAAGAGGAACAATCTCTCATTGGGGTGACAGGCGCCGCAGCGAAGATGTCTTCAGCGCCATTACTGCCCATCACGTGAGTCTATAGCAGATAAATACTTAAACATCCTGCACTGCATTTGCTCAGGGAGCTGAAATGACCCATTTCTGTGGAGTAACAGTCATCCAGGAACGTGGACTCTCTTTTGCATGAAGTGGAAATGACCACAGGTTTTCTCTCACTTATAGAGCATGCATACAGGTGGGCAGTTACAGTGGAATAGCTGACTGTAGGGTAGGGAGGGTACTTATCTGTGAGGCCCTGCCCTTAGCCCTGGATAAAGACCTTGGAGGTGAGGCCAGCTCACAAGGAATTAGTCCAAGCTCGCCCTCCGCACATTGGGTTAAGGCCATAAATCACAACCCAAGAACCTCAGCACCAGGCAGGATGGGAGCTGTCTTTAACAAAAATCACACAGTTTTGCACAGAGATTGAGCCATGGCTCCATTTTCTGCATTCTCCTTGATCCTGACAGCTGGCCAGGCTGCCCTCGGCGTGCACGGATGCGGGGTTGTGGCTATATGGGTGCCACCCAGTGCCAGCATCAGGCTCTGCACTGGGACACCCCACCCTTGAACTCCCCAACCAGAAGTAGTGCAGGGAAAACGCACCAGTTGGTTTTGCACCTCTGGGCCTTCTGCACTGGGGACCTGTGGGATGAGCACCTGACACCCCACCTCCACCGTTGCAAGCTGCCCAGGGCTGGGGCAGGGGCAGAGAGCTGGGCAGGCCAGGTGAGCCTGTGTGTGGGCATGGTGCTATCCTCACAGCCAAGCCAGCTCTCAGCTCAGCCCCCTCCTTGCATCCCCAGGACTGACACGGACCTGCTCCTCCCCGGGTGGGTACAAAAGCTGCTCCTCATGGGAGCGGGAGGCTTCACTCACCCAGGCTAAAGGTGTGGAAGTGAGGTGAGAGGAAGACAGCGGTGAAGCAGATGAAGGCAGACATGCAGGTGGCGTCCTTGCCATTCCTCTTGCAGTCCTTGTTGAAGATGTTGATTTTGGATGGCTCGAACCGGATGCTGGCGTTGATCTGGACCACGCTGCGGGACCTGCCGTGGGAACGAGGGACGCGAGCTGTACCGCAACGCTGGATGCTGCTCACCTTTGGATGCGTAAACCAGGCTAGAGGACAACCCCCTCCCCAACCCTCTGTAGGTCCCAAACTCCTTCAGCTACCTACAGGTGACCCCCCAACAAGCCTGCAGCCACCTCTTTGTAAAGGTGCCCGGCCACCTTCATAAATCCAGATGCTCCAGAAAAGGGGTCTGGGAAAGAAGACACCTGCAAGGGGTGACTTCAAAACTTTTAAGGGGTCTAATGGTGAGCTACAGCCAGGAAAGGAGGAAGCCCTGGCTGTGAAGGACCATGCTGCATACCGGTGTCCTACTTGAATCATCATAGCCCCATGGGGCCTTACGGGCGGCATCGAGTGAAGGACACCACCGCTCACCGCTCAGTCTGGGAGAGTACTACTGCGGGCCTAACTCTCTTCTGCACCCCCAGGTACTTGGACTAGAGTGACGTTATCCTAAGCAAGAAGGGAATCCAGCCCTATACAATTATCTAGCAGCTTTGAGGTCAATCCTTTGGTGTAATACATTAGCCCAGCTTAGCTGCCATCATTGGAACCAGCTCAGGAGACCAGCTGAGCCTCCGTCCTTGTGTCTTCAAGGTGCTTTCCCAGCATTAGCTACTGCCTTAATGTATTCACTTATTGACTAAATGAGAGCTTGCGGCAACAGTATTAAGTCTTGATCTTTGTGGGATTTGGAAGTTCGGCGAGGGAAGATTTTGACCCTGGGTTACAACTGCATTGAACCTTAGTTCTTGCATTGCTTATTGGCTCATTGAGGGTCCCCAATTTTTGCTGCCCCAATAACAGAGGACAGGAAATGTGCTGCAGGCCGCGTTCTCCCATCCAGCCTAGACAAACAGGTCCCTGCAGAAAGCAAAACCTCCTGTAGCTACAATCAATGTGGGGGGTGGGGGGGTCTCAGTAGTGACCTGTGACTCGAGAGCCCCTGGGCTGGGAGCAGCACTGTGACACAAGAGCAGCTGTCCCCGTGACCGATAGTTTTCCAGGACAAGCTTGAGTGCAAGAACAGTAACAGAGAAGTGAGGTATATCCAACCATAATAGCACAGCGTTCCCGAGAGAGCCGACAGCCAGGTCTGTGAGGCCATCTTCGTTCAGATCCAGCTGTCCGTGGATGCTGCATCCAAAGTACATCAGGCCAGAAGCAAGGTCGGCTGCTGCTATTTTCTAAAAAGCATCAAAAGAAACCTGTTGCATTGCCAGTCTGAGCAGCCCAGTATCCAGCTGCCAGTATGCTCGTGAGCACGTGTGCAAACACAGGGGGGAGTGCAGGTGAGCACTGGTGTGTGTTTCCACGTGGGCATGAGGGGGTGTGAGGATGGGAGAGTGTGAGCTTGTGGGTGGGAACATAGACAAGGGACATAAATTCAGCGGTGAGTGCAAGACAATGCATGCCCATGCATGTGTCATGGCACTCATGGGATGCAGAAGCAGTGGCTTGGCCCTTCAGCTCTTGAAAGCGTCTACGACTGGATTAAGTTCACCTGTTTGAATGCCGGTAAAGGGATCGTCTCTGGCACACCGACTCCCAGATCTATAAAACACACACCCTCCTGCTTGGTTTCTGAACAAGCCCATTGAAATTAAAGTGGGTTCTCGTGAAGCAACATCTCTTTCACGTTGCATTTAGTTGAGACCACTGAATGGATCACGAACTTTAGATCGCTCAGATGTACACCTCACTATTAAAAAAGCTGGTAGGAAAAGGCATTTGACATAATTTGAGAGTAAAACGGCACATTTTCTGTAGCAGAGCTCTTTCCTGAGAAGACTTTGAAGGGGTGGCTGTACCTTCTTCTCTTGCTTTGTGGCAATGGCTCTGCTATACATTTACTAAATTGGTCCCAAGACATCGAACCCTATGGTTTCCATTTTAGGCATATGGTCCCGAGACATCGAACCCTAAGGTTTCCATTTTAGGCATATTTTTCAAAATCCCACATTTGCTTCAGCTTAGAAGCTCTTTTCTAGTCACACTATGGAACAATTATAAGCCTAGTGAATGTGAAATCCTAGCTCTGTTGAATTTGCAAAACTCCCTTTGACTTCATGTGGCTGAGATGTCGCCCTGAGAAGTGCCTAGATTTGGCTGGGGGAGAATCTGCAGAAACAGGTTCTCTGGCTAATTATTGATTACTTGCAGATAACAATAAGCTGACCTCAAAATACAGAAAAGACTGGACAGGCAGATGTGTGACGATGTGCTTGATAGATTGTAGGGGAGATTTGGACCTGTGATCTTATATAAGACCTCTTCTCCCTGACAAGTCACATTGTCGACTTCCCAAATAAATCATTCTAGCTGCAGTGGGAAGCATTATGGGAAGGTTTGGGGAGGTCCAGCTGTACCTGCCCTTAGCTCTGGAGATCTGGATGCAAATGATCTT
>NW_017728996.1:3642661-3644684 GCF_001723915.1 Gavialis gangeticus | reverse complement strand
TGGAGATCTGGATGCAAATGATCTTGATGGAGCTGGGCTGTTCTCAGTGGGGGCAGATGACAGAAGGAGCAATGGGCTCAAGTTGCAGGAAAGGAAGTTGAGGTTGGATATTAGGAAAAACTTTCTCATGAGGAGGGCGGTGAAGCACTGGGACAAGTTACCCAGAGAGGTGGTAGTGGCATCTCCATCCATGGAGGTTTTTAAGGCCCAGCTAGACAAAGCATTGGCTGGGGAATCTAGTTGGGGCTGGTCCTGCTTTGAGCAGGGGGTTGGATTTCACTAGATGTGACCTCCTGAGCTCCCTTCCAGCCCTAATTTTCTACGATTGTATGATCTGATTGTGACAGCCATTTGTCATGTTGCATCTGGTTGGAGAGACATCCCACAGAATTACAGATGGCCACGAGCCTTGGCTGACAATGCCCTGATTGAATATGGGAGACACTTCATCTGCGAACAATTTGAAGCCATATTTTCCCTTCTCTTCAGGTGTGATCCTCACTTATCCCAAGCACCTTTAGATAATATAACTAATAGCATGTGCTCGTATTACCACAGGGCCTCTATTTCACACTAGCAGCTGTATAAAGGACCCAGGAAAGGAGGAGTACATTGCATCTGTTCCAACCAAGTGGTAGGGAAACCCCAGGGATAGCTGGTTGTACCTGCTTATACTTCCTCAGGATGTCTCCTTTGAAGCCGTGGAAGATGTATATTGCTCCTTGGTGATCATCTTCCAAAGGGGCGCCAACGACAATGTCATTGTACGAGTCCTGGTTCAGGTCGGGGACAGACGCGATGCAGGAACCGAACCGGGCGTTCTGGTAACTCTGCAGGTCCTGCAAGGCGCCGCTGGAGACAAACCGGTCCTTTGGGGTCAAAAAGAAAAGCATCAGCTATGAATCAAGAAACCCCCCTCCCAATCTAAGACATGGGCAGAAAACCCAGTACACGAACAAAACCATCCCCATCTCCCCTAGGCAAGGCATTCAAAACCCAAGGAGGCGAGGAGGCAGAAAGGCCGTGAAGCTGACGGGCTATTGCTCCTGATTTTATGTGAGAGGTGCTCCGACATTACTACAGAAGGAAACCCTGGGGCAGAACGGCTAAGGTGAGGGCTGCAGGCTGGGACTCGGGGGACCTGGGCTCTGCCACAGGCTTCCTGTGTGACCCTGGGCACATCACATCACCTGTCTGTGCCTCGGGTCCTTACCTGCGCGACGGGGATAAGACAAAGGTGTTTTGAGAGGAGAGGTGCACCTGACACAGAAAGGAAAGACAGATGTTTTCATAGAGATTGGAGCTAGTTGTCCTGTTGTCTACTCCCCTATATAGATGGCCTTGGGCAAGTCACTTAACTTCATTCTGCCTCAGTTTTCCCCTCTGTATAATACAGGCAATAATCTGCCTTCCTCAGACAGCGTCCTGATGCTTCATCCATGAGCTAGGCAGCACCCTGCTCTCCTCCCGGGGCACCTTGCTCTTCAGAAAGGTGCCTTTATGGTCATCTCTCAATACTGTGACGGCAAAACGCAGGGGTGCCCAGCACAAGGTGAGCACCTCTCTGGGGAGGTCTGATATCTTTGCATCGTAGAGCAAATCCTGACCCCCTGCTCCAGTGGCTGAGGGGCCGCAGGGTTTTTGAAAATGCAGACAAGTCCTTTCCTACAGCAGGCAGCAGAGCCCAGCCTGCTTCACCTCTGGGCTTCTTCGAAGAGAGGACGGGGCTGGTGTCCCACAGCTGGAACTGCAGCCTCTGAAGCTGAGGTGTAACGTGTACCCTGAACATTTTTGCATTTCATTGCAAATGTAAACCAGGCCCAGCATCGACAAAGCTTCCCAGCAAAGAGGAGACCCTCTCACAGGATGTTATTCGAGAAGATCGCATGCAATTTGGTTGGAACAGAGCTACGGCGAGGACATCATTCATTTCCACAGTGAATAGCGTGGCAGGGGTGCAAAAAACAAGTAAAGAAAGTCCTGAGGCTGTGTGGCAGAAAGCCACCTTGGTTTCTCCCCAAAA
>NW_017728996.1:3617093-3642650 GCF_001723915.1 Gavialis gangeticus | reverse complement strand
GCCACAGGCTGTTTCCCCAGGAAAGTCATGGAGCCCTGCTTATCAAATCAGTTCTGCTGACTTCATTAGCATTGCCGCTATATAATATCACCGTGGCCCTATTGCAAAAACCCTTATCAGCCCACGCAGCCTACTTGAGTCCCAGCCCAGAGCCAAAGAAACCAGGGCCTGCAAAAACAGCCCGGATTGGTGTTGGGAAAGCCAGCACTTGCTGCAGAGCGTGAGGGCGTGGTTTCCATTGCCAGAATCCCTCCATTGTTAAAAGCCCACCTCCACTTCCGTAGGGTTCAGGGGTAGGGAAGAGTCAGCTGCCTCTCTTTACATCCCTCCCTGAGACAGAGCTACTCAACATGTTGTCTCAAAGCAAAGCGAGACCAAGAGGAATTTTTCAAATGTTGTTTTCTTCTTGCGTGGTTATGCAATGTTAGCGAGCACATGGGGCATGCTAGGGGGACTTTGTGGCCATCGTGGGCCTGTCCCTGCCTGGAAAACACCATCAGCGCTCACGCTAGAAAGTCTCTCTCTCGTCTTTGCCATTGCCACCCCACTCACTGCAATCCAAACCCTACTCCGTGTCCAGCGGAGAGATTTACACTCATCCTTGTCCTAGTAATAAGAACCAGGCTGCATTCCTTGCTTTTTTTCTTTCCTTTTCTTTTTTTAACAGCCTTGTTAGGGTTATAAATCTTGTGAAAAGCTGTGAGGATGTCCAGCGTGACGTGGAGGGATGACTCTTCCTTTCTGTGAAGACTATATCAAGCCATTCCCCCAGAGAGCCTGCAATCCTAGAGGAAATCATAACAGAGCTACTGCATTCTACCAAAATTTGCCCAGCAAGGGAGGCAAAGTAATTCTCAACTGCTCCCACCTTTGTCACAAGTGGCGTGTACACACGTACTAACTTTCTGACAGTTAAGCCAACTTTACTTTTTTAAGTCAACTTAACTGTCAGAGCGTACATATGCAAGTGGAACAGAGCTGACTTCAATGCAACACAAGATAATATACCTCAGAGGTGTATTATCTTGTGTCGTATTAGTTAAGTCAATTTAGTTCATAAGGTGGCTGCCACCATGTGAAGGAGCTGTATGTGTGTACGCTCCAATGTGGCTTAACTTAAGGCGACTTAGTTAAGTCACTTTATTTTAAGTTGACTTAGTACATGGGTATGCACCCAAGGAAGCAATAGGGAATCAGGCAATGCTGTCACAGAGGCCTGTGCTGATGCGTATTTTGCTCCCATTGTACTACAGGCTTCAGTGACTGGATGAAAGTTTTGTCCACTGCCCTCCACCATGGGTGTAATTCTGTAAGACAGGCTCTGAGGGGCCTGAGAGTCCCCAGCTAGCAGCATCAAGGGTGTTTGTACCCCTATCTATACACCAGCTCCACTCAGTGACCTGAGGGCCTCCAAAGCCAGAGGGGCCTGGTCCTATAAAGTGCTTAGCACGTTTTATTTGGGGGCTGAGAAACCTCAGTTCCCTCCTCCTACCAAACTGAGGGCTGAAGGTGATGAGGGAAAAGCTTTTAGGGAAAAAGTCTTGTGGAACTGAACAGAAACACCATGAGATTGCCTAGAGAGAAGTGTAGACATACAGAATTTAATACAGAGCTAGATGTTTTCTTGTGCTGCTTGGACCTGAGCTGCTGGCTGAGCTCTCCTAGAAGGATTTTGTCACCAGAAGAGAATTTTCTCTTTAACGTATAGGGTGATCCCACAAAACCCCCATGGGCAAGTTTCCATTGTGTGTGTAACTCTATGGGGTTTTTCCACAACGCGAGTATAGCCTGAGTCAAGAGGCAACAGGCAGGGGGAGAAGCTGATGAGACAGGCCAGCCCCCTCTATGTTGCATGGACCCAGCTCCAAAGCAGTGATGGGAAGAGCCAGGGCTAGAAGGTCCCAATGTCGCACTGTCCGGTCCAAAACCTGCTGAGTGAATGGGAGTCTTTCCACTAATTTCCAGTGCGGGGACAGGCTGTGGGCTCAGGACCACATCACAGAACAGCTAATGCAAGGAAACACCACCCCCCTGCCGCCCCCCAATAACAGGACAAAGCTTGGGGACTTACCTGTCTTAAAACATAGACATAAACCTTCCCCCTCTCCCAGTTTTCGCTGAAGTACATGGGAGCTCCCACCAACAAGATATCGGTGACGCCATCACCGTCGATGTCAACGGAATTTATCTCACTTCCATAGTAGGAGCCGATCTGCAAAAAAAGGGTAGGGAAAAAGCGATCGGAAAGTAAATAAGGGTACGGCCCGACTTCTCCACCTCCTTCTACTCCTGAAGCGATTGAACACAGCAGGGTCAAACACACCCAGGGCAAGCAGGATTTTCAGTCTGCTGGAAGCAGGCATTTGGACGCAGCGTCTAGACAGATGTCCAGGAAAGAAACAGTAATGCTAGAAGATTAACGATCAAACCCAGTCCCTTTCTCTGGTCTTGCTGCATCCGCTTGGTGTTATATTTTCATGTGGAGCTGGGCTCTGAAGGACAGCTAGTCCAAGTGTGTTTGTGTGTGTACATATATATATTTATTTATACACACATACACACTGTATTTCATGGCGTATAGATTGACATGGTGCATAGGTCAACCCTCAGCTTTCTGATCTGAAAGGTAAGTATTTTCACAGGCATGGTCTACAAGCTGTACCCATGCTGCTCGCAGGGGATGGGGCCAGACTCACTGAGCACCAAGCCTGGCCCCATCCCTGTCCCCGACCCCTGTGAGCGGTGCTGGGCTTGGTGCCACTCACAGGGGATAGGGCCAGGGCCAAGCCAGGCACTCAGTTGGCATGGTCCCATCCCCTGCGAGCGGAGCTGGCATGGTGTATAAGTCAAGTTTGATTTTTAAGACACAAAAATTGGGCTTCAAAACCCAATCTATACATTGTGAAATATGGTATCTATCTATCTATCTATCATATATGGACATTTAACCCAAAAGGCTTCTTGAGAGCCTGTGGATCTGTGATCCACCTGCTAGGCAGCACTCTCTCGCTGGGGCAATCTCACATGCAACTGACTCCCACAGTCGTTGCTCAGACAGGTTTGAAAGGGTCGATCTGAGGGATACCATAGATCTCAGTCACGATTCTGGCGCCAGCCCTACCCGCACACGGGGAAAGCTCAGATCTGGAGATGAAAGCTATGGCTCCTTCACCGCCAGGGACCCCAGGAAACCTCCGGGCCTCCCTACAGGGGTGTTCATAACACTGCTGCTTTCTGCCCAGCTGCCAGAGACTGTCCTGTCTTCTCATATTCCTTGGGGACAGTTCTTATGTGTAATTATGTGTAGTTAGCCAACCTGATCAGAAGGTGCCAGAGAATTTTTCTGCTTCGGGGCAAAATTTGCACAGGGTGAAATTCACCCTTTGTCAGTGAGCTGTTGCTTACACAGACTTATGCCTCCCCGATTTAGTTAGTCTATCAGGTGCAACTCTGTCCTGCCTTCTGCCTGACTTCAGATTAACACAGGTAACTGCGCTGTGCTGGAAAGAGAAAGCCAAGGGCACTGGGGGGAGAAAGCCCACACTTCTCTCTTCACAACCGCAGCAGGGGAAATGGCGGTACTAAAAGTGCTCATTGAAATATCCCAGTCCTGTGGGTCAAGTGTGGTGGGGTGAAATCCTGATCATAAGCTTCAGAAACATAGGATCATTGGCAAGCCAGGCTGGAAGGGACCTCACAAGGTCATCTAGTCCAGCCGCTGCTCAACGCAGGATCATCCTGACCATCCCAGACAAGTGTCTACCCAACTGGCTCTTGCAAATGTCCAGGGATGGAGATTGCACAGCTTCTCTAGGTGCCCGTTCCCATGCTTGAGCACCCTCAGAGCCAGAAAGTTCCTCCTCTTCTCCAACCTGTTTCCCCTGAGGCAGCTTGAAGACATTGCTCCTAGTCCTCCCCTCTGACCACAGAAAAAAACCCCATCTCCATCCTCTCTGTAATCACCCTTTGGGTTGCTGAAGACTGTTATCAAATCCCCTCTGTCTTCTCTTCTCCAGACTAAATAACCCTAGGTCTTTCAGCGTTCCCCTTAAGTCTTGTTTTACCCTTACAGAGTAAAATGCCGCCCCAAACCCTTTGGAGCAGATCCACAGCTGATGTACATGGAAGTCATTGCAATGAAGCCAATGGATCTCTGCTAATTTATGTCAGATAAAGGCACTGCCTTATGTCCTTCAGGTCCGTTGGATGAGAAACCTGACAGGGCTCAATGCGACTAGTGACAACAGCCACATATTATAGTGCATTTTGTCTTGCAGAATTGAAGCTTTGGAGATCTTTCAATATAGGTTTTACCTGCTCTCCTTTCAGGGACTGGTGAATAGTTAGGTTTCTGTTGTTGTGCATGGTGAAAATAATGACTTTCCCAGTGTGGTTGAATCTGGGGGCTCCTGCTACATAAATCCGGTCATGCGTCGGCGAAAGCACAGAGGTGACGGTGTAACCTGGGACAGGGAAAGAAAGTCAACACAAACCTGGAATCGACCTACAAATAGCAGCAAAGCTGGAGTGTCAGGCACCAGCCAAGTACACATAACAAATGACACAGATTAATCTGGATTCCAGAAAGCTGCTGAATCAATTGAACGTTGTGTTTTCTAGCTGGAAAAATAAGTGTCCTGATTAAGTTCTTTACTTGGCTCTGGCTAGACAGATGGAATCAATGCTTATCATATCACTGCCCGCTCCTCTCTTTGAAACGTTTCCTTTATTGCAGCGCTGTTGACCGGCAGTCTGCGTTTGATTAGCTGCAGGCTGCTAACACAGCCCTGGCTGCTTCCCAGATCAGCAAACTGGAAACCGCGATTTCTCAAAAGATAAAGTCATTCAAGCATATTTGACTACTCTTAACACTGCGCTTTGAAGTGCCTCTGCATTTGCTGCTTGGGTTTTAATCCCAGCCCTTGACAATTGAGATTAGTGCTAAAACTATGCAAGGCTTAGAGGCTGCCGGCAAACCCAAGGCAGAAGAACACGGCAGTAGAAGCAAGTCCATTTCAGCTCCTGATAATCATGGGTGCGTATGCGCGTACTAACTTTCTGACAGTTAAGCTGACTTAACTTTTTAAAGTTGACTTAACTCTCACAGTGTACATACATATGTGGAACAAAGTTGCATTAAGCGCAGTGCACGATAACACATCTCTGAGGTGTATTATCTTGTGTTGCATTAGTTAAGTCAACTTAACACACAAGATGTTAAGGAGCTGTATGTGTGTATGCTCCAACGTGACTTAATTTAAGTTGACTTCGTTAAGTCACTTTATTTTAAGCCAACTTAGTACACATGTACACCCCCAAAGTTACTTTATGGAAAATTATACAAACCATGACCCTACCTTTGTACAGAGCACAATGCACTATTCCCCACAGCTGACTAGCAAACACCAGCTCTGAAAAGGTTTCACAACCCCAAAAACGTCTATGGATATTTGATATCAAAATTAGCGATAGTATAAAACTTGTAACTCTGTGGTGAACCTCAGTTCATGAACCCCATGATAAATATGCGAGCTCACACTTTATATTCAGCCTACGCAGAGTTTACAGATGATTAACAGGTGCTTTAATAAGTGGTTAATCAATTGCTACAGACCAACAGATTGGTAGAGTGTTTCTAACCATCTGTAACCCCTTCTGCTGATGGCTGTATAATAATCCATAACACATGTGGATCATTGCATACTTCCAGCATGTACTGACCATTTATTGACCTGCCCCCTATAAATCATTTGTAAATGTAACTTTGATGTAGAGTGACACCAAACCCTATAGTCTTGGATGGTTGGGTATCAAGACGCCCATTCAGCATGCCAAAACCCTTCTCCCAGCCTTACCCTGCTCTGGAAGGAGGCAGGCATTTTCGACTTGGTCTAAAGGAGGGACCGTAACACGCTCATTATGCCAATTGAAAGGTGGAAAGTGTCAGTGACACAGGGAAGGAGGCTGAAGACAGCCGAGCTGCTCTCTGCCTTATTAATCACTGTGTGTGTGCAGTGAGATTGCAGAGCCCCTGAGAAAGAGAGTTGGCCTTTATCACTGATAACCGTCTGGGAGGAATATTGAAGAGATCGACTCTTCCTCATTATGGAGAAGGGGAAAACATGGGAGCACATGGCAGGAAGGCTCTGCTGTGGGCATGGTGCATGGGGTGGAAGGCTCTGCTGTGGGCATGGTGCATGGGGTGCAGAACAGGATAGGATAATTGGGTTGAGAAATATGAACCATGCTAATTATGGGATAACCCTAGTCCCAGGGCTGGCTGTGGCCAGTTTGGCCAGAGCCGACCAGGAGTAACCAGCAACCAGTGAGCCCAGCCATTTACTCCCATGTTGGGCTGGGGATCACTGGTACCTTGACATGCTGAAAGGCAAACTGCAGAGGTCCAGTGGGCATCCTAGATGGCATTCAAAGGGGTTGAGTCTGCTAAGCTTTGATATCCTGTCCCAGGCTGGAGCTCCTGCAACAGACTATTCCGAATCTGCCCCCAAGGGCCTCTGCTGTATAGAAAACATCCCTGAAGCACCTGCTTTGGGGCCAGGGTGACACTGGTCTTCCTCTTGCATTCAGTAGAGGCTGAATCACATGGGGCACAGCCCTCAGCACTGATGGGACTACATGTCATAGAAGGTGATGGTGAAACCTCTGGGTTGCTTGAATTTAGCAAGACAGGTTGAAAGGAGGTGGCCACGGGCACCAGAGAAAGCCCTCGGATGGGTGTACAGGTGTGGAGATCACTGGCTGAGGATGGGTGTTCTTGGTCCAATTCAACCTTGGGGGCCAGGGGTTTCCAGCACCAAGTGGCAAAGAGGGAAGGGTATTTTTAAGCAAAGAGAAAGGACCTGGATTTTTTTTTTGTTTGCAAAACAGGATTCAAGCACAAATGAAAGAGGGTCAAGGCCTTGCTGTGCCACTGTCCCAGGTATTCTCATTGCATGGGCTAGTTCAAAGGGGCTCTCTCCCCACAAGCCTCAAGCAGGTCTGTTATCAACCACAGAGGGTCAAGAAGGCAGTAGCTGGATCAGCCTTGGGTTTAGGGGCTGGGATTGGGATGGAGACTGCATCCCCTGTTAGCTAGCAGAGCCTACGAGGCTCCCATTTACTGGTGAGTCTGGCTGGACCCTACTGTAGCTAGTGGTTCTGATGGGGCACATGCAGCCGTGTGCCTTAGACATGGCGTTTACTATTTCAGCTCTCTCTAAACAAAGGGGTCCTTCCTTTAGCACAAGGCAAAGGTGGCCCGTGAACCCATCAGCCTCAGTGAGGTTTGGGATGGCCCGTAGATCAGAGACCTGCTCACTGAATATCCCTTGCCCCCATGCTCCAGCCTGTGTCCAGCAAATATATTGGGCCAGACCCTGGACCCTGCTTGTTTACACTTGACATGGGCCAAGACATGTGTGCAGTGATAGCTCTAGACCCTGGAGTTGCTGAATCTGAGGAGGCTGGCTGCTCTATATTGCATGGGGTCTGCTCTAGCTGCTGGGAGTGAGATGCCTCAACATCCTTGGCCTGGTCCCACTATGACTTCCTCTGCCAGGAAGTTGTTCTACACTGCAGGACTCCCTATGAAGGGTCCCCAACAAGGCACAAGACTGTCACTGGTCCAGGACACAATACTGCCTATGCTGGGCCTGGGGCCAGTAGTTTTATTAGCACAAGGTATGGGAGGCTGCCTTTGCTAAAGAGCTCTGCTTTCCTCAGCTGTTTCAAATGAGGATATTGAAGAAGACAGCCATGTCACTGCACCCTGCAGTCTAGGTACGGCCACCGTGGACCTCTTCAAAGGTTGCTCCACCAGGAAACAGGCTCCGCTCACCCGCTCGTGCTCTGCACGCATCCAGCTGGGAATGAAGGCAACAGGGAAGAGGGGCCAGCAGCATGCTAAGGGCTTCATGTATTCAACAGCAGCGGCCCAGGAGTGACTTGGAGTGGCTCAGGAATGACTTATGCCAGGCACGTCTTATCCAGATCATTTTGGGACTGATGTGTGCAAAGCATGAGAGCGTAGGCAGGGCTTATCTCCCTGTGCCATGACTGAGAGCTTTGCCGCTGCAGTGTAGGCAGACCCTTGCCACCTCCGCTCCAGGCATGGCAGATATAACCACAGACAGATGAATGTGATCTTTGCTTGGTGCCTGTTAGCCTTTGGCTGTGCTTGGCTAACAGGCATATCCAGGGGCTGTAATTTTGAGAAATGCCTGGAGGTAGCAGAATTCAGGAACCAGGTAGGTTATAAGGTGCCTTTGACACTGATACTGGTTTTATGACACATTGGGTACAGCTACATGAGATGCTTTAAGGCACATTATCCTAAATTTAAAGTGCATTAGGGTGCACGTCTACACATGCATGCCCTTAATGTGGTTTAAAAATGGTGATTTGGGGCTAATCATGCCTAAAGTTGATACCTGAAAATGCAGGTATCAAATTTAGGTGAGAATAGTTAAAGCGCATTAACGCATGTGTAGACACATTAAATCGCATTCATGCTGTGTATGTGGACTGACTTGGGATTAACTTTAGTTCCAAGTCAGTCCACACAGCGTTAATACACATTAACACCTGTATGTGCAGATGCCTGCTTAAACCTGTTTAATGAGCATTAAGCTAATGTGCATTAAAACTTAGGTGTGCTTAAATGCACGTGCAGATACATACGCTCATTATAACCTGCCTGATTCTGAATTCTCCGCACTCGTGAAAGGTGAGAATGACCCTCCTCCGTTTCGATAGGCCTTGTCCTCCCAGTAATCAGCTTCTTGTTGTTTGTCTGCTACCCCTGGGAATTTCTTTCCCTGGTCTTAAGCTCCTTTTTACTACACTGTATTGGCTTTTGCTGCTCAGGCCTGCCGAAGAACGCCTTGCATTCAAAAGCTTGTCTAACTCTATCCCAACTATGCAGCTGTTCCAGTAAGAGAGATCACCCTAAGAACTGCTTGCCTTTTGCATAATTTCTGCACCATCACAGCTACAACACCACTCTTTAGTCATACCATTTCATCAGGATTTTTTAAATCCCCCTAGGATGGATTAGAGAGAGCCTGAGCCACATTTGAATAGCTCTCACATTTGGATGGTGTGCGCACTCCTGCAGACATTGGCTTTCCTCTGGATCCTTCCAAAGGCCCAGGCGTCAGTGGTGCTGAGTACACATATGATGGGTAGCATATCTCACACAGCCCTGCCTTACCCCATGCAACTGAGTACCTGCCATTGCATTTTACTTAAACTGATATTTCCATGAGCATTAACATCTGCTAGCAGCAAGCACAGGGCAGCGCTTGCCAAAAAACCCTGGCCAAGTCATGAATGTAGCTGTGGGTATAGAAGCCCTCCGTGCCATTTCCTTACCAAGGTAGGCGCCGTGATTTTTCAGCTCTTCGGGGAACTCTTGGAGATACGATTCCCGATGGGGAATAATTCTCCCGCTGCTGGTTTCCTTTAGCACTGCGCCGTTCCAGTCGTAGGCTCCCACGGCCCCCAGCAAAATCCCGTCCTGTGGGGAAAACAAAGCTCTCAGAGCATCTTGCAATGTAACCGTTGGGACCCAACACTTTGCAGTCCCAGCAAGCCTCGTGGGCGGATGGAAAGCCAATAGCACAGAAAGGGGCATTGCCACGAAGCAGGACATCCTGGGCTGGCTGTTGTAGCCCCCCAGTGCAGATACATGTGCATCACTGCACACACAAGTGCAAGGTGAGCTTCCTAGCTGAATTCACAAGAGCACTTGCTAGCTGGCCAAGTGATTCCTTTCCAGGAGAAGAAAACACCCTATTTGCAGCTCTCTGGGCCACATCTCCCCAGGCGCACCCATTCTCTGCTAAGAGCCACCTCTGCTATATCCTGTGCTCCTGACAAGCAGGCATCAGGTCCCAGGACTTCTGGACACATCCTCGGCACTCAGGTGGTCCCGCTACTCACGCACAGCAGTCCGATGCATCACGCATGCCACGAGGACCAGCTTCAGCCATGCTTTTGGTAAATGCATCCTCGTGGGGTGCTCTGCTCCCACAGTTAGCTGCTCCAGACAGCAAGAAAAGGCAACGGCCAGCGTGATGGGTGACCTTGCCCTGGGGGCTGCTCTAAGTTATGCCTGAGGCCACGCTGGCCCAGGCAGCCTAGGACTGGGAAAGCACAAAAGTGTCTGCCAGGACCTTTCTCCAGTCCCCCTGGGGTGCTGGATCCAGCACGGTTCAGCTGGACCCTGGGACTGGGCCCAGTATTAACTAGGCTGGAAACCAGTCTGTTCCATCATCATGTGCGGCAGCAGCCAGCTCATCCTCGCCTGCGGAGGAGCTTAATTACAAGGGCATCTAAAACCCAAGTCTGACTCAAAGGAGCCTAAGCCAATCCTATGCTAAAAATAACATGAGATAATGGGGCTCAGTGCAATGCTAGTTGCTTTCCCTGTCCCCGGGGATTGCCAACGGGGACTCCCAGAGCTCGTCCACACCGCCAAGGGGGAGCTGCTCGAGGGTGCTTGGGTGGAGATGCTCCCAGAGCTCCCTTAAATCACATTGCCGTGCACACAAAGAGCCTGTGCACATCCGCGTGCGTGCAGCTCAGCTGGGACTAGCAGTAAAAAGCCATTCTCTTGAGTGGCAATGAACGTTACCGGCCGTGACACGTGTTGCTCCGTCTCCACTGAAAACCACCTCCTGGGGTTGCGAACGGGGCTCTGATTTAGGAGCCCGGCTCATCTGCTCCCAAGGGCTGAGCTGCTGAAAGCTGAGCCGCCCCACCTCGGGCCCACGTAACCTTCCTCCTGAAACCCAGGCCTGCATCAAGGCAGAGTTGGCCCGAGCGGGTGTTGAGATGTGAACCACGCTCAGGCCAAGGGCAGGGCAGGGGGATGGGTCCAGTTTGAAGGCTGGTCCCTTAAGATGCTGGCATTGAGAAATCCCCCAGCCTTTCCAGAGCTGCAGGATACGGCCCAGATGGAAATTGCACTTGGATCCAACAGTGAGGGGTCAATCAGTCCAAATCTGCCTCCCCCCATCTCCTCCACATGCAGATGGAAGTGGCGGGCCGGATTCCGGGGTGATTTCTGGGCTTATCTCTGTTTAAAATATCCCTCGCCATATAGAGACAATGACTCCTCTCCTTGGGCATGTGGAAACGGCTTGATTGAAGCCAGATGTCCGAGAGAAATGAGAAGAACAAGGAGGATCCAGTAAGTCTTTTTTTTTTTTTTTTTTGCCTATAGGAAATTTATCAGCGTTTTTGGGAGCTTCCCTGCAATTTTAATTCCAAGGCCACATATGTATTTGGCTTGATGACTCTATAGGTTATAGGAAAAACATAAAGGAGTCATTCCCACAAATCACTCAGGCCATCTACAGACAGCAAAGGGAATTTTGCAAGGGAAGCAGCAAGCAAGCAAAAATCTCCAAAGCGTTCCTCGAAAGATGTGTGCATTCAAAGCACCAGAACGATACGTTCAACCAGGTCTTTTCTTTCCAACAGTCCCCTTGTCTTTGCAACAGTCGGCATGATCTTAGTGCGATCCTCCTTTGCGTTGGGTCACGTTGCATTTCACCGGTTTGCTTGATGTCTTGTGAAGAGCACCTGGCATTCGACAGCAGCTCGGTTTCTGTGCACCACGTCCCGGTGCCAAGTGAGCTGACTCTGAAGCATCCTCCGGCGCGCCAGCTTTTCCAGACTTCCCAGCTTTGGCAAGATGACGGACGAACAGAAATCTATCCTCGAGAAACAGAAATGCAAGGCTGGAGACGGGTGAAACGCTCCAGGTTCTCCACGCCAAGAAGTAGCGCTGACTGCTCCACTACCCTCCTGGATGCTGGACAGCAGATGTGAACAGGTGCGGAGAAAGGCAGGATGAAAAGCAACGTGGAGGAAGTGGAGCTTTTTAGGCAGCCGCTCCGTGAGTCACGCTGGAAACTTTCAGCCCCGGGGCATCCAGCGCCAAGTCTGCAGAGAGCTAAAGGTCCACATCACACCCGGGTCTGATTTAAGAGCTCAGCCTGCTCTCAGCTCCAGACAGCTGCAAGCATTTCAAGCTGTGTTGACTTTTTAATGCCAGAATCACCTTCCTTTCTTGGCCTGGTCCAAAGCCCAGCCAAGCTGAAGGATTGATGCCAGCTGACGGTGTGCACGTGGAGTCTGCCTGCAGCCTCAGCACAACGCACGGGCCCCGGGGTACGGACAGGCCACCGAATGATGGAGATACAGGGAACTGACTGTGCGGAAGCTGCTGGTGGTGACCGTCCACGTGTGCACATGGCTGCCCTAAAGTAAGGGGAAGCAAAAGCAGGGCAGCTTAGCTCTCCGTGAGTGTTTGTCTGTGCATGCCCTCACCTCACTTCTGCACCCGGGTGCAGAATCACGTCCCTCCTCCTCTGCGTCCTGGCACGGCATTTCCAAGGCCAGAGAAGCAGGAGCGTTGAGCGCTCAGACCATGTCCTGCAGGGACCTTTCTGCCCCGCAGGCCCCCAAGGGGGTGTGGGAATAGCTAGGTGAAGCCCCTCTCGCTAGCTGCCCAGCCTGGCAGGGCATGTGGGTCTCAGCTGGGGGGACAACGGGGGTGCTAGAGGCTTTAGTGATGCTATAGTAATATAATAATACTGCAGAGGCCTGTGTCCAATAGAAGACAGACATTAGTGGTGCACGCCCCATCCCCTCTCAGCATCCTCTAACCCCATTTCTCCCATCCCATTTCTCTAATGCTCCTGTCCTGGAACCACAGGAGCCAAGCACTGCCCAGCTGCTCCAAGGGAGCCTGGGAAGTCCTCTGAATGCATGCACCTAGGAGCAGAAGACCTCCTGGTCTAGCTCTCAGGTTCCCCCGTGCTGGGATGTGTCCAAGTTGCAGCCCAGAGGATCATGCGGGCTGAGACCTGCTTCACTGGTTCTCCATGGCAGCCTCTAGCATGCCTCTTTGGTTTCGACGGCACACGGGACAGTGGTGAGCATACCATCACCCGTGCTTGGGGAGATGGCAACAGGCCTCTCGGCCCAGCCTCGGGGAAGGAGGACGGACTTCCCACTAATGACCTGGGTCCACGGTGCAGCTCCTGGCTCTGCCACAGACTCCTGCTGCGAGCTGAGTCCTGTCCCTTGATGTCTCAACACTTCGTCAGGTTGGAAGGGACCTCGAGAGATCAACTAGTCCAACCGGGCATCGAACCTGTGACATTGGCTCACCGCTTCTTCTTTCTGGTTTATTTGGACAGTGAACACTAGCATTGCCCTTCCCTTCTCCACCCAGAGCCAGTCGCTTGAGAAAGAGAAGCCCACTGCTGAGGCTACATAATCATCCGCCCCTTTCATTTGGGGTTTGTTGGATAACGAGTTTGTAAATATGACAAGACGTCAGATAAACATCCCCGCCAAGCTCTGGGCTGACGGCCTCCCTGGCCCGATCCCTGCTAGTGCGAACCCCCGTGCAAACTGCTTCCTCCAGCTTATCCGGACTAGCTCCCTCCGGGGAGGTTCAGGTGCGGTCTCCAGGATGCCACGTACCGATCAGGTAACGGGTGAAGGCTAAACTCGACTCTGGGGAAAACTGATGCGGCTGCCCTGACTTTGCTGCGGCTGTGGCAGGGCTGGGTTGGGCCGCTAGATGCCCGATGAGGATGGCTTTCATTTTAAAGTGTATTTGTTGCATTCTTCACAGAATAGCGAGAGCTATTGAATGCTATAAAGAATGAAATGGAAACACAGGACTGTTTCTGGATACTTGATCTAGGCCTCGGAAGAATAGAGGGACCTGCGAGAACGTGAGCTCTCTTTTGATTCCAGTGCTACAGATCAGAAACAACTGGATACAGCACTACAAGAGCATTAATTCATGGACCAGGAAACAACCCACCACGCCTGCTTTCCATAGGATGGCTACCCCAAAAATATGCCAACAGGAGACGCACAAAGCTGCTCGCTTACTTCCACAATGTGTGATGAAAACCCAGTCTGGGACATCTCCAGTCCAAAGGAGATTTCATTCTTGTTGGTGCCTAAAATAAAAAAAAGAGGAGTTGAATGTAAAGATGCTGTCTGGGTAAGATGACCGGTTATCCGCAGGGACGAGATAAAACGAACTCCTGCCTTATGTGGGTCGTTTGCAAGGAATGGTTATCTCCTCCGCCGCGGTCTCTGGACTTAATTACACTCAAGTCAATTTATATGAGCCACGGATCAGACAAGTACACAGTGCAAATCCTGCCGCTGTAGAAATGACTCATTTTCTCACAGTCGTAAAAACCTGTAGCTTAGGATAATCCCACCATATATGGTAGAGTAGAGCAAAATATTCTGGGAAAAAACCTTTTTCACTAAAAAAAAATTTTTTTTAAAAAATCATCAAAAATTGTGGCTTGCTAATCCACGGGGAGGGGATCAAATTATTTTGGCCGGGAAGAGACAAAAATTTAAAGCGTCAAAATGTTCCTTCCCTTCTGCCCGATTTGAATGAAATATTTCGCCATTTTCTTTCCACCCAGCAATGTTTTGTTTTGAAATTAGCTTCATCCCATTCAAATAAAAGGTAAAAAAATATGGCAGAAAAGGAACTATTTGGCTTGACCTGAAATGAAATTATTTTTGGGAAAACAGAAACGGTTTAATTTCGGGTTGACCTGAAAAAACAAAATGCTTGGTTTGACAAAGAAACCAAGAGAGCAATGAGCCCAACCTTTCTGTAACGTCTGGCATTCGAGTGTCTCCCTTACGCAGGCAGGATTATGGTGATTTTGGGCTGCTTAGATCTTGCCACACAAGAATGGATTTCCATGGGGTTAATAAAGAAAAAAAGCACTAAATTGACTCGAAGGCTACGCCTAGATCAAATTTCAAAGGCCTTCGACACACCAGGGAAGCATTAGCATTCTTCACTTCAGGGACTTTTCCCATGGGAAACGTTAGGTGACCCTCACGTGGGGGTTGTTGCTGGTCCCTCTGCGTTGGACACGTGCAAAGTGTTCAGCAGCAGGGGTCTCCTATCCCACGTAATTAAAAAAAATGTAGCTCGTTAAGTTATGATTTAAGGGATTCCAGAACAAAGGACATTTTTCATGTTGGGAAAATGCCCAGCAGACTCCAGTCATGTTGGAAAATTGGATTAAATGGAGGGTTGTAATGGCCTGCTCCAAATAAAGGGCAGTTCTGTTTGGAAACCGAAGCTGATTTTTATGCCCCTTCTGGCAGCCGGTCGTAGCCTTTGTAGACACAAGCCCTCCCCTCGCTAGACTCAAGACACCCCTCAGAAAATGCTGACTTTTAGCTTTTGCTCGTTTTTTGACTGTGGAGGGAACTCAGAAAGCCCACGACCAGTCAGAGTGGTTTGGGCACTGGATTCCTGTCCAAAACCTCGGGATTTCTCTTGCAGGTATTTGCACACCTACGTGTGCTAACACTGAGCGGGTGCGAATCACCGCCCTATGGTGTGACCTGTAAGGCGAGCTGAAGGAAGAAGTGCCAGTTTGAGCAGGTAACGCAGATCACTCACCTTCCAAACTAAATATCCTTTCTCCCAGGGCATCCACGATATCCTTGAGCGCGGCTTCATCGGTGACGTTAAAGAAATGCTTGTCATCCGGGTCACTTGCTATAAATTTTATTTCGTTCAAAAACGTTTCCGGGTTGATTCCTCTTCTGTTGTAATAGCCCAGCACCTGCGTTGCAAACACAAGTCTCCGAGTCCTCCCGCGCATGTTTTACAAAACACTGCAAGCCAAACCGTCCCTGCCTGCCTTTTCCCGCCCTGTTGCAGGCTGGGTCCAGGACCTGAGCACTGCAATCATCCACATCCATGCCAGAGGTTTTCTTTACACCACCTGATGGCACCTTGGCTTTGGTGATCTCATTGATGACCCTGTATTATTACCCGTTTGCCCCCGGGAAAGCAGAGGCAGAGAGAGGGCAAGACAGCAAAGGCATCCTGACTCCTACCTACTCTTAACCGGAGGTCTTGTGTGAATCTAGTGGGAGTCAAAGGGCCTCATTTGTCTTCTTGCCTCTGCCATTGACTTGCTGCTAGGCTTTGGGCAAGCTAATTTCCCTCTCTGAGCTCAGGTTTTCTGCCGGTAAAGCAAGGGTGAGGACGCACCCCAGCTTTGGGAAGCACTCGGAGAGCTGCGACAAAAACCCCTCCGTAATAGTTCAGGATCCAGTGCAAAGGCGTCCCAGACACCTCCAGACCTTACAAATTACAATATCACCTTTGTTACTGCCGATAAGAAACTAAAAGCCCTGGCAGCTCTTTTGCAGGTGACTTTTGCTCAGAGTTAGGACAAGGTTGGGCTGTGCCAGTGCTCCTTCTGGGGCTTAAAGCTGGTGGTTTCTAGCTGAAGGGTCTTGTCCTTCCGCTCAGGATCAGTCCGGTGCCATATTCAGGGACCCCGGGTCACATTGGTATGGGCTGGGGTGGGGGGTTGCTTTCCTCTGTAGCAGTGGCCCTCTCCCTGGGATCTCTTGAGTGTATATAAAGAGCCTTTTAGAGCAGCGGGACATTGGCTGCCGCGGTCCCCCTCCTTTTCCTGTGACAGGTGTGGGTGTGATGACTTGTGTTGCGTCAGGGTTGACAGTAGTTTCACTCAGGTGATGGATTTGTCTGGGAGGGTTTGCACAGGCCTGATCCAGGGGCTGGACTAGATGGGACCTCTGGAGACGGGGCAGGGACTTACAGCCACAGCGTATCTGGTGACGTTGTCCCGCTCGCTGTCCTCGATCACCTTCTCCAGGTCCGGGCTGTCGTGGGACTCGCCATCGGTTATCACAATCATCACTTTCTTGGCTCCTTTCCGCCCGCCTTTCTGAAAGGCTTCTGAGCTGAAACGGCAGAAACACGGGGGCGTTCAAAACAGACAGCTGATGCTTAGCTTGCCCGAAGGGGAGCGCTGTGCTGAGACCCCCTCTGATCAGAGCCCCCCTGTATACGGACCCCCATCAGGGCACGTTTCACAAGCAGTCCTGAGCTCAGACCCCTCCGTGAAACGCTCCCCGTCGTGTCTGAGCTCCTCTTGTCTGAGTCAGGCCACAGCGCTCATCCCACCCGGACGGACCTGGATCCAAGTGCCTGAGTCACTGACCACAGACGGTTGTTTTAATGGGCTGCTGCTTCCTGTGTTACAAGGGCAACGTGCCAGGATGCAGGCTCTGCCGAGAGCTTTCTGCCCCAAACCAGGGGTCTTCTCCCCAAGCAGACCCGGTGGCCGTCCTGGCCTGGAGGACTGGTGCAGCTGACCAAGCACGGACCCAGCCCTTCATTAAAATGGGCCTGCCAATTAGGTCATGCATAACCAGTGCATGAAGGCTGAAGTTGTCTTAATTGCACGTGGCTAATTAGGCCACGAAGCAAGATGAACCATGATCTGCAGGTTGGTCTTGAGGCCGGTCTGCAGCAGAGTGGACGGGGCTGGGCTGGGCGAGCCGTGTCCCCGGCTTGACCCATATTCCAAAGGGGGAGATGTGGGGGACAAACAGACCTGATCCTGGCTCCACCCCACCCACGGCAGGGGTGTGGAAAGCCGGCTCCATCAGACAGCTGGGCATTTCCCTGCTCGGTGCCTCCTGACCACAGGCCCAGCATGGAGGTATGACAGAGATGGCCTGGGGGCAGGAAACCTGGACAGTGCACAGCTGGAAACCCCTGGCTAGAGGGAAAGCCCCCGGGGACCATCAGCAGCCTCAGGCAGCTGCAGGATGGCATGGGGGTGTCAAGGTGGGATCCCCTCGCCCTGAGCATCCCTGCAGCTGGGGAATGTGCCCAAAAGGTGAGGAGCTATCATTAAGGCCTTGTCTAGAAGGATCCCCTAGTGCAAGGGGCTGTCGTTTTTGTAACCGCACGTCTCGAAAGAAAGAACAAAAGGCCAGACTTGACCCTCGCAGACAGTTTAAATGCATCTCTCTGCTTTACCGAGCAAACTCGATGCCGTAGGCCGTCCTGGTCTCGGTGCCTCCTCGCTGCTCGATGTGGCTAGCGGCTTCCACCACGTCTTTGACGGATCTGTAGTCATTTAGGTGAAACTCGTGGACAACGTCTTCTCCATACTGGACAACGCCCACCTAGGAACGAAAGGAGCTTTACATAGGACCCGGACAGGTCACAGCATAGCAGTCGCCTGAGAACAAAAAGGGCGGTTTGACCAAGCAGGTGAAGTGTCAGCCCAAGTGCATTTGCTGCCTGCTGCATGATTTACTAGCAATGGGGGGGTTGGAGGAAGGGTGGGAAGGAACAAGGACATCTGCAAGGGAAGCAGGTCTTTCTCTACCTGCGCTGCGCTGGGCTCCAAGTAAAATCCCTAGCAGGCATGTTCCTACTGCGAAGATGACAGGATAGCTTCCGTTAGTGACCTGCACACATTAAAATGCATGAGGGCACTTGGCAATTTGCATATGTTTAAAGGAGTGGAATTAAACAGCTTCTTGTGGTGGCAAAGCTGAGGCTTCTTGTAGTCCCGGGCCCAGAAGAACATGCTGCAACTCCGTGCAGGGAAAACCCCCGTGCCAAGTGGGTTCGGAGGGCAGGGGACAGAGAAGAGCAGCAGGAAAAGGAGGAGGCCTCGCGGTGCAGAGACAGCAGGGACAAGGGAACCCAAAAGAGGGCTTGCAATAGTATTTCTGCCAATGCTTGAGTGGAAGGTAACGATCCACTAAAAATGTGCAATGATGGAGCGGGTCACAAGCTAGGTCTGCTCTGAGCTGGAAGACCTGGCAAAACAGCAGCTGGGAGTTGGATACCAAAATCTGTCCCTTCAGAGGGCATCCTCTAGACGCCTCTTGCATGCAACGTGCAGGGAAGGCGCTGCATATACGTGCATTCATGAGGGTCCTTTGCTGCACGCAGTTGCAATGAAATATGGCCAAGTCCTCACCACCTCTGCCTGCCTTTTCCCCCAATGGCCGGTGACAACACGAACCCAGCATTGATCCTACGCTACCCACGCCCAGCCCTCAGCAGTGGCAGCTCATAGCAAAGGACGAGGGCAGGTCCGGGTTTGGCTGAGAGCTGAGATGCGCGGGCCATGCTAATGACCACACTTACGAGCACCTGCAGGGTTCAGCGGTTTCACTGGTCCCAGATAGAAGCCCCTTCTGTCCCCTTCTCCCCTGCTTTTCCTGCCATCTCAGTCATGCACTTGGGCACAAACCATGCACTTGGGCTCTTGCAAGGCCCAAGGGAGCTGATAAGAAAATGAGGAATTGCTCTTCTCTGCTGCAAAAAATACATCTCCAGAGAGCAGGACTTCTTAAATGCCGCAAGACTGAACTCTCCATCCTCCGCCCTCGCCTGCTCTCAGCGTGTGGGTTGCTCCTTTCTCCATTGCTCATTTAAGAGCATTAATGGGAACATTATTTCCATAGGTTTGGCTTTAACATCTATACACTGAAGGTTTGTTTTGATAAAGCACTTTGCCAAACTACAGTACTCTGGCAAAAGAAGGGCCCCTGCTCCTCATCAATAGGCCAGGGAAACGTGTATCATGTGGAACAACATACATGCACATGCACCGGCTCGTCACAGAGGTGCTTACTTGTATCTGTCCAGGGCCAATGTAGAACTTTTTCAAGATGTTTATCAGGAAATGCTGGACTTCAACCCAAGGATATATGCTGTTTGATCCATCCAGAACGATGATTATGTCCATGTACGTTTGGCACCCTGTGAAAAATATCCAGAAAGACCTTGGCAACCATTGTTAAGTTGAAATTTATGGCTATATTCCTGGCAGTCAGAGACTTACTCATGCTGCTTGTTTGAAAAGTCTTATTTCAGTTAAAGACCTTCAGGTTGGATTCACTTAAGCATGATAGAGGGCGTGCACCCCCATTCATTATCAGCTTGACCAGGACAAAAGGCTGAGGAACTTTTGGAGAATGAAACTCAGCAGCCTCAGCTTTCTGCTTCAAATCTGGTTGCATATATAACTTCAGAGCAACTGAGCCATTGAGGCCAGATTTTTGGTATCATTACTCAACACTTTGCTCTTGATTTGAGTGAAGCAATTCATAGACGCTCAGTTCAGTGAAATGCTTAAGCAGATGCTTAATTTCAGTGTGCCCAAATGCCTCCCTGAAGTCCCTGGCAGAGGGAGGTGGTGCTCACCCGGCAAGCACGGCAGCATCTGAGCCTTGGAAGCTCCTGGGGGCAAAGACCTTGTGTTCCTCTGCATTTAATGCTTTACTCAGCCTATTGACAGAGCTCAGTTCATAGATTCAGAGATGTTTGGGTCGGAAAGGACCTCAGTAGACCACAGAATCGGCCTCCTGCCCTGGGTAGGAAAGGGCGCTGGGGTCAGATGATCCCAGCCAGGTGCTTGTCCAGGCTCCTCTTGAAGACCCCTGGGGTAGGGGACAGCACCACTTCCCTTGGAGCCCCTTCCAGATTCTGGCCACCCTTACCATAAAGAAGTTAACAATACAAGGTTGGTATTTCCTTAGGACAGACTCCCACTGAAGCCTCAATAAAGGCTGAGACTAATATATATATATTATACACACACACACTTCTCCAACCATATATATATCCTTATATATATATATATATATATATATATGGTTGGGGGGAATTTATACACATACACACATATATACATAGATAGATAGATAGATAGATAGACAGACAGACAGATAGATTGATAGATCAATAGATAGATCGATAGATATAGCTATAGACATAGATATAATTGGAGATATATGTGTATGTATGTAGATATAGATCTATCTATTGATCTCTCTATTGATCTATCTATCTATATTTGAAGGATTTAGAAAATGGCTTGTTTCAAAGATGAAATGGGACAGGTTAGTGCGGTATAGCTTTCTTTTGTGCCTTCCTATTCTGCAGTGTGGTTTGGATTACTGGTTGGAGGGGCAGAAGTAGGGGGGTCCTACCATGGACCATGTCACATTTATTGGTTATGTGATACTATCCAAAGGACCCAACAAACTCAGAAATCATGGGCAGTGAGCTTGAGCAGTCTCTCATTAGATGCTTTGAATGGGAGGATACCCTTTCTTTCGTTTCATGCTGTACCATAAAATGATGCTGGGTAACCGTTCTGCCAAGGTATTGGTGAATTTACAGCTCTCAAGAAGGTTGCTGCAGCAATCTTGGATGGACAAAAATTTGCAATGGCATCAGGACAGCAATGGGAGACCTCCACCCCACTGTCTACAGAGTTATATTGTGATGGGAAGTCAAAATAGACAAATTGCTAATGGGCTTTTCATGTTTTCCTCCCTGTCACCCCAAAATGGAGGTTTCTATAGAATGAGACCCATCATCTATAGATCTAGATACTGAATTAAGTGGCTTGATCCTTCGCAGGTGCTAAAGGCACAGATTTCTCACAATAATCACGATGGATTCAAAGCACATAAGACAATCAGACTACTGATTCAATGCCTAAATACAGGATCAGAGATCTAATTTTAGGAACCTAGGTCTGAAAACGCTGGCCAAAATTTTTCAGGTTTAGGAATTCACTTTGTTTTGAGTGGCCAATGCCTGCATTCCTTCCTTATTTTGCCTTCCTCCTATGCTGGATACTTTTATTTCTGTTTTTTTGGAAGAATGAAGTATTTTGTCTTCCCAACGTGTCACTCAGAAGGAAAATGTGTACCAGATGTCTGTGCGTCTATCCCCCTTTGAACCACTTTTCTGGAATAATTTCCTTTGCTATCTCACCGCCTCCTAAAAATACTGACATGGCTTTGTTTTCTCAATGGTATGTGAAGCGATTAAAGAACAAAAAATCTATTTAACTTCAAAAGCAGGGTTTGACTTAGAGGCTACATAACAGATCGCGTCTCGTACTCTGGAGAGCGGGAGCGACGGTCTTGGAGAATCTGAAGTTGGAGTTCACCCTGGAGCACATTCCTGTGGTGTAGTAAGAGCTTCCACACTCGTGGGACCAGAGAGGGCTGCACGCCTACAAAGAAATCAGGAAAAACAAAGCATCAGAGAGGGATTTAAATCTGTCCCTTTGGAGACCATTGCCTTGCAGGCTAGAAAGACCAAGGAGGAATGAGTGCAGTCCCTATATGCTTGACTCGGGAGCTATTCTGGCCAAGCACCTCTGGCGGATTGTAGACAAGGAGGGCTGGAAGGGACCTCAGGAGGTCACATCTAGTCCAACCCAGTGTCAAAGCAGGACCAGCCCCAACTACATCATCCCAGACAAGGCTTTGTCTAGATGGGGCTTAAAAACCTCCAAGGATGGAGACTTCCCCACCTCTCTGGGTAACCCATTCCAGTGCTTTGCTATCCTCCTCATGAGAAAGTTTTTCCTATACTATCTCCGTCTATGCAGAAAAGCACGCCCCAAATCATGCCGTGGTGAGACTGCATCTGCTGAGGATTAGGTGGGTAAGCAGAGGCATTTGCTGGGGCTGGTCCAGGCCTGGAAGATGGTGCAGAAAGTAAAAATGAGGGGGGGATGACCTCAGTGAGGAAGAAACCAGGATTTTCCTGTTTCCTAGATGCTTGTGGGTTGACCAAGCCCTTGGTTCAATTTTAGATGTCACCGTACCCTTCCTCAGGCCTGAGGAAGGGTATGGTAACACCCAAAAGCTTGCCTGTGTCCATCCCAATGATGCAGTTGGCCCAATAAAAGATATTGCCCACAAGAATTCATGCCTCTAGCATATTTCCTGGACCATCTCCTCAGCCCTACTGAGTAAGGAGGTGATCCCCAGTCTCTTTTCCAAATGCAAAATCCTGGGAGGGTGGATCAGTTGTGGGGTCCACCCAGGCAGGTGCAACTTTCTTGCCTGTGGCAAGGGGTCAGAGCTGGAATACCCTAGTATCCTGCCCCAATATTTTACACTGTAGAGCAGCTTCCTTCCAGGCTTCAGCCGGGGCTTAGAAAAATTCTCATCCTGTCACATAAAGATCTAGATTTGTATGCATTGGCAGGCACAGCAGACAGGGCCAAGATAGCAGCCTGCCAAGAGACAGCAGCGGTGGTATCAGAATGGCAGGAATGCGGGGACCCGATCTCCACGCTCCATTTCTCACGAACCCGTGACAGCATTTAGCACTAGGGACATGCAACTGCTTAGGACTGACTACCCCCAACCCATCGTCCTGCTGGCACAACGCACGCTGGGATGGGTGAGCCGCTCAGGCAGTTGCACCCTACCGCTTTTCTGTGAAAGAGAAAGGGGGGCTGAATTTTCACCCATCTGCAAGCTGTTTGTTCACTAGCTGCACTCAGAAAAGTGCCTGTAGGAGTTTGGTTGTGCTTGGCCATAGTCATGCTAAGGCAGAGTAAGCTACGGTGCCGAAAAGCAGTATGGGAGAAAGAGGCCTCCAGACTGTTGGATGACCCAGTAAGAAAGAATACATATAAATGCACTAACGAGCAAAAGGACATTGCAGGGAGGATGAAAACAGCAGCTACCAACATAAAAGTTTGACCTTACTAATGAAAGTGCAGGTGCTTGGACTTGGGAAACAGAACAAAGGAAAATGAATGACTTGACAGAGACATAAGAGTGGGCACAAGATGGGGGGAAGCATGCAAGTATAAATATAGGAGTTGGAAGACCTGTCTCTTGTAGAGGAGCATGAATAATGCATGGTGTCTCTAGCTGTCAAGGGCAAGCTTCACTAAGCTGGGCAGACCAATTACTGTGCTGCCCAACAAGAAGCAACCTACCTGAGCTTTGCTACTGAACATGTTATTTAATTTAATGAGGATTAAACCCCGTGACGTGTACAGGCGCCCATATTTCAGTTGCATTTCCTGCATTGCCCTCAGGTTGTGGAACGTGGCTTGTTAGTGCCGGCCTCCCAAAACATACAGACTTCAGCAGTCTGTGTATCAAAAGCAACAGCAACAAGATATCATCCGAGAAAACACTTTGCACATCTCAGAACAACACGGGAGTGCCAGCATGTGCTGTTGCATGCTTCCTGGTTTGCACATGCAGTCTCACATGTGTCAGGTGGGTTTCCAGCCACTTCATTGAATCATGGAGAAGTCGGGTTGGAAGGGACCTCCAGAGATTGTCTAATAGTGCTGTGCGAAATTTCGCCACCAGTTTTGTTTTGATGATGTTTCGACCTGCTTTGAGGCCAAAACAGCAAAATCAAAATGAAACAGATATGGTTGAAACAGCCTCGAAATGAAATGAGGCAAGTCGAAACGTTTCGCCGTTTCTACGCTGTTTTGATGTTTCGCCCATACACTATAATGGGGAAGGACAAAACAACTGATAACTTTTGTTATTTCTGGCCACATCTGGCTAAAACTTGCCGAAATAGTAGCACCTTCTGAGGGAATAAAGTGTGCCAAGTTTCAAGAAGATAGGTGCAGGGGGTTAGGAGAACCCACACTTCAAAATCTTGAGAGCCAAACTTGTGTCATGTGTATGTGTTAAGCCACAGGGGGTGAAAACTGCAGGGGTGGTGACCCCTGCTGAGGCCACAGAGCCTGCCAAGTTTCAAGGAGAGCTTTAGCTGCAGTTCCCCCCAAAGCCCTGCACTTATCTCCTTGAAACTTGGCAGGCTTTGTGGCCTCACCAGGGGCCACCACCCCTGCAGTTTTCACCCCCTGTGGTGTAACACACATACGTGACATGAGTTTGCTTTCAAGAATTTGGGGTGCAGTTTCTCTGAACCCCCTGCACCTATCTTCCTGAAACTTGGCAGGCTTTGTGGCCTCAGTAGGGGCTACCATCCCTGCAGTATTGAACCCGGCTTAACACATCCACGTGACATGAATTTTGCTTTCAAGATTTTGGGGTCCTGTTTTCCCAAACTCCCTACACCTATCTTCTTGAAACTTAGCAGGCTTTGTGGCTCATCAGGGCCTAGTGACCCTGCAGTTTTGACCTCACTGTGGCTTAATACATACACGTGACATGAGTTTTGCTCTCAAGATTTTGGGGTGCATTTTCTCTGAACCCCCTACACCTATCTTCTTAAAATGTGGCATGCATCACAATCTCAGAAGGGGCTACCATTTCTGCAAGTTTCATCCAAATCTGTCAGAAATGACAAAGTTATAGGCTGTTTTGACCTTCCCCATTATATCCTACGGGCGAAATGGCGAAACAGGGTCGAAATGGGAAAACGTTTTGACAGAACGAAATGAAACAGCTGTTTCAACTTGGAACAGAAGTCAAAATGAAACACTGTTCTGTTGAAATGTTGCAACGCTGGTCAAAATGGCATGCTTCCTCTTCACGCAGCCCTACCGGGTACGGCTATGCCCCCACCTGAGGCAGGACCACCCCATTGAAAGGTGATTCATTGTTCGGAGTGCCATGTCTTGCCCAGATGAAACCCAGCATGCAGAGGCCTGTGGCTGAAAGTCTGGCTCATGGTGCCAGCAGAATGTGCATTTGAAAGATTAATGGGTTTCAAAAACATGGTCTGGAGACTCTGCCACCTTGGAAAGAGTTTGATGACAGAGACCTTGCACCTATGGAGACTCACGCCCACCCTCAGAGCTGAATAAACCATGCGCGTGGTTTCTTTTATGAATTAAACAGACAGGGCAATAGCCAGAGGGCTGTCATTGCTGAGATCTTGGGGAGAGATTCAATATACGACCCCCCCCCCCCAAG
>NW_017728996.1:3605637-3617012 GCF_001723915.1 Gavialis gangeticus | reverse complement strand
TTGAGATCTTTGGGGGAGAGTCAAAATCCGCCCCCCCCCCCCCCAAGTTTCTAGGTGAGATATCTTGTTCCTTACCAGAAAGCTGTTGTCCTTGGGGTTTGTGGTCAGGCTCAAGCCAAGGCGCATGTTATCCTTGCGCTCCGACACGTTGGAAAGCGTGACTCTTCCTTGGGAAGAAATGTCAGAGTGAGGGACCCAGCCCACAGCCTCACCCTTGCAAGGGTCCGCTCTGCAAGCCACGAGGGCTCATCAGCAGCCCAATGCAAAGAAGGAACTGCTGTGTTTCCACTGAGATTGACCCCCGGGGTGCAATGCAAACACAGCTGAAGGGCTGCAAGGCTTCATCTGCCCGACAAATACAATCTCATCCAACACGAGCCCTGGGTGGCCAGAGGTGGCAAGGAGGAAACAACTGCCTGCTAGGGAATGAACCAAGCAGATCTACAGGGAAAGCTCAGGACCAGCCTGGCAGCTCCTTCCCTACTGTCAGCATGGGCAGGACATATTGCTGCTGACGTGTACTTGCACACGTATCCCATTCCTTGGAGCAGCCTGAAAGCCGGGGATGGCCCACAGTGCAACCTTTTAATTATGTTAATGCTAATAATTAACAATCTTTTACAATCTTTAACAAAGATGTTAATCCTTAATGCTAATGGGGAGGGGGGGAATAAATGAGCTTTAATCCCTTCATCCCCCCAGTCTGTGGTTAAGGAGGGAGCACAAAAACTAACTCAACGTGTGGCGGTTTGGCAATTTTCATTTCACACATGACAATGGTTTAACGTCTCCCAGTTACAGAATCAGCCCTTTGCTAGAACGTGCGTTCGAGCCAAGACAGCTCGACAAGGGATTCGGAGTAGATTCAGATCACCCCATCGGGTTTGTCACCGCTGCAAAACGTGGTGCCCCAAGGCAGGCATCAAGGAAGAAACTTGCAGGTAAGAGCCTTTCCATCTTGCACCTCCTAACAGCCTTCCTCAACGCCTGCAACATTTTAAAGAGAGAGGAGCACAAGCCGCTGTCCCCAAACCCAACCCGAGAGTCCAGAGCAGAACTGACCATCACTGAACAGATAGGAAGCCTGTAAAATAACCCGTATCCTTAAACACCTGAATTTTGTGAAAGCTTCTACTTGCTCTGAATTCAGATGTACCCTTCTGGGGCCAGGCACATCTCTAATTCGGACGTTATTTTCCATTTGAATTGGAATTGCATTTGTTCGCAACCAGTCGCTATGTAGAAACACAATAGTTTGGATCCTGGAGACTGCTCCCCCCCACCTCCTAATACAGGCAGTGCGGCGGGGAAGGGGGGCTAAAGCCTTTTTTTGTGCCTCCCTGAAGCAGGTACCACTGGGATGGTCATGAGATCCAGTTTAGAGCAGCCCTGGGGCTGCTCTACTGTGGTACTTGTTGACAGCACCCAACATCTTATTTCCAAGCTGGGGATCAGTCTGGATTATACTCAGACAGCAGCATGTGTTGGCTCTGAGCTAGCTGGCTTGGGCACAAAGAGCGGGTGAAGCTGGAGCACCATATATTAGCCTGCCCACACACCTGGGGGCTGACCCATGCTCTTGTGTCCTCACTCGTATTGCTCCCTGCCCAGCTGGATGACAGCTGGCATGGGTATGCCTTCAGGTGCTGACTGCAGAATAGTCCTAGCCCTAGGAGCTTCTAGTCCTCTCTTGCTCTAACTGCTCACAGCCCGTTCATTTATGAAGTTATGGTGCCATGCTGGCTCATGGGACACCCCGGGACAAGCGCATCCCTGCCGGAAACACTCAGGCACTTCAGACCCCTGGAGAACTAGGGAATGGGTTTGAGCACCCAGGGAAGGATCAGTCCTGGAAGAGGGGAAGGGGAGAGGTGAGGGAGGGGAGAGATTATCTGCCCCTGGAAATCAACCCCGGATCTCCCTCTGTGGCCACCTGCATGGAGGGGTCCTCTGGGCAGCTCAGCAGACCTCAGGTGTCCTCTCTTAACAGCAGCGCCTCTCACACGTCCCCCTTCCACCACCCAGCGAGGAAGGAAAGGTCAGCAGCTCTCACCTCTTTTCTCTGATCCTGATTTAAACTCATCCTGCAGGGCTAAAGCACTTGAAAGTGGACCCAAGCACCACCCTGATGACAAACGGCTCATAGATTTGTAGGGGTTAAGCCCCAAAGGGACCCGAGACCTTCTCTTTAGACTTCCTGTGTCCCCAAACAGCACCAGCTGCCTCTGTGAGAGGCCTGGAAACCTGGGTCTGTGAGAAGCGAGTCCCCCAGGATAGCATCCAGCCTCGATCGGAGGACACCCAGCAGCGGAGAACCGCCCCCCCATCCCTCTGGATAGCTGGTACCAGTGGTGCCTCGTCGCCTGACTGAATTCACCCAGCCTGCAGCTCCCCATCACCAGTTTCTGACTTCCTTGGCTGGACTGAAAAACCATTTTTGCCCTTGTGCCCAGGAAGCTATTTCCCCCATCGTCTCTGAAGCTTCGTTTTGGTGGATCAAGCACACAAGGTCTCTCGCTGTGCACCATTTTCTCCAGGCCTGGAGATATTCATCTCCGGGATGCACCTGCCACTCTGTGGGTCAGGCCTGTACTCCTTGTCCGGGATGACCAACTCCGCACGTGGCTGCGTTAGTGCACAGGTTGTTCCAACGGGCCTCGATTTACCAAATGGCACAGATCAGTGCTTCGTCGCTTCTACTGCATATTTATTAGCTGGCTAAAAGAGGCTCAGTCGACACGCCTGGACCTTCAAGATATCATCACAAACTGTTATTGTCCTCAGACAGAGGTCCAACCTGCTGGAATCTTTCAGGCATAATTTGTTTTTAAGGGAAAAGTGGGATTTGAGCCAAATTAAAAATGTTCACAGGCATGTTCCTATTACTTCGAAAACAACCGTGATTTTTCTTGGACAATAACACCCCTGCCACATGGCATATTTTTGGTCACCCTCCCCCCCCACTTTTTTTGTTTAATTTCTGATATGTTTCAACCCCAAAACCATTTTGGTTGCTGAAGATAGATTTGTGGGGTTTGGGAGTTTCTGAGAAGTTGAAGTTTTCTGCTCAGCTCTGGAAAGAAAGTCAGGACTGTTTGCATGCCTAAGCTCAGAACTGGGGTGGAAAATCCCGTAACTGCTCCATTATCAAAAATCACAGCCTTCACCTCAAAGCCTTTCAATGCTGCCGGGAAAGTCCCCAGTTTGCTGCGTGCTTAGTGTCTCGTAGCAGAGATGTTGCCGCACCGGGTAACCAGCAGTTGAAATATTTCCTCCGAGCTCCCAAGATCCCGGTGTGACATCAGGGTGGCTGAGGTCAGGCTGCGTGAGTCACTCCCATCTCTTGTCAGTCTTGGCAAGCAGGAGAGGAAAGGGATTTAGGAATGAGTCCTCTGAGTTGCTTGGGAAGCAGGGAGAAGAGCTGGCCAAGTTGTGTCTAACCCCACATGACCCTGGGTATCCAGGGACTGTATTTTGCATGCATCCATCAGGGCAAATGTTGCTCCATAAGATCATTAGAGCTGGGAAATGCTGGCTGAGGTCCATGCATTTTTTACTGTATCTAAGCAAAACTGTTGCTAGCTCAATGCTTAGCTAATGCTCTTCTGGTCTCAACTTCTGCTAATTGATAAGGTTTGGGAGACAAGGAAGCTTGAGGGGGGTTTGCACTGATCCCACTCCTCCTAGCTGTCGTGCTGGGCCACTTTCCCTTGCAGTGACATGGTGAGACCCATGGGCGTTTTGTTCGTGTTGCTAAGACCACTATTAAATCCTAGTGCGGTGGGAAAAGGCTGAGGATGCTTTCAGTCTTGGACCGTTCCAGCTGCCCACTCCCTGCAGCTGATTGCACAGCGTTTCCCCTTTCTCTCATACATCCTATCGTGGAGGTCCTACGCCTCCCTGGCGGGATATGGGGAACTCTCACCTCGGAGCTGTTTCGGGTACCCAAGGGGGCTGGAGGTTGCAAGACACAAAAACCAAATGCCTCCATTTCTGCTGAAGTTGAACTAGCCTGTATGGCCTTTCACCTTGGGGATGGGAAAGCAGATGCCATGAGGCCGAAGCTGCCTGGAGACAGGGACTAGCAGGGTCTTTAAATACTGCGGGCAAAACCCCCTGCCGCGGGAGAGCCTGCAGTGGAGCAGGCGCCTCTGGGAGATGCTGCACTAAGACATGCAAACACAGGACATCAGAATGGCTCAAGCCTGGGCTCCAGCCGGTCCATCTCCCCCAGGGCCAGCATGGGGGCAAGGTGACTGAATGGGCACCTCAGCCAGAGTCATGTCCTGAAGTAAGAGGGGCCAGATTCCCTTATGCCTGCTCCCCAAACTCAGCCTTTTAGGCCCTGATGTGAACAGCTGGAGGTACATTCCTAATGCCCTCAGCACTTTCCTGCAGCAGTGAGTTCCATTGGTTAACAGGGGTTTCCTTTAATCAGATTTATATTTGCTACATTGCAGTTCCACCAAAACCTGCTGTTTTGCCCCTGGAACAGGGATGCTCCCAAGACCCAAGGAGAGTGCCCAGGGCGCCAGGCCCTGCCTGTGCTTCTGCTCTGTCTCCGGGTCATGGAGAGAGGCCTTAGCAGCTTTGCCACATGCTCCCGAGGGTGCAGGAGGGCTGCGATGTGCTGTATCTCCCTGCTCCTGCAGCCCTAGTCCTGGCTGCCCTGCTCAAGGATCCCAAGTCTAGGACAGGGCACCGTAGGGTACAGGATGGGGGGCAGAAACTTAACTGGAGCTGTGAGGCTCTCTCGGCATATACAGGCTCCCCTCCAGGTGTGCAACCCCTCTGTTTTGAGCACAGATGCCCCTGCCTGCGTTACGGGTAATGGCTCGTGTTACTGAATCTCGAGGGTGATTTTTGCCCCACACGTCAGCTTCGGCAAGGAAAACACACCAGGTGGTTTCACTTATTTCCCCGGCACTTTCCCCTTCTGCAGTGTTTAGGTTGCCAACAGGGGAGGAAGACGGTTTCAACCCCCACCTGCAACAGCCCTGCAGCGGGGGCAAGCTTAGGCCATTCACCCCATCTCCCTTGCGGTTTGCATTTTGTGGAACAAAAAGCTAAATTTAAGGTTAAAAGTGAACTGGCCCCAGCTCTTTCAGCTGCCTTCGGTTTGGATTTAGGT
Organism: Gavialis gangeticus; assembly: GCF_001723915.1. Classification (NCBI taxonomy): domain Eukaryota; kingdom Metazoa; phylum Chordata; order Crocodylia; family Gavialidae; genus Gavialis; species Gavialis gangeticus. Next base: position 3,611,881 of record NW_017728996.1, on the reverse strand, counting down.
CACAGCAGAGAATCAGCCCCGGAGTAACGTTATCTCGTGATCTTTGGGGCGTTTCTCACAGCTGTCCCCAGAAGTGGTGTCAGAGTAGGCAGGCGGTGCCATAGGGCGCTTGCACAAGCTATGCGCTGTCAAGAGTGTAAAATTGTTCTGAGATGTCCTCTAGTGCCTTTTACTAGTAATAGCACATTAACCCATTATGAGTGTTAAGTGCGCTACATGCAAAATAGTAACATCAGTCATCGTGGTACATTGGAAGAGTGAAATAAATCTAGAGAATATCTTCAGCTAGAAAAAGCCGATAACGTGAAGAAGTGCCTGTAGACTGCGCAGGGAGGTGGTGGACTCGCCCTCCCCGGAGGCTTTCAAGAGGAGGTTTGGACAGGTTTGATTTAGGAGCAGCATCCTGCATTGGTGCTAGGGCTTGGAGCAGATGGCCCTGGAGGTCCCTTGCTATCCCATGATGCTGTGTGTCTACATGACTAGAGCAGAACCTCAGCTTCCACTCTGGAACAAAAAGATAGTCTCTCTCTCTCGTGGCTGCAGAGACAGAGACAATCTCAAAGGTGTGACCTGAGTGTATGGGGGAAGCCTTCAAAGCCACAAAATAATTCAAAAGAACCCCCTATATATCCATATTTTCCAAATCTTGTGCTTTTAACACAGCCCCATGATCTGTATAGGGCTCTACTCCCAACCCGTGGGCCCCGCAGAGCTAGCAGGAGGGCTCGTACCTAGGTTCAGCTTGGTGCAGTTGCTTTTGGTGTCGCCGTTCACTGGGCACTTGTAGACGTCTCCAGTCTTCTGCTGCCCGTTGGTTTCGTAGGGAGCTCCCACCACCAGCCTGGACAAAAGAAGGGTCTGTCAATATGTAGGAGGCTCCTTGCAAATGCACATTTCATCACAAGCACGAGAACTGCTGCACCAAAGGCACTCTCAGGAATGGACTGAATTCTCCTTCCTGCAAGTGCCAGAAAAAAATAAAATACAGTGCTAACAAATGCATTTAGTTGGAAAAGAAGCACATGCAGCATTTCTCTTCGTAGGAGCTCCCCCTAAGCCTTGCATGACTAAAGCTGGGCTGAAAACACTTCAGTCACAATTGCTATGCAGAAGAATGCCTTGGCGGACACATCCGACATTCCCCAAAGACCCCCGGAGTATGCAGCAATACATCCTTTCCCTCTGAAAGGACGCCAGCATGTATATATACAATGAGGCTGCAATTTCAACATGCCTAAAAGGTTAAGGGATTTTCAGTGGGAAGTGGGTGCTGAGTCCTGTTGGCAGCTTTTGCAAACAGCCTCAGCTTCACAAACAGGGAGAGAGAGAGAACAAGAGAGCTGTAAATGAACCAGGCTTGGCTCCTTTCTCCCATCCTTTACTTGCTACAATAGGTGTCTTCACAAGTCTCTGCTTTTCCTGGTCAGATGGGAATTCTTGTGCAGTTCCTGAGATCCTACCACGGTTTGTTCTTCAAGGACCTAAATAAGTTGGAAACACCTGGTGGGGGTGGGGGGGAAAAAAAATCACCCGAAAGCACTTCCCACATGGTTGTGACACGTCCAAGGAAGTTACCTCAGCTTCTAATACTTCTGCAGAAAGCCGAGCATCCTCTGCACCCAGTCAAAAGCAAGACGCAAAACATCTATTTTACCTAACCTCTTCCCAGCTACAGGAAACAATGATACAGGGCTAACTTCTCTTCGCAATCAAGAGCTTTCCCGTGACTCAGGAGAAGATGCAGGAGTAAATCCAAGACAGGTCTGGGACTTAAATGAAATCATTGCCAAGGAGCTACAGGCCACTGGGTAGACCAGACACCACCCTTTTCTCATCCGCCGCACCCCCACTCCTTGCAGAGCGAGACGTGGGACAGGAGCGCTGCACTGGAAGATTGTTCTCCTCTCAGGGTGATCCTCTCTGAATGGGGTAGGCTGGCTTGGACAAGAAGTTTCACCAGCATGGGACAGCAGCAGCACATGAGAGCTGCTGGCCACGCACATCTAGACCACGGAGATTTCTTTTGCTGCTGTATGCAATGCAAGACCCACATGTTCTCTCCGATTTTGAATATGAAGCATTGCTTTCAGCTACTCTAATTAAGTAGAGACCTGGCTCTCTTTATTGCCCCTCCCAGGGTCCTGTTATATGTGGGAGCTCTGGCTAATAAAGCTCACAGCAATTGTATACTCACTGGTGTCTACATATGAAGCAGGTTGTGATGAGCATTGCCTGTTGGTGAACACACCATGTGCTGGGGTGGACTCAGGGGGAGGTCTCCTGAGGTGCTTGCTTTGCCCCAAATGGATCAAGAGCAGCTTTCTCACCCAAAGAAGGGTTAAGCCATATCCCATAGCTGTCCTTACCGCTCCAGTGCCATTGCCTGCAACCAGTGCTAAACCACCTGACTTGCAGTGGGGCCTTCACTGAAAATCCAACACCTGCCTCCCTGAAGTCCAGGGAAACATCCGTGAGACAGACACACGCGATCCTGCCAGAAGGCATCTGCCCATACAGCAGGAAGACCCATGACCTCTGGCATGTTCCCACCTAGCAGCCTGCTTGGAGAGTACCCATCCTAGCAAAGAACAGTGCAAATAAATTAAATAAAGTTAAAAAGCAAAATAAATAAAATAAAATAAAAATAATATAAATAAATAATAATACAAATAAAAATAAATAATATGAATAAAATAAATAAAATAATAATGCAAATAAAAGAAACACAACAAAATGAAATAAAAAATTCCCACGAAATAATAATGTTTTTCCTGGGAAAAAATGTTGCAAATGAATTGAAACACTTCCTTTGGCCTGTGACCATTTTTATCATCTCAAAGAAATTGACACAAAGTCATTTGAAACCAAAGATTCAAAAGTATTCAGAACCCTAGATGTCAAAACAGAATAGCTTGAGCTTATGAAAACACTTTTTTTTTTAAAAGCGAAATTCTGTCAAAGTCGACATTTCCTGTGGGAAGTTTTGGTTTTAAGGAAATGGCATTTTCTGATGGAAAAACATTTGGCTGGAAAATGCCTCACCAGTTCTACTTAATGCACATGATTTTTAAAGGGTCTCAGAGTGCTCACAGCCAAGAAGATCCCCAGGGAAGTTTTAAATATGCTCATGGCTACAAGGGCGAGACCTGGCCCCCATGTCCTTGTGGTCAGCAGTGCCAAAGGGTCATGAGATAAAGGTCTCCAGAGCTACAAAGGCTACAACCTGCCAGTGCTGAGACAATCTCCCTGTTCGTAGATTCATAGCAAATGAAGGTTGGAAGGACCTCAGGAGCTCACATCTAATCCAACCCCCTGCTCCAAGCAGGACCAGCCCCAACTACATCATCCCAGACAAGGCTTTGTCCACCCCGGTCTTAAAAACCTCCAAGGACGGAGACTCCACCACCGCTCTGGGTGACCTGGTCCAGTGTTTTACTACCCTCCTCATTAGAAAGTTTTTCCTAATCTCCAACCTCAACTTCCCTTGCTGCAGCCTGAGCCCATCGCTCCTTGTCCTGTCATCTGCCCCCACTGAGACCAGCCCAGCTCCATCCTCTTTGCAGCCCCCCTGCAGGGAGGTGAAGGCTGCTATTCAATCCCCTCAGTCTTACACAGTGTTACAAGTGTAACAATACCATGGGTCCTCAACGAGCCATGACAATATCAATCAGCTGCGGCTGCTGTTCTTCTTATTGTTCATTTATCTTAGTATCTCCTGGGGTGGGTTCTCTCCAAGGGCATATTTCAGACCACTAGATACAAAGAGTCTAAAAAGCCTGAACTGACTGCTCAGCAATGGTACGGGGCTCTGCCATGGGATAGTAAATCTCGGCTGAAGCGGGAGACATTTGGCATCCATCACCCCAGGAATGAGACAGCAAAGCAATTGCTCAGATGAAGAATAAATATCCTGCAGTCTATCTGGCCACTTTTGGGGTATGTTCCAAACCCCCCACAGCATCACAGTTTCTTGTGGGCATGACAAGCATGGTACAAACATGGCTAATGGAAGGACAACACCGAGAGGTGTGAAGACAGGCCATTTCTTCCACGTAGGCCGAGAAACACACCAGGCCACCGAGAACCGATGTGTTTCGACTCCAGCTCATGAGCCCAAAACAAATACGCAGTCTCAAGCACTGGCTCAGGAAATGCGGAGAGTTTTGGTTTAGGAAACGGAGCCGTGGTTTTACACACTGAAGTAAGCGCATGGCTACCTCCAAATCCAGAGCCACGACTGAATAGAAACGCTTTTGTTCTGCACAGTGCTACACGACAGCTGGAAAAACAACTAGCCTCAGCACAGCTGCTTTGTGTTACATCAGGAATGATTATCTTTTCTTTTCTCCCTAACAACATTCGTTCTAAGGAGACATGAAACATGGTTTCTTTACAGTGAACCAGGATTGCTCAGCAAATCGAACACCCCAAAAGTTTAATTAGCATTTTAGGGTTTCAACTGAAGCATTTCTGGTTTTGCAATTTCCCTAATAAGGAGGAGAGAAGCTGGGAAAAAACAGTCAGCCAGAACTAGTCTCAGTAACACAGACTAACCCAAACCAAACTATTCTGAAGTTCAGCAAAGTCTGGATAACACCTACCAGCACTAGGACTCTCTGAGTACCACCAAACCTCTAGTAGCTACAGCCATAACTGGAAAGGATGCAGAGAGGAGGTGAGGGGAGAGGGAAAGAGAGGTTGAGGGAATGACTGCGGAGATGAAAGACAAGAGAACATGAAGACAAATGCGTCTCAGACACCAGCAAAGCTGGGCAGGACAATAACTACTGAGAGAAATTATTTGGATCACTTTGAACTTTCATCATACCCCAAGAAATTTCCCACAAACAAAGGTTGACATTTTCAGGTTGATTTGGCTGGGCCCTGAGAAGAGCTAGAACTTTATAAAAAGTCCTCGGGGGTATTTTTGTCTCCATAGGCTTGAAATAGTCTTCCATTTCCACACCTACATGTGACAAGCTCTTGTTTTAATAGCCATTTCAGTGATGAGATGAGAATGACTGCCAGAGTCTTTGGTTGACACAACTTAATTCTGACTGGGCGCGTCTACACGTGTGCATCTACTGTGCAGTAACTGAAATTCCTGTGCAGTACAGGCACAAGTCTACACATGCATGCCTGTAGTGCACAGTAAATATGGTGACTTACGCTGACTTGAGTGTAAATTTGATATCTGCATCATACAGGTATCAAATTTACACCCAATTAGTTACTGCGCAGTAACACATGTGTGGATGCCTTACCGCACAGTAACACTGTGTGTGTAGGCTGACTTGGGATTAACTTTAGTCCCCAAATCAGTCCACACATGGTGTTAATGTGCTTTAGTGTCTGCACATGTGAAAGTCAGCCTATTCCCGTTTACTGCGCAGTAACTTACTATGCAGTAAATTTAAGCTGGCATAAATGCTAGCCCTGTGCGAATAGGGAACTATTTGATTTGGGGTCAGACTCAGCCGATTCGGATGCCAGAACTTCGATTCGGCCAAATCAGCTCCAAAGCTTTGGAGCCGATTTGGAGATTCGGCCATAGAATATAAATGAGGAACAAATGAAATATCTATACCTTTGTTGTTTGTTGTCTTATTTGGATGAAATGTTCAGGGGTAGTAGCCTCTGCTGATAGCATGAAGCCTGTCAAGTTTCAAGGAGATAGATGCAGAGGTTTGGGGGAAACTCCACCTCAAACTGCTGACAGGAAAAACTCATGACATAGATGACCCTGTGTGTGTGTTAAGGCACAGTGGGCTGAAAACTGCAGGGATTGTGGCCCCTGTGGAGGTCACAAATCCTGCCAAGGTTCAAGGAGATAGGTGCAGGGACTTGGGGAAAACTGTACCTTGAGCTGCGGACAAGCAAAACTCGTGACGTAGGTGACACTGTGTGTGTTAAGGTGCAGCAGGGTGAAAGCTGCAGACCTGCTAGCCCTTGAGGCCACAAAGCCTGCCAGCTGTCAAGGAGATCGGTGCAGGGTGGTTCTGGAGCCCTTCACCCCTAGCTGCTGACAGACAAAACTCATGACATGGGTGCTTGGGCAACTGACTCTGTCTGTCTTGGGGCAGTTGATTGTCTGTATTGATTATGTCCTCTCCTTAGTCTGTGGTTTTGTAGGTGTTCATTGTTGCTCATTAACTCGTTATCTAGTAGCTAGCTACTGTGTATTGAGCTGGTCCCTGAGTGAATCATGATTGATTGGTAACATAGTAGCTTAGCAGCCAGGCCT
>NW_017728996.1:3599358-3605576 GCF_001723915.1 Gavialis gangeticus | reverse complement strand
TCCCGCCCCCCCCCCCAGCCCCCCATGCCCCAAGACAGACACAGTCCCACCAGCACCCATGTCATGAGTTTTGCCTGTCAGCAGCTACGGGTGCAGGGCCCCAGAACCCAGAAACCCCCTGCACTGATCTCCTCAGCAGCTGGCAGGTGGTGTCATGGCCACAGCAGGGGCCACCATCCCTACAGCTGTCACCCTGCTGTGCCTTAACACACACAATGTCACCCATGTCATGAGTTTTGCTGGTCCATGGCTTGAGGTGTAGTTTTCCCCAAACCTCTGCACTGATCTCCTTGAAACTTGGCAGGCTTTGTGGCCTCACCAGGGGCCACCATCCCTGCAGTTTTCACCCCAGTGTGACTTAACACACACACACGACTTGAGTTTTGCTTTCAAGAATTTTGGGTGCAGTTTCTCCCAAACCCCTGCTCCCATCTCCTTGAACCTTGGCAAGCTTTGTGGCCTCAGCAAGAGCTACCATCACCGCAGCTTTGACCCCACTGTGGCTTAACACACACACACACACACACACACACACACACACACACACACACAGTTCTGCTTTTAGAATTTGAGGTGCAGTTTCCCAGAAACTCTTACACTTATCTCCTTGAAATGTGGCACACTTCATGCTCCCAGCAGAAGCTACCCTCCTGGCATGTTTCATCTGAATCACCCAAAACATAACAAAGTTATTGATATTTCATTGATTCCCCATTATACCCTATGGCTGAATCTCCAAATCTTTTCCAAATTGATTTGGAAGCTCCGAATCAATTCAGAAAGCCTAAAGCTTCCTGTGATTTGATTTGATTCAGATTCGTAGATTCAGCCTCCAAATCATCCAAATCATCTCCGAATCCAAACCACGATCCAAAGCTTTGCACAGCTCTAATAAATGCACGTGCAGATGTGCCCCTGTGCCAGTCAGACCTGAAGTAGCCTGCTCTTCCTTTCCCTCCAATGCCTGCCTGCAGGAGCAGAACGTCTTGGCACAACTAGACTCCTACGTTCCAGCAGGTTATAAGCAATGCTACGGTTTGAACCTTGCTACCTACCAGGCCTCAATCTTATAAACACAACACAAAAATACCATGGCCCTGAAGCACTCTGCTCCACCAATCTACTACCAGAGCATGGAGCTGCAGGAAACCCCAAAATATTTACAAATGCAACCGTAAAGTAAATCTGAGCCTAACAAAGCTACCTTCATGTGAGACCATGTCCTTGTTTTCCATTTTGGGTTGATTTTAAATTGTTAATGAGCTGTTGTGGTCAAATTCACTTGGAAACTTGGCAGCTATGGAAAAAAAAAAAATGCTTTCCCAGTTGTTTAAAGGGTGGGGGTATTAGTTACATATGCATGTTGACTAATGTTCGAAGGAATGGCTACTGTGATGTTACTCTCATTGAGTTATCCCCCTATTCCCAGGTCAGTCAAGGGCCCATTCTATTATTGTGGGGTCTAAAGCCGTGATCTAGGTGCTTCTCTGAAAATAACTTCCCTTCCCCAATTACGATGAGAAACAGAACAGCAAACGAGGAGAAGGACAGGGCGGCACAAGTCAGCAGCTGCGTTTGTCATCTGTTCCAAAACTACACACCCAATATCCTTATTTATCTGCTTCCAGTGAAAACAATTAGAACATCATTTGGAGCGAGGTGGTGTCTTGGGTTTCCACAGACCTGCATGCAAAGCGAAGTCACATGTCAGCTGCTTCAGGAGCTAGGAGCCAATTGCTTTCAAGTGACACTTGAACAGCTGAGAGATCCTGGGATGAGTGCCTTTTCTGACGGCAGCCCATTTCAACTCGTAGCCTGTGGCAGCAAGTATATAATATAGGTATGCAAAGGCAGCCTGACCTGGTTTGGGGGATCCCAGCACGCTGAGAGGCTGGCTGGTGTGGGCTCCAGCCAGCTGCGAAGGGTGGGATGTGCTGGAGAAGTTAGAGCAATGATCAATGGGGGCCCTTGTGGGCAGGTCCATACTGCCTCTGGATCATGAGGGTAGGTCTCCCTGCAGCCTGCAGTAAATTCTGGGTTTATCCTGTGAATCCTGTGTAGGCGTTTGTGCACCTAAGTGTACAGACATGGCACAGGACCCTGCAGCACCCTTAAAAGGATCTCACAGGTCCCCTGTTGAGAATCACCATCCTAGATGAACACGGGATTCATGGGAGGGATAGAAGAAAGAACATAGTCTGGCAAGGTGCAATGGGAGACTGGTTTGGAGGAGGGAAATCTGTCTTGTGCTCGAGTGCTGACAGTAGGCCTGATGACCTGAGTGGATGGTTCAGTAACCCCCAAGTCACTTAGGAGCTCAAGTCCCATTGGTTTGTGATAGTAGCTCTGGTCCTAGGTGACTTAGACACTTCTGACATTCCCCCTAGGTGGGACCAGGCAGCAGCTCTCAGCCGTGTGTCTGACTCTCATCCATGTGTCTGAGGCCACGGTCAGCGCCCGATGACTCTCCCGTCTTCATTGTGTGAGACCATGACTGGCAGGTCCATGTGACGTCCCTGAGCTGGGCCAAGATACAGCTTTGCCATCTCCATCTCCAAAACAACGAGCACTAGAAAACACTGCACGGCTTCAGTGGGGAGCCCGTCCCATTTCACTTGAGGTTTGATGCGCAAGATGAGCGACTTCCGCCCTGGCCAGTACAGAACTGGTCCCTGCCATCCGAAGCTTCCTCCAAACCAGTTTGGAGGCAGCAAGCTCTCCATCTCTTCCCTCTGCCTGGGTCACTCACAGCCAGGAAGCTGGTCTTGCTATTTTATCCATATTCCCCTTAGCTGCATCTTGTTCTTTAATCCTAGTTCTAGGCCCTTGGACCCTAAACCCTTCTTGTTCCATGTAGATGTCTATCGCCTCCCTTCATGGGGTCTGATCCTTAGTAGGCAATGCTCCCCAATGCTACTGCAGCATCAGGCCTCAAGGGATAGCTTGGCGAAGAAAGGCAGCTTTACACAGGAAACTCCTTTTTCCATACACGTGCTAGGATGAAAACTAAGAATGAGGACAGAGAAAAGTCAGTTGTCTGGGCCAGGCTGCTAGCGACCGTTTTTAGACCATTTCAGGAGGGGTCTGCAGATCTCTCCAGGCCACTGAATCCCATTTCCAGCACAAAACACCAACTGAGAGGGAGCAGAGCAAACGAACAAAGTTCATTCACCCAAAATGAGTGCGTTTTTGCCTTTCAAAATTCATTTACAAGTCCACCTCCGCGGTAGAATAGGCTTTGTTGTAGGAGCTCCTACTCCTCCTGCTCCTGGACACGGTCAGTAAGGACCCCCCAGCCCAGGTCCTTTCCAGCTCAGAGGAAGCTGTGTCAAAGTGCACTGCAGCATGCATGTCTAAAATGTAATCACAACAGTATGCAGCCTCGAAACCACAACTCTGTAACGGAAATAATAACAAACACGCAGTGCGCCGCTACAGCCACGCATCATCTCAAGCTGAATGTCATTAAAAGCACATGAAATCAGCTTAACAAAATCTAGTGCATTCTCCGTGACTGTTTTTGTACCTGAATAAAGAAGAGGCTTCTGGTCAGATGACACTTCCCATAACAGCAACAGCTGCTTAGGAGCAACATCTCACTGGAGCACAGCTAGTAATGAGCATGGAGGAGTTGGGGAATCTCCATCCTCCATAACTTTCCAAAGGCAGGCTGGGCAGACACTAGGTTGGTTTTAGTCAGCAATGATCCTGCCTTGAGCAGGGGGCTGGACTAGAAGAACTTGTGAGGTCCCTTCCAGCCCTATGAACCTATGATCTACCATTTATATATTTTGACACGTGCACTAACTAGAGGCAGCTGAAACTGAGCTTCCATTTTGCAGGGGATCTTGGCACGTGGATACTTGTTTTGTTCTGGTTTCAGTGGGAAACAGTGCTCAAAAATTCCCCCTCCCCAAATAAAATGTAACATGTTGGTTTTCTGGTGTATGAAGTATAAACTGGCACAGGTATTGGAAGGAAAGACACAAGATATGGAAGTGGAAATTTCAGCGCTCTGAAGCATCCAAGAAAGCAGACTTCTTGGACAATGAGCTTTGGAAATCATTGCAACGGATGCCAAAAGGGGAAGGATTAGCAATGAGGGAACTGGCTCTCAAGATACTGGCTGAGGAGAAGACTGGTGATCCACAGCCAGAGAATCAGGAGCCCTTGAACTTGACTCTAATTGTCCAATCATTATCTGACACTCAGTCCGACCCTTTTTCAGGAGGAGTGGAATGGAAAGCTACAGGGGATGCATCCGACGGGCATCCTTGCATTACGAGACAACCAGCCTCCAAGAGAGGTTCTTCAAACATCCTCAGAAAGCAAGCAATACTTTTTTTTTTTGGTGACTCTATAGTAAGAGTCAACACCCAAAGGCATGAAAGCAGGAAGCTGGTATGCTGCCTTTGTGGAGAAAAGCTATGAGATATCTCTACTAGTCTCCCATGGTGATGATACTCATTGGGACCCATGACAGAGCATCACATAGAATGATACTCATTCCTGAAAACCCCAGGGACCTTGCAAACAAAGAAGAAAGTCCAAGGGACCCTTGGGTTTTGAGGATAAGAAAAGGCAGAAAAGTTAGGCTCTGGAGTGGCGAGAGGCACGGGTGAAAGCCTGCTGCGCCCCCACTTCCCCGAAGCCCCCCAGAGACTCGCCAGCAGCCGCAGAGCCCCCTGCTGACCCCCAGCACAGCTGGAGGCAAGCGGGGCCCATGGTGGGAGGGGGTTAACCCCTGAGTGAGTGGGAGGAGGTGGCTGAATGGAGCCAGGTTGGGTCAAGCCCTGCCCAGGCCCCTACTTGGCCCAGCCCCCCAGGGAGCCATGCGACCGGAGCTGTGCGAACAGGCTGTGCAAAGAGGTGCTTGTCTGCCGGTGCATGAGTTCGCTCAGGAGGGTGCGCGGGAGGGCCCAAGACCCTGCCTGCAAACCCCCCAGGGTAGATAGTCCCAGCTGTAGCCAGCCTACCAGAGGCATGACACAGATGGGCATGCGTCGCACCCTGAGGGTCCCCTTGGGCTCTGCAGCCCCCACCTTGGGCACCTCATAGACAGCCACCCAGACGGAGCCCACGGTCCTGGGCTCCACGCAGACGGGGCCCCTGGCTCTCGGCTGCGGGGGCTGCCTGTCACTTTTCCAGGCTCTGGGGCCTGGGAGCATGGCCACCTCCCCGTGTGGGGTCTTCTCCCTTTTGGGGTCTCTGGCACGCCAGCTGGAGGAGCTCCAGGCCACAGTCCAGAGACTGCGCGCCATCAGGGACTGCGAGCAGGAGATAGACTCCTACTGCCAGGCCCTTCTCCCCTGGGAGCCGGAGGGTTGACCACCGTCTCCCTCCAGGACAAAGGAGGACTCCGGGACCTCCCGCTCTGACCAGCCAGGGGCATGGACCAAGGTGGTCAAGGGCCCCAGGGCCCGCCGCACCAGGGCCCCTGCCCTGCAGGCGCTTAGCAACAGCTACGCACCTCTTGCAGCCCCAGCAGAGCCTGCTGAGTTGCCAGCTCCCACAGGGACCACGGGCTCACCTGCAGCTACCGCTCCGCTCTGCCCAAGACAAGACGTAAGGTGTTTGTTGTGGGAGACTCCATCCTGAGGGTGCAATCTGCCACCCCGACCCCTTAGCCTGGGAAGTTTGCTGCTTCCCGGGGGCCCGCATCTGGGACATTGTGGAGAAGATCCCAAAGCTCCTCCAGCCCACAGACCACTACTCCATGCTCCTTATCCATGTGGGCACCAACGACATGGCTTGGAGCGCTCCCAGATGGGTCATGAGGCACTACAGGGATTTGGGAGCGGGGCTAAAGGGTCTGGGGGTGCAGGTGGTGTTCTTGTTGATCCTCCCAGTCTCGGGCTATGGGTTGAGGAGGGAGAGGAGGATCCACATAGTCAACCAAGTACTGCAGCGCTGGTATCATTGGGAAGGCTTTGGCTTCCACGACCACAGCCCGCCCTTTGGCAAGACAGGCAGCGAGCTGCTGGGAAGAGATGGCCTCCACCTCTCTCCCCCGGGGAGGAGGCTCTTCTCAGCCAGACTGGCTGACCTGCTCCACCAGGGTTTAAACTAAGCCTGCTGGGGGACAGGGGGACTACCGCCACTGCTGGCCCTCTGAGCAACCCTTGCAAAGCCAGCAGGCCAAGGCACTTAAGGGAGCCCACCCTTGACTCACCCCTGGTACAATCTGTGGGCAAGGCAAGAGGCCCCAAGGGGACACT
>NW_017728996.1:3590389-3599347 GCF_001723915.1 Gavialis gangeticus | reverse complement strand
TGATCTCCCGAGGTCCCTTCCAGCCCGAATGTCTATGAAATCTCTTGAGAGGATTTCAAGGCATCCCAAGCAGCTGTGGGAGCCTGGTTGAGAATCACTGCCCTAAACATTTTAACTGATAGTTTTCCAATGCAAATGATATTGCAGCCAACACAAGGCATCTCTCAGTGGGACTCGTTGTGAAGAATAAATATGAATTCATTGCTGGATTGGAAGCCAGTGGTAGGAGTACATTCAGTATGGGCAAGATATGAGTACATTCAGTACGGGCAAACTAAAGATGGTCACCGTATATATCTGTGTGTTTGCGTCTCTCTGCATCTGTATTATAGCTATAGCTATTATATATATATATGTGTGTGTGTCAGTATATATTCTATTAGTGGATTTAGATATCTATCTATATCTATATAATGTTAGTGGTTTTATCTATATTTATATGCTGTGCATTAGGGCTGTGTGAAGCTTCAGTAGCTGTTTCAATTTGGAGGAGATTCGGCCCAATTCAGCAGTCAAATCTCTAAATCCAAATTGAATCAGAAGACCCATTAATTTATCCGAATCAAATCAGAATCTTTCCGATTCGATTTGGAGAAGTTCAACGATTCGGCCATAGACGCAGCTTTATATGCTTCTATGTACCTTGAGGTACTACCTCAACATACGCAGAAAAAACAAATCTACGTCTATGGTTGAATCACTGATTCTCAGAATTAGAACTGAATCTTCAGTTTCAGATTCGGTTGAATTGAATTGGGAGAGTGATCCGAATCAGCGAATCGAATCACTGTCCCCCAAATCAGGCTGAATCTGAATCCAAATCGAATCCTGCCCACTTTGCATACCCTAGTGTGTGTGGGTGTATAGATATAGATACACCCAACCCCACCCCCCCACCACACACACACACTGTGTGTGTGATATATATATGAAATGTACTTGGTATTCCAAAAAGGCTAATTTCCCAAAAATCTGTGGAAAAGTATGAGAGCAATTGTCTGAGAGATTAAATTTAGACAGGAAGTTGAATGAAAGCAGGGAACCCTTAAGAAAAGTTTATCAGATGACTGCAGCACAATTAAAGCAGAGGACAACATTGGTTAAAGGCCTGCCTTGGTTCATTAATGAAGGCAGCAATTAGAAATGAAGTAATACAAAACAGATTGGGGAAAAGTGCAATAGAAACTAACCATTAGGTGCAGAAGACTGATAAGAGAAGGTAAAAACAAAGAAAAATCCGTGGTTTTCAGGGCTAAAAGACAGTGAATTTTTAGGACAGAAACAGAAAGTCCATGCTGGGTGAAGACAGTAAAATTATTAATCATCATGACAAGCAGGCAGAAGTGTTCAAGAAATATTCTGCTTCTGTATTTGGAAAGAAGTGGGATGACGTGTCCAGCTCAGTTAAGAACGACCAAGTACTTGTCAGCTTGGGAGTAAGCAGCGAGACGGGCAATCCACAGTGCAAGGACAAACATTTTTAAGCCACAGTCCCGAATAACTTGCCCCCAAGAGCCTTTAAAGAGCTGGCTGAGGAGCTGTCCGGCCCCCTGATGTTCATTGTCAGCACATTTTGGAGCACTGAGCGAGTTGTGGAGGACTGGGAGGGTGATGTTCAAACAAGGCGAGTGGGATGACTTACCCATTAGAAGCCCCTGAAGTTTGAAAGTCCTCTTGATCAGCGAAGGAGTGGAGCTAAGCAGTGAGATGCAGGGTGGCCAAAGGCCAAGCAAACAGAAGTCCCTGATTCTTGTCACACCACAAATGTTCAAAATTTGCAGCAGCCGGAGGCAGACAGAGTTGCTGCCACTTTATTGCAGCAGACTGGCTTCATTGGGTGATGTGTCTGTTTATAGCCTTAGTGTAAGCCTCATGGGTTTGAGCTTTGTGCTCCTCACAGGGACACAAAGAAGCAGACCTCTCTTCTTAGGCCTGCTCAGCACCTGAAACCCCAGCTGTATAGAGGAAAACAAAACCCGCAACTTACCATCGGTGCTCCTTTTTAGAGCTTTCCTTCCATAAAAGCCAGGCCACAACTTGAACACGAGATGAAGACCCTGACTCCAGTTTGTCTGGATATTGTGCGCAGGTCTGGGCTCCACGTTTAGAAAAGGACATGGAGAAGTTAGAAAGGGTCCAGAGGTAGGCGACAAAGATGATCAAGGGCTTTGAAGGCAAGTCCTACAAGGAGAGGCTGAAGGAGCTGGGCACGTTCATTGTGTGGAAAAGGTGTTCGAGACGGGACATGGAGAGCAGTCTCCCAATACTTGAAGGGCTGCCCATAAAGAAGAGGGAAAGCACTTTTTCTCTCTTGTTACCGAGAGGAGGAGGGCTTGAAGTGGCAGCAAGGGAAGTTTAGAGTGGAGATCCAGAAAAACTTCTTCACTGCGAGAGTAGTGAGGCAGTGGAACAGACACGTGGGGAAGTTGGGGACTCTCCATCCCTGGAGGTGTTCAAGAAGAGGTTGGACAGCCACTGATCAGGGATGATCTAGGTGTAGCGATGCCTGTTCCACCGTGGGTATTTCTCATGCCTGTGGGCTTTGCTGGTTGCCCCCACCCCATCCCTCTTTCTTCTGCTCTCTCTGTCAGGGTGTTTTTATATTTCCCTGGAGGCACTGGGCGTTGGCTGTAGCTAAGGCTGGAGATTTCAACTGGGCTGTGCCGATTCTCCTGCTAGGAGCAAATTTGGAGGTTCCTGGCTAGACGGTCCTGCCCCTCCCTCGGGGTCAGGCCAATTGCCATATCTGGGGTCAGGAAGGAGTTTCACCCCATGATCAGATTGGTACAGACTATGGGGGGGTTTTGCCTTCCTCTGTAGCAAGGGGCACGGTCCCTCTGCCCGGGACCTCTTGAGCATACATTGACAACGTTTCCTAGCAGCAGGACACCGGCTGCCGTGGGTCTCCCACTTTCCCCTTGGCAGGTTAGGGTTTTGGGTCTATGTTGTGTCAGGGTTGAGGGTAGTCTTATGCCAGGTTGTATGGGATGGTTGGATAGGACTGATCGTGCCTCAGGCAGAGGGCTAGACTAGATGACCCCCGAGGTGCCTTCCAGCCCTACTTCTCCATGACTCTATAATGCTTTAGAAACCTCTATAGTTCACTGACACATGAATAGGTAAGAAAGCTTATTGTTTTTCAGATTTATATCCAGCCTGTCCACCATCTCCTTTGGGAGCAATCCACTGGAATAACAGAGCCCCTTTGTAAGTAGCAATAGAGTTGCAAAACTCAATATTTTTGGCTTTTCCTAAAACGTTTTGATTGAACAGAAAGGCACCAGGAAAAAGAAGGGAAGGTATGTCTCGCTGATAATTTTGGAAGGCAGGAATTGAACAAAGAAGCAACTATTCTTTTCACAGGGTTTTTCAATCAACGCAACACTTAATCTCCCGCAGCCCAAATTAATTTGCTGCTAATTTATCCAAGATGGAACTGAATCAACTACTGACTACGGCGAGTCGGGAACGGGAGAGAGCAGTGACGGGAAACTGTAAATTGGCCTGTGAAACCCTCTTCAGAAAGCAGAGGATGGAAAATGGGCTTGAAACTCTTGTTAGAAATTGGCAATTGTGAAAAACAAAAAACTAAACAAACCCCACGTACAGGAAAGTCAACCAGAAAGCAAAAGCAGCAACTGAAGACTTTTATAAAGATGTCTGTTTGTCTGCGAATGAGATGGGAGCGCAGGGCTGAGAACCAAGGACCTGAAAGTCTCATCTGGCATCTGACCATCATGTTCCCTGTGGATTTGGGGAGCCTGTTTTGCTATCCAGGAACTCAGGAGTCCCCAGATGGGATCAACCATGCTCCATTTAATCAGCTCTCTTGTTGGTATCAAGACTAGGGGCAGGCCAGAAGAGCATAAGGACAGCCTCTGCCCCTGCCACCACCCAGGGCACAAACCCTGCTTGTTACACCCCGCTGTGCCTATGTGGGGCAGGTGCAGAAGACAAGTCACAGCACAAAACTCTTCCCAATGCCCATCTGGTCCAATGCCCTGAAACAAGAGTGCCTCTCTCTTCCGCCCACCTGCACTTTTAAATCTTTACTATTGCACTGCTGCATGAACTTGGCCTTGGTGACATTTTGTAGGTATGTTATGGGGATTAGCAAAGGTGATTAGTGCTCCATGGTATGCCCCTTAGGGCTTCTAATGTACTAGGAGAAAAGCAGGCACAGGACACAGGCATCTAGGGGGTTTGCACAAGAGCACGGCCAGGACACGCGTGCAATGGGGAGCGTTCACGCCTGAAGCCAGTGCCCCGGTATGTTCAGTTCACGTCATCCTTTTTTATGTGCAGAAGTACTGAGATTGGGTCATAGGAAAGTAGGGCTGGAAGAGACCTCAGAAGTTTATCTATTCCAGCCCCTGCTCAAGGCAGGATCATCCTTGACTCGACCATCCCAGACAAGTGTTTGTCCAAACCGGTCTTAAAAGTCTCCAAGATTTCCCAGCTTCCCTTGGTAGTCTGCCCTGTTGTGTGACCATCCTCAGAGTCAGAAAGTTCCTCCTCATCTCCAACCTCAATTTCCTTTGCTGCAGCTTGAAGCCATTGCTCCTAGTCCGGTCCACTACCGCCATGCAGAAAAGCCCTCTCCATCCTCTCTGCCATCACCCTTAAGGCATTTGAAGACGGTGATCAAATCCCCCCCTCCGTCTTCTCGTCTTCAGACCAACCCTCATTTTTTCAGCCTGTCCTTCCCTGATTATTTTTGTTGCTCTGCTCTGGACTCTTTCTAAACTGTTCACCTCCTTCCTGAAGTGTGAGGCCCGGCACCGGACACAGGACTCCAGGTGAGACCTCACCAGTGCTGCCTTGAATTGTTAGAAATAAGCAGCTGCTATTAAAACATAGCATCCTTCCTAGTGCAAGAGGACTTTGGCTGCTGTTGCAGAAAGCAGCCTTTTAATGGCAATGGGATTGCTGGCCTTGTTCATCACAATGTTGTTATAGAAAATCTCCTGCTAACGAGCTGCTTCGGGATTCTTCCTTTCCATGACCATCGTATGTGCATGGGAGAGACAGGCATG
Source organism: Gavialis gangeticus (assembly GCF_001723915.1). Taxonomy (NCBI): domain Eukaryota; kingdom Metazoa; phylum Chordata; order Crocodylia; family Gavialidae; genus Gavialis; species Gavialis gangeticus. The sequence goes on along the minus strand of NW_017728996.1, from coordinate 3,594,311 downwards.
CTGCCAGGTCCATCAGACTGAGCTGGCATCTGTGATCATTATATTAATCGTGGTTCAGTGAAGTTTCCAATGGGTCACAGTAGTCACTGTTAGCTAAGAAGAGCCACCGCTGCCCAACCGGGCCCTGGGTAAGCCGCTTACTTTCTCTGCTTGAATGCACAGAGCTGCAACGTGGCTCTGTGGCAGTGGGGGAAACAGAGGGGTGGGATGAAGAGAGGTTGCAGAGAGGGTTGCCTGCATCCAGGTGGGGAGGAGACAGGGCATGAATCACAAAGCAGGTCCCCTGGACCAGTTCCTGGCTTCTGAAGCCTGCAAGAGAAGGGAAGGGATGGCTTGGAGGTTAATTCAGCCTTGCGGCTCGTGAAGTCAGGCTCCACATCTTCCAAAGCCTGGGCGCATTTTGTTTCTGGATCACGCCTGCCTCTCACTTGCTCTCTGCCATTTTATCTCCGTGACCCCATCCTCAGGAGCTGCCGTAATTCAGAATAGCTTTGCGGGCTGCCCGGTTGCATTTAAATGGAGTGGGGTTTTCTAGACCGGCCCATGGGCAACAACAGCGAACAAGGGACATGTTGCTGGCAACACTGGGACTTGATCTCCATCAAACTAAGGTGGGAGGGTCTCGGGGGCACCACGGTGCCTGCAAGCCACAGACTGGGGAAGTCGCTGCTGGAGGCAGACCCACAAAACTGAACACACAAGGAGCTTCTTCTTAGATACCCAATGCCCAAAACAGCAGAGAGGGAATTCAGGGAAAGCATAGGTAAGTGGCAGTAGCGTTCAACCCCTGGGCTCTGGAGCTGTGCGAAAGCAGGCGGTGAGCTCACCTCTGGCCGGAGCGCGCTGACCAGGCGGTGAGCTCAGAGCTCGCTGCACGTGCGCGGCACAGCAGTGACCACATCCAGTCCCCCCATTCCTGGAGTCCCTGCCACAAGCATCTTTGCTGAGAAGACTGAAAATAGCCTTGATGTCGTCTTTGCCACTGGCTCCAAACTGCAGCAAAGCCGGTTTAGAGCAGGTCTCAGGAAACTGCCAGAGCAAGGAGGCACTGGAGGAGCCTGCCCAGGGACATGGGGGATCTCCCTCCCCAGAGACTTTCACGAGGAGGCTGGGGGAGCAGCGGGCAGGGGTGATTTTAGAGCAATCTTCCTGCCTTGGTGCAGGGTGTCGAACCAAGCGGCCCTCACAGTCCCTTCCAGCCCTCCACTGCTATCACCCTGCACACTGCAGTTCTCTTTGCAGAGAAGGGGATACGTGTTGCAACAGCAGCACAAGCCTCTCTTGCCTGCCTGGGATACGCGCCTCTGCTCTGGCTTGCTTGGTGCTTGGCTTTCCTCCCGAGATGGCTACCCAGGGCTCTGGTAACTGCAATGGGGACGTGCTAGGAACCAGCCTTAGACCAAGCATTCACTTTAGACAGGCCAATGCACACTCTCATCTGGTGCAGCTGCTTGGTTTTGCTCAGATAGGATGGGACCTTGAGATGAAAGGTCCGGCCTGGTGCCCTGGCACATGTAACTCAGGTTGTCTGGACACTAGTCATCAATCCTAAAGCTGGAAGGCACCATCCTGAGCACCCAATCTCCCCCTTGCTTTACACACGCCAGTTATATGGGCCCCCTCCATGGCTCCTAGACAGCCTCCCCAGCTCACAGGATGGAGCAGCCAGAAGATCCCTACGCCCTGGCAATCTCAGGAGGACTAAGCCCCTGGAACCACATGTAGATGCCATTAACTAGAGCAGCCTTGAGCTACTCTGCTTTACCCAGAGGATCTGGCCGAGACTCAGTTTGCTCCTGCATAGCAGCAGAGGAAGGTTACAGCTTTCCCTACTGACCTGGGCTACCCATGTCTCAGGTGCAGTTCAGGATTGGGGCCCGCAAGGTCCCGTGTGACTCGCATCGGATATGAACAGGGACATATGTGCTACCTACTTTGCTTCCAGGCACTTGCATTTCCTTCCATGGACAGGCCAGCAAACCACCGAGTCCTCGATAGCACATTATGGGCTCTATGCAGCCCATGTGCTAGGGGAGACGAAAGGGCAGGGAGGGGCTCCTACCCACCCTGTGCCATTGTGGCATCCAAATGCTGGGACAGATGTTAAGGAACGAAGCTGTCACACTGCCGACATGCCCAGGGGGACTGATCAGTCTCCAGAGGCCATGGCTGGCTCTCTGGGGCTCCATCCCAGGGCACATGCAGGCACCAGCGTAAGTACTCAGTGCCCGTTTCCCCCTGCACGAAGAAAAGGAAGCCAAAGCATGTCTTGGAGCTCTACCCGGTCCCCGTCATGAATGCAACCCCCTGAATCCTCTATCATCGGACACGCTGGGTTTAATCTGTGCCCACACAGATGTAGCTTGCCATCGTGCATGTGGCCCTGAATGATGGAAACCGAACTCCTGCGCAGGGAACGTGTTGGAGAGGAGCCATCTGAAATAACCCTGGTGAAACACTTAAGCACAAAACCACAGAGTAATGTTATCCCACCCTCTGCCCAAGCAAATATCCCAGGGAGTCTTCGTGAGCTGCAAGAAGTCCACGAAACCAAAATGCAGACAGAGCATCAGGACCAGGCATCGGGGGAAATCAAGGATTATGAAAACAGTGGTGCTGATGGTGGAGTACATCATCACATTTTTATCCTGTTACAGAGAAACTAGATACTTTGCTAATATGCTAGGGGGCTAACACTATATTATTCAGTTTAAGCAAAGCAAAGACAAATATAACTACTGCAACATGCATGGATTTGCTAGATAATATATTGAATTAAAAAAAAAAAAAAACCTACAACCAACTAGGCAAGTAGTCAAAATAGCCCAAAGATATTGTGTCATTAGTCCCGTAATCATTATCGTTCTCATTCATAAAACAAAATCTATCCTTCTTGACAATACCTCCAATATTTTGTTGTTTGTCATTTATATACCCAAGTTAACATGGCCATGCCTGAATTACGGTTTTTAGCTACAGCTAAAAACAGTCGGCAGGGCTGTGAAATAGGAGAGAAATGGCAAAAAACAGGAACATTGAGAAAAAAGGATAGTAGGAATAGCAGAACATCAAGATCATTAACCAGGAGACAAGGTTGTTAACACCTGCGGAGTGGAGAGAGATTAGCAGGAACCTGGCAGATGATAGTGATGTATGAAGTCAATTAACTCCCTCGGCACGGCCTGACTAGAAGTGCTGCTGTCCCTCCCAGGCACTTGGTTTTGAACTTTAGGTGGAGCAGGAAGCTTCAGGAAAGACTGGGGCAAAGAAAGATGTATAGGCAGTGGAAGCGGGGGGCAGCCACCAAGGAGAAATACACCTGCCTGGCAAGCTATTGCAGAGACTCAGGCAGGCCAAGGCAGGACTGGAGCTTAGGCTGGCTACAACAATCAAGGACAATAAAAAGTCCTTCTACAGATACATAGCGAGGAAAAAGAAAGCTCAGAGTAACATAGGGACCTTGCAGGATAAATCAGGTCAGTTGGTGGTTGACGCAGAGTAAAAAGCAGAGCTCTTCAGTGAGTTCTTCACTTCAGTATTCCTTAATACTGACCAAGACAATCCCCCACCTTGAGCATAGACAGATGTCCGGGAGGCACCAGACTGCCAATGGTTAGTGCTGACTTAGTTAAGGAGCACTTGGAGGGGCTGGATGGGTACAAGTTGGCCGGCCTGGATGACCTCCATCCACGGGTGCTGAAGGAATTGGCCAGTGTCATTGCTAAGGCGCTGGCACGGCTGTTCGAGCTCTCATGGTGCTCTGGCCAGGTCCCTGAGGACTGGAAAAAGGCCAACATGGTGCCCATTTTTAAGAAGGGGAGAAGGGAGGAGCCGGGTAACTTTAGGCCAGTCAGTCTTACCTCTATCCCTGGGAAAATACTAGAAAAAATCATCAAAGAGCGTATTTGTGAAAGCCCAGCAG
>NW_017728996.1:3578127-3585389 GCF_001723915.1 Gavialis gangeticus | reverse complement strand
TCAGCAGGGGAAATGATGCTGAAAGGAAACCAGCATGGATTCGTCATGGGTAGATCCTGCCTGACAAACCTTATAGCTTTCTACGACCAGGTCACACACTGCCTTGACACAGGAGCTGAGGCTGATGTCATCTACCTGGATTTTATGATGGCTTTCAACACAGTTTCGCATCCTGTTCTCATAGGGAAGCTAGCGGGCTGTGGCGCGGTTGCTTACACAGTCGGGGGGGTGGCCAACTGGTTTAGGGACTGCACCCAGAGAGTGGTGGTGGACGGGTCGTTCTCGGCCTGGAAGGAGGTAGGAAGTGGGGTCCCGCAGGGCTCGGTTCTTGGACCAATGCTATTTAATATCTTCATCAGCGATTTGGAGGAGGGTGTGGAGGGCACCCTCTCCAGGTTCTCAGATGACACCAAGTTATGGGGCAAAGTTAACACACCAGAGGGCAGGGAGCAGATACAGGCCGATCTGGACAGGTTGGAGCAACGGGCAGAACGAAATAGGATGCAATTCAACAACAACAAATGCGAGGTACTCAACCTAGGGAGGAGGAATCCCCAGCACACCTACAGGTTGGGGGATGACCTCCTCAGCAGCTGAGAGAGATCTTGGAGTCATAGCAGACTCCAAGATGAACATGAGCTGGCAGTATAACGAGGCCATCAACAAAGCCAATCGCACCTAATTGTGCATTAGCAGATGCATGACCAGCAGATCGAGGGAGGTGATGCTCCCCCTTTATGCAGCACTGGTCAGGCCACAGTTGGAGTACTGTGTCCAGTTCTGGGTGCCGCACTTCAGGAGGGACACGGAGGACCTGGAGAGGGTCCAGAGGAGGCCACTCACATGTTTAATGGCCTCCGTGCAAGACCCTACGAGGGGAGGTTGAGGCATCTGGATCTCTTCAGCCTACACAAAAGACAGCCGAGGGGTGACCTCGTAGCCACCTATAAATTTATCAGGGGAGGACAACAGGGAACCGGGGATGCGCTGTTTACCAGAGCACCCCAGGGAGTAACTAGGAATAATGGGTGCAAACTAGTGCAGAGTAGATTTAGGTTAGACATTAGGAAGACATTTTTTACAATAAGGTGGCCAGAGTCTGGAATGGGCTGCCAAGAGAGGTGGTGCTGTCACCCAACTTGGAGGTCTTCAAGAGGAGGCTTGACAGTCATCTGACCTCAGTCCTCTTTCCAGCCAGCGGCAGGGGGTTGGACATGGGTCCCTTGTGACTCTACAATCTATGAATCAAAGTGGGGGATGCGACTGCACCGGTGCACCCTCCCTGGATCTGCCCCTGGGAAGAGGGAGCAACTGGGAAACCCTTCGGTGTGGAACAAGCTGTCACAAGAGAGGGCCTCAGACAGTCAGAAACCAGTGTGCGTTGGTCACGGTACGCAGTGCCTTGGTGCCTCCGACATTCACTCTTTTTTGTGGCTCTCTCAACATAGGCCCAGCCAGCATCTGGACCTATGCTGAATGTAGGGGATGCATCCCCTGCACATGCAACCACATGAATTGAATATGCTTTGCTAGACCTTTCAGAAAAGCACAGCACAGCAAAAAGCATAGTTCCATAGTAGGTAGAGTCAGAAGGGACCTGAGCAGTTCATCGAGTCCGACCCCCTGCCCTGGCAGGAAAGAGTACTGCCCCCATCCATCAAATCTCCCACCAAAGGGTCGATGCCATGCAAGCAAATTGAAATGGGTTGATCCACCTACCCCCTGCTCTGTCAGCACCTGAACAGACAGATCAGAACTATCTGGGGACCTGCTTTTGTCCTCCTCAGCTTTCCTTGATCCTTGGAAAACCCATGAACAACGGTGGGAGAGGCCTTGCATTTCAATGGAAGACACCCACTGGAATATTTCCTTTCATCTTTTGCAAGCACCAGGCGACCACGGTTCATTTTTCTAAGTAACGATCAGTGTTCTTCCTGTTTTATAATAGACCCTGTCATCCAAAAACGAAGCATAAACACAATTGTACCTTCAGCAGATGTTCTTAGTGACAGCGGGTTTGAGACAGCAGCTTATAGCTCTAATTATGTAACCCGGGCAGTACTCCAAGAGCTACCCCCTCTCCAATTGAAGGGATCCAAGCAGGTGCACAAGTGCTGTGGGAGGTGTAGGGATTCTCCTCCCCCTGTAGAGCAGAGCCAGACCACCAATGGGGACTTAACCATATACCTTTTAATACTGGGAACATAACAGGCATAAATCAGAGGGTACAGTGGACACTACAATGCCCCAAGGGGGCAGGATTCAACCAAGGTCAGACACTTACAATCACGGACAAAACAGGGTTAACAAAATATAAAACACGAACAGCAGAACAAACAATATGGGTTGGTGAAATACAAAAAGGCACAAAATGCAAAGGAAACACAGGTTCTTGGTACCTGAGGGGGAGAAAGGGGGTGGAACACAAGGGCCCCTTTCCATTGCAATGAGATTTGCTTCTTGTTAGCTCACTCACCTCAAGTCACCCCAGCAGGAACTTGAACCCAGATCTCCCACATGGTAGGCAGGAGCTGGGAACCCCTCAGGTTGCTGCTCAGATCCTTGCTGGAATGGGGGAGCCTCTCCTGCTGGCAGCAACCTCTCCCAAGGGATCCTGGAGCCCAGCGGGTGCCTTTCCTGCTGGCAGCACACTGCACTGCTGAGGGTCCTGCTGCTGCCTGCAGGTCCTGCTCTTTCAGACTGTTCTGGGGCACTGCTCCTGCCCCGCTGGCTCAGCTCTTACCAGCTCTGTGAAGCTCCTTCCTTGTTGTCCCTCACTGATCTCTCCCCTGAGTCAGCCCACGCTGCCCCTTTTATCCCCCTCCAGGTGACCCAAGGGGCCAATCGGGACACAGGGGGGTGAGTCTCTGGGGCCTGATTGGTGCGGAAAGGGAATCCCAAGTCCTCCAATCATCTTTTGCCCTTTCAAAACCCCTGGGTGAGGCCACTGCCAGCTAGCCCGTCACATCATATAGCAGGGGCCCAGCAATGCGTCTCCTAATTTGTCCTGTGGCAATGCCGAGATCATCTTAGCAAGCTCTCCACCCGCTTCCTGTTTGAGTGCACACGCTTGTGTCATGGAGCATGTCAGATCATGCAAAACGGAGCCATCTGTAATGGTGCAGGGCACTAATAGTGCAGCTGAGGATTGCAGTGAGTGGTCATTGCTATTCGAGCAGTGAAATGCTGCTGTCGTGGGCTCCACCGCAGTCACAGGTGTAGCTGCAGCATGGGCCGGCGCACCCAAATGAGCTCTAACGTAGCTAGCTCCGGGACAAGAAGAGTGGTACACACAAGGGCACACAAGCCTGCGTGGGACTTGTGGCTAATATCCATGCCACCACTGCTCCTCTGCTTATCGTACCAGAGCTGGGCACGCCTGTCTTTGCTCCAGTTACATCTAGGACTCTGGCCATATAGACATAGCCTCAGTCCTGACTCATCCTGGTGGTGGGAGAGCTAAGCCAGACCCACTGAATCTAGGTCTATGTCTGCATCAAGGAATTAAAAGGACAATAATCCTGCTGTTGCTAGTGGGTTGGCACTGGTATTAGCCCCAGTGGGTTCCCTCGTGTAGGCCAGGCTCTCATCAGAGCTCATCCTGAGTCTAGGGACCGACAGGGTGAGGCACACCAATGTCTGTAGCCAGCAGCCCTTGAGCAGGTGATGGGGCTGGCATCACCTTTGACACCCTGGTCTGGATGCCCATTTCCAGTCGGCATGAAGCCAGAGCAGGACTTGCACTCACCCCTCTACAGCCACAGTCAGATGCCTTGGCTACTCCATCACCCCCACTGGAAGGCCCTGGGGGGATCGGGTGGTTGTGCTGCACAACCTTGAATGGTGGATAGCCCTTAACAGCTCTCTGAGCTATGATTATACCCATTCTACAGATGACACAACAACCCAACAGGAGAGCAGAACCCAGCCATTAGGACTCATGCCCTAATCCTGCCCAAATGTAAGCCTGTCTTTCTGAACAGCCAAAGTGCTAGTGAATGCAGTCAGGGAAATCCGTGTCTATCAGTGCTACAAGTGCTGGTGCAAACAGGCTGTTCAATAAACGTCGGGGCTCTTGCAAAGTACGGATGGAAATCAAAGCCCAGAGGTCTGGAAACGACAGCCAAGCTTGTCGGATCCTAGAGACTAGTCTGCAAGCCGCAGAGAAGAGTCATTGCTACAACACTGTGAGCACCTATTTTCCAATGAGCCACATACTCTACTGTAAGCAATTAACTAGACATGCCTGTAAGCAAAATTACTGTAGTTCTCCCTAAAATAGCATATGACGGGCGGGTTGCAAAACATGTCTCAGGAACTCTGCGAGTGTTGTGGTCAGTGGTAACAAGGCTTTCCAAGCTTGCTGGTGTCATTTTTTCCCCTTCGCTGAAGCACATTATAATAAAAAGGTGTTTACAGTCGAGGATGGTCAAAGATCCTCTGTTTGAGCCTGTTTTCCGGTTGCCACTTTTGTGTAGGCATCCCGCAGCATTGCACCGTGCCCGCAGTCAGGTCACGGAGATTTCCTGACAGACGACTGCACGTGCACCATAAAGACTGCCCTGATATCCAGCTGCAGCTTCTCTTTGGAGAGGGCCTGCCTTCGAGCTTTCCACAGCGTTTGCTATCAGTGTTTAGTCTACTGTGGGTGGACTCTAGGGCCAGAAGGCAACACTGGAGCATCTTAGCAGCTCGCTTGTACAAAAACAGGCCACCAAATCTCTTTGCTTATTGCAATATTCTGAGTCTGTGGCATCATAGGCAAAGCATGAGGTCTGAAATCCTCCATGAGCCTGACACAGACCCTGGGTAAAGGGATGGTGGTGTCACCCCAGGGCCACTGACATGGCAGTAGTATTACTACAGGATTTGGGGCCATTATTCTACCAAGCTGCAGTGCAGAAGTGCATGCTCAGACATGCAGGGAAGTTTTTCATAGATGTTAGGGCTGGAAGGGACCTCGCGAGATCATTGGGTCCAGCCCCCTGCCCCAGGGGCAGGAAGGCAGCTGGGGTCAGACAACCCCAGCAAAGTAAGCATCCAAACGTTTCTTGAACTTATCCAGGGTAGGTGCTTGCACCACTTCTCGGGGCGGGGAGTCTATTCCAGACTCTGGAGACTCGGATGGTAAACAAGTTTTTCCTCCTGTCCAGTCTAAAATGGTCTTCCAGCAGTCTTCTCTTGGGGTGCCCCGATCTAACGGTCACAAGTGGCTGGATGACCGTTCTTTGGGTAAATTCAATATCTTTGATTAGACCATCTAAAATGAGCTTTGCAAGCTTTTGGGCACAAATGTCCTTCTTCAGGCATAGAAGAGCTTTTTCCAACTATTTAGTTGGCTTAATAAAAGATATCACATCTGTGCAAAAAACCTCGTCTGCTGTGTCCTTAGACTGACGCGGCTACAACCAGCAACTGCTGATCCATGCCAAGCGCACGCCTTTCTTTAACAAACACAGCACGTGCCCCCCAGCCCTTGCCAATCTGACCCAGGGGGAAAATCCCTTCCTGACCCCAAATTCAATGGGTGGTCTGACCTGGCGTAGAAGGGCAGGACTAGCAAGCCAGGAGGTTAATTTAAAGGCTCAGGCCCACTACAGCACCTACGTGCATGAAACTGTGGGCCCATGAAGCTATGAATACACGCCTCTATGACTGGGAACATGGGCCCAGGGTTTCATGCATGTCGGTGCTGCGTCTGCTTTCGAAAGGACCTGAGCCTTTAAATTAACTACCTCGTGGCAGGGAAACTAGAGGTTTTTTTCCGTGCGGTGCTTGAGAGAGAAGCGGACTCCCTGGGAGATCTTGTGCTGGTGCCCCAGGACTGGCCCTGTCTGAAAGAAGCAGTCTCTGAACTCCCGGCACAGCAAACGCGAGATTTTGCTCCATCGGGGCATCATCTCAGCCTGATCCGCTGGGACCGAACCTTCCCACAGCTCCCATCTGTTAGCAGGGACTTTGCTGCTCGAAAGTCAGTAAATGCTAACATTGCACTTCGGTGGGAAAGAAAAGCTGAGCGGCTTCTGCTCCGGGAAGCTGCGAAACAATGAACAGCAGGGTTGTGTTTACACAGACACGAGGGAACGCCGATCTGGCCTCCAGCACATCGCAGGCCAGAAAACCCGAGACGAAGCCCAACCAAAGTTGGATCACGTCATTTCATTCCTCAGGAGACCAGACCCTTGCGTGCCAAGGGCAGAGAATGAGGTGCCACTGATGTTTAAAGCCCCTGGTGAAATCACGCAGCCATGGTAGACTTCTCCGGGCCTGGTTACACGTGGAAGTATTGACTTTGTGCCTGGACACTTATTGTGGAGTAAAAGCATTCACACGTGGAGTTAATCGAGACAGACTCCACATGCAAGCCCTTTCTGGTCTGCTGCTGCTGATGCATAACCCTGAGCCGCTCGAGGCACGTGCTCCTTTAAAGCAGGACAAGTAAATGGGATGGAAGAGGAGCGTCCACGCTAATCCGCTTCTTCCCCCACGGTGGGCCATGCCAAACTGACCCTGGTACCCGTGGGGAGCACGGGTTACCACCACCATTCGGTTGTGCCTAGCAACATCCTCTGATCCAGCAGAAGACCAAGAGAGCACAGAGAGCCAAACCCATCGCACCTTCCAGCTAGTTACACGCCAGCCTCCCACCAGCTCCTTTCTGGAAATCTTAGTGCGCTCTTTCCCTCTCCCCAGTGTTCACGCTTCGCTATGCGTCCATCTCCATCACCCTCCACCTTCTGCCCTGCTAGCCCGGGACACATTTGCTGTGGCCTGGGTGGAGGGACGATGTGGCCATGTCCGGTTCTGGGAATCAAACCAGGTTCATAATGGAATTCACCATCCAGCGCAAGGTGGCAAAGGCCTGCAGTAAGGCAGCGGCCCTGGATTTTAGGAAGGCAAATTTCAATGAGCTAAGGAGGATAGTTGGGGAAGCGCTGAGGTCCCGGAGGGGAGGGGAGACAGGTGTCCAAGGAGAGTGGTTGCTCCTCAAGGAGATGATCCTCCAAGCCCAAAGGAAGGTAATCCCAACACGCATCAAAGGGAGCAGAAAGGCGCATAAGCCCCCATGGCTCACCAGGGGCATCCGGGAATGTCTTCTTGCTAAAAAGGTGGCTTACACCCAATGGAAAGAAGGGGTCATCACCAAGGAGGGCTATTCTGCAGTTGCTCGGGGATGTAGGGGGGTAGTTAGGAAGGCCAAGGCAGAGATGGAACTGGGACTAGCTTCCCAGATTAAGGACAATAAGAAGTCTTTTTTTAAA
>NW_017728996.1:3569099-3577195 GCF_001723915.1 Gavialis gangeticus | reverse complement strand
GAGGTTAGATGAACACCTTGCTGGGGTCGTTTGACCCCAGTACTCTTTCCTGCCATGGCAGGGGGTCGGACTAGATGATCTTCTCAGGTCCCTTCCGACCCTAGAAACCATGAAACTATGAAACTATAAAAACGCTGCCCTGCTTGGTGGGGCTTTGTGTTGTTTGCAGCTTTTAGCGTGTCCACAACCTCAGTCAGAAGGCAGAGAGGCAGTTTCCCATCACAAGGAAGTGATGGAGGACATCCATCCATGCATTGCATGCTGGGGTGTCAGGCCAAAGGCTACCCCCAAGACATTTCTCTCCGTCTCTCTTGCTTCGTCTGCTCTGTTCAGCACTGATGAGGCCTCACCTGGAGCGCTGTGTCCGGTTCTGGACCCGCGCTTCAAGAAGGATGTGGACAAATTGGAGAGTCCAGCACAAGGCAACACAAACAACTAGGGGCCTGGGAGACAAGTCTTAGGAAGAAAGAGCTAAGATTAATTAGCTGGAAGAGGAAAAGGCTGAGGGGGTATGAAGTCTGAAGACATCAGACTTCAAAGACCTGAAGGGTGATGATGGAGAGGGTGGAGAAGGGCTTTTCTCTGTGGCCGCAGGGCACAGGACCAGGAGCCCTGGCCTCAAGCTGCAGCAGAGGAAATCTAGGTTGGAGATGAGGAGGGGCTTTCTGGCTCGGAGGGTGGTCAAGCATGGGAACAGGCACCTGGAGAAACTGCAGTCTCCATCCCTGGACATTTCTGAGAGCAGGTTGGCTGGGGAGGATCGTGCCTCGAGCAGCGGGCTGCACTAGATGACCTTGCGAGGTCCCTTCCAGCCCGATGCTCGTAGACACGTGTGAGTACAGGGAGCCACGGGAGGCGGAGAACCAACAGGAGCAGCTCCACAAAATCAAACCGGCACAAAGCTGGCCTGTCAGAGGCAGAGCAAGCCCCCAAATGGCAAGGCACTACGAGAAGCCAACCTCTTCTAAAAGCTGGGGGTCTTCCACAGGGCTGACAGCAATGAGCAATGTGGCACCACTGAGCAACACCTGTCCCCCAAAACTGCAAGCACTGCCCACAATAATGGGCCAGACTTCACCGCGGGTGGAAATCACCCCTGGGGTTTGCATCAATTTATACCCGCAGGAGGCCTGGCCCATGAATGGCACCCCGAGCCTGTCCTAGGAGGGTAGAGATTGGGCCTGGCTGTTGGTGGGGGCTGGCGGGGGGAAACCCGAGGGAAGGACGGCCAGATCCTGCCCTCAGGATGGGACCGCCGGGAGGGCAGACTTGACCCCCATGCTTAGGGAAGGCTTTGCAGCGACGTGCCCTCTCACCAAAATAACGCGAGCGCTTGTGCTCTGGCCAAGCCGCAGGAGCTGGCAGCCAAGCAGCCGCGCGCAGCAGCAGGGACCAGCCAGGCCCTGAACTGTTTTTCCAGATCAGCACAATTACGGCTTTAAATCTTCCGAGCAGATTGTTTTTGCCCGTCTCCCCGCTCCCTTTCTGCTGCTCTCCTGTGGCAAGCCTCACATCTGCTCCCCGAGCGGCTTCGAGGGATGGCGGGGATGCCAGCTGCCCCGCCGTCCTTAGCCTCTGCGAGGGGATGTGCCCGATGGGAGCCACCCCCAGGTACAGGAGCCCCAGCAAGGTCCCCAGACCGGGGCTGAGCACCGCTGGGTGCAGACAGGAGACATTTCACCGGCCCCTGCACATTTGCTCCCACTTGTTTCCCAAGGGCTGTTCTTTCTTCCCTATTTTCCTCGGCCTCAGTTTCAGCCCCCCGAGATTGCTTGCTGCTCCTCGCTCGAGAGCTGAGGTTAGTCGCCGCCTTGGATATAAACCTTTGGCTTTCAGTCCCAGGATATTGCACGATGTGAGTGAGACATGGCCCCTGCGTGCCACAGGTTCAGACTTCATTTGGATCAAGAAAAGGGAGGCCGATTTCTGGGGAGAGAGAGGCTGACATTTAGCCTGGAGTGCATCACGTGCGCTTCCCAAGCTCGGCGCAGGGCTGCAATGAGAGCTGCCCCACCGAGGAGAGGGAGCATCACTGCGGGGAGCTGTCAGAGGCAGCAGGCCGCTCTTGCACGCAGCTGAAAAGGGAGGGCAGAGGCAGGCTGCAGAGCCTGCAGGTATCTAGCGCGCCCACAGGTATACAGTGTATAGTATAGAGTGCCTGCAGGTACATAGATACCCATGTGCCCACCCACATGTTTGCCCCCTGGAGACCCCAACCCAACCAGGCCACACAAGAGAGCAGAAAGGGAGGTTTCCCCTTCCCTGCCCTTACAACTGACCCCCATGTCGTGTGAAGCAGCCCGAGGGCTGCTCTCGGTTTCACCAGCAAGACCAGTGCCCGCTCCCCCCCCGGGGTCTATTCCTGACATCCCTCGTGGCCGGACTGCAGCCGTCCCCTTGAACCTCGGACATCTACCCCCCAGCTGGGCAGAGTGGAGCACAGCTCCCCCCGGTCCCTCGATCGGGCCACAAAGCCCCTTGTGTGCACACCCCTCCCGTCTGAGACGCGTTTCAGGTGGCCAAGTGGAAAGACCTGTCTGGGGCGGCCGTCACCAAGCAGCGATGGAAATCTAATCAACGCGGCCAGGCTCATATTGAAGTACAGTAACACACGCACCCGCCACCCCCTCCTCACGCAGCCTGTCTGGCCGGGGGGGCTGCTTTTCTGCTAGGAGCCGGCTGCTCACGAGATGTCACTTGCTGAGCTGAGGCACAAAAGGGAGAAACGGGCTAATGTGCAGCATTGCAGGGCAGCAGCTGCAAGGGGCGGCGGGTTTGTTTAAAGGGCCCTTCCAGGAGGAGCAACCATTGGTAGCAGCCCCTGGGAAGGGCTCCTGTGCATGCGAAACAGGATGGGGAGGTGGACAGAGGGGCTCAGAGGAGAGAGAAAACAGAGACAAAGACAAGGAGGGAATAAGCAGTTGATTTGGAGGCGGTGGGAGACCTTGTCCATCCCCTCCACAGCGAGCACGGGGCTCAGCCCTGTGCAGCAGAGCATGGGACAGGGACTAGGTAGACTAGGGTCCTACCCCAGATCAGTCATGGACCCTCGTAGGTCCTCAGTGCCTTTGTATTTAGACAATCATAGAAAACGAGGGCTGGAAGGGACCTCAGGAGGTCACATCTAGTCGAACCCCCTGCTCCAAGCCTCAGCTACATTATCCCAGCCAAGGCTCTGTTTATCCGGGTCTTAAACACCTCCAACGATGGAGAGTCCACCACCGCTCTGGGTAACCTGCTCCAGTGCTTCACCACCCTCTTAGTGAGAAAGTTTTTCCTTATATCCAACCTCAACCTCCCTTGCATCCTCCCTTTCCTGTGCAGAGCCTGGCAGAGGTCTCAAGTACAAATACAAAGACTGGCCTTGCTGCACCTTCAGATTGAGAAGAAGCTGTGGCCTGGTCAGGAGCATACTCCCTGCAGAAGGTAACTTCCCCTCTGCAAGCTGCTCTTCTGGCTGTACTCAAGCACCTCCATCTCAGAGCCAAACTGCAGCTGGATTACAAAATGCTCCCTGCTCCCTCCAGCATTTCCCTTCCCTTCCAGCGCCAGCAAAAACTTTCTCCCGAAGCTCGCAAAGGGCTCAAACATGCTCGTGTACACAGGGGCGAGCCCGTGTGAGCCTGTGCACCTGGGAGGGTTCAGACCGCAGCGATGCACAGTCAGCCAGGCCCCAAAAATACTGCCTTTACTGGTGTGAGCCACTCCTGGCACATCCCTGCTGGAAGATTTAGTCTGCTGGGGTCTGTGCAATGGGACAGCCCCACACACAGGCATCATTTCAGGATGACCACCTAATTACTCTGACTCTCAAGGATGAAATCCCCACCCCGCCTTCTACCTAACGTGGTGTAGTCACCTTACTCTGAGTGCAAAGAGGGGACGGAGGTAGCAGTGCCAATGCCGCTCCAGCCATGTCCACGGAGGCTGGTGTCGGGGTGCACCCAAGGGCACAGTGAGGCCAGTGGCTGGGGACTTCGTTTTCTTTCACTTGCTAACTGCCTCGCTTGCAAACTGGAGCCTTCCAGCATTTAAGGAGTGGCTCTCGTGCAATGCTATGGTGGGGGACTGCATTAGCCAACTGCTGTTTATTCCAGTCGCACACTTAATGGGACGAGGGGTTTGTCTCGAACCAAGCTGAGCCAAGCAGCCAGGAGGAAAGCTTGGACCTTCACTTGCTGATCTGGAAAGACAATGAGCAGAGAAGCTGAGCCCACAAATACACCAGTACAAATTAAACTATTCCCCCTGCCCCCCAAACCCTCCTGGAGTTTAGTAATCTGTATTTTTTTCCTTCTCAAATTTTCCACTACCAGAGCTATAGTTATAACCTCCAAAGTGTGTAATAACTGGCTCATAGCCCTGAAAGATCAGCATTAAAGCCCCAACTATTCTATGCATTTGATATACATAGACCCACCATAGATGCACGTATACACAGAATATTGCGTGTTTGCACACAGCAGACACGTCTGTATACACATGCATGCATACATAAGGTTGGAAATAATTCTAAAAAACCATCAAACTGGCCAAAATCAGCATTAAAAGACTTAGAAAACAGCTGAGATGCCAACGTGCTCAGATTCCCTGTTTGGTATTTCAGCAGACCTCACCGAACCGTTCGGGGGCTGCTGGTCAAGGCGGGCCGTCTGGGCTCAGCCTCACCAACGCGCTGCGGTTTCATTTCCATTTCATCCCCTCTTGCCAGTTCCTGACCTAGTGGAACTGGCCGAGGCTCCGCGCCATTATTATCAAGCAGCAGAGTTACTCTGCGCTGTCCGTCTCTCGGTTTTAGGCTATGGCCTGGTTTGTTTGTTCAGTGATTTATACTTTAACCAATGTGAGTCATGGTGGCTTGACTTTCTTTTTATATAAATACCTTCATGTCTTTATTTCTCCTCAGGAAATCCATTTTTATTCATGCAGAAACCAGGACAACAGTGCAAACTGCAGTAGGAGCTGGCTGCTAGATAGCTGGAGGGACACAGGAGTAGCTAGACTGAACCCGAACGTTGTGCTTAGCAGTCCAGTAGCCCCTGGTAACAAGTCAATGCCAGATGGGAAGTGAACCCAAACTATTGTTCAGTGCACGGGGTGAAACAGGTGATGGCTTCAGGTATAAAATAAGGCACAGATAAAACCTCAGCTCCGGGACAGGCTATATTTCTTGCTGCCCCAAAAGTGCTGCACACACATTCATGAGTTCTCCTCTGAAGCGATTCAAGGAGATGAGAAGCAGGGAATCAATATACAGGGATCACTGCTGGGATACTGTAAGAGGCCACATGAGCAGGTATCATCCCGGTGAAGTAGGCACACAGCAGCATGGAGCGGGTCCATACACCGGTCCCTATTTTATATGGGTTTATGGGTATTAGCTCTCAAATGCAGAGTCAGGGTATGATAACACCAGAGGCAGCATAGTAGAAATCAGGGTTGTGAGAGCTGCCCCTGAGGGTCAACGCTGTACAGCGTTAGTAGGTGTGGAGGACTAGGCAGTGTCATCGCTCCACAGCGCAGACCCCTTGCCCTCCTTCCACTGGACCAGGCCCATGCCTCGCGAATGCAGATAAATCCCACTAAGACAAACAGGAATTTTTCCATTCACATTAATAAA
Organism: Gavialis gangeticus; assembly: GCF_001723915.1. Classification (NCBI taxonomy): domain Eukaryota; kingdom Metazoa; phylum Chordata; order Crocodylia; family Gavialidae; genus Gavialis; species Gavialis gangeticus. The sequence goes on along the minus strand of NW_017728996.1, from coordinate 3,571,575 downwards.
TGTTGGATCAGGCCCTAAAAGACCAATTCTGAAATGACTCTCTTGTGAGGCATATAAAGACATGGTGCTGTCCATACACATCTGCACCAGACACGAGTGCCGCCATGCAAACACACGTCCCTCATTTGGTAGCGACATGCTGGTCTTTTAGCCTTCAGCAAGTGCAGAGCGTGTGAACGTGAGCCAGGCACACTTCCAGAGTAACACGGACACTGTCAGTCACGGTGGGGATCGGCCCCACAAAGATTTCCACTGCTCAGAGAGACCGTGATGCATAAACCCCCGAAACTACAGGACATGGGGGTGGGCGGAAGAAACTCAGTTCTTATTATCAGTTAACTGCTCCTTTACCTCCAGGCCAGAGGTCTTCAGCAGCTAGCGGTGTATTTGCTGCCATCCCAGCCAAGGGAAGCCTGGAGTTGGTCTCCAGGGAAAAGCCTAGGACCATGAAGTGTCAGCAGAAGTGCCTCCAAATTGTTTCATCGCGTGCGTGTGAAGGAAGCACCATCTCCAGGCTCAGCCAAGGAAGGTGAGAACGGCAGGAGGGACACCGCATGCCATGAATCAGGGCAGCCAACTGCACTGAATTAGTTAAGCTGCTAAAAATGTATGTTATCTGGGGCTGGATGGTTTGCGATTCCTTTGTACGGGTGCACTGGGGAATGAGCGTCTCTGGAAACAGGAACTTTTTCTTGAATCATAGAAAAGTAGGGCTGGAGGAGACTTCAGGAGGTCATCTAGTCCAATGCCCTGCTCAAGGTAGGATCATTCCCATACAAACCATCCTGTAGATGTGTTTTTTCTTAAAACAGCCCTCTTGCCAATTACTAGATTCAATACCTGAAACCACCAAAAACTCCGTAACTGGCCACCGGGAAAGCAGGGGGACAAGAAAATGGGCCATATCCTGCCTCTACGGACAGGAATAGTTTGTTAAATACACTCAGGAGATCCCAGGAAAAGGGCATGCTCACCACTATAGAGGAAGGCAGAAACTCCCCATAAGCTGTACCAATCTGACCATGGGGTAAAAGTCCTTCCTGATCCATTGAGCCTGACCCTCAGTGGAAGCACAAGATCTTCTAACCAGGAACCTCTGGAGCATCAGTGCAGCTCAGACATGATCCCCAGCCTTGGCTGCAGCCAGCACTCACTGCTTTCTAGGAAGGCAAAAAATGCCCCCATGACACCTGAAGCAATGGGAAGAGAAATAAGTCCTTCCTAGCACATGTGGAGGCCAGCAGAGCCCAGAGGCCCAGGAGAAACCAAACACCCTCCACCCTGCTCTGCAGGCTGAGGACCATGAACAACTCTGCACCCAACTGGAAAGCCAGGACTTCCCCTCTACCCCCTCCATGGACTTACCCCAGCTGCTTTAAATATTTCTCACGCGATGGCACCAAGCAGCAACAAGATCACATAAACTCATAGACAATGAGGGTGGGAAGGGACCTCAGGAGGTCACATCTAGTCCAACCCAGTGCCAAAGCAGGACCGACCCCAACTACATCATCCCAGACAAAGCTTTGTCTAGTTGGGGCTTAAAAACCTACAAGGATGGAGACTCTAGCAGCTCTCCGTAACCTGTTCTAGTGTTTTATGACCCTTTAGTGACAAAATACTTCCTAATATCTAACTTTAACCTCTCTTGCTGCAGCTTGAGCCCATTGCTCCTTGTCCTGTCATCTGCCCCCATGGAGACCAGTCCAGCTCCATCCTCTTTGCAGCCCCGCCGCAGGGAGGTGAAGGTTGCTATGCAGTCCCCTTGGTCTTCCCTTCTGCAGACTAAATCAACCCAGTTCCCTCAGCCACTTCTCACCAGTCATGACCCCCAGCCCCCAACCATTTTCGTTGCCCTCCACTTTGACTCTCCAATAATGGGATTCCCTTGCCCACGAGCTATCCAGGCTCCCTGCAATAGGTACAAATATAAATAGGTTGGCTGACCCGTCAGGGCAAAGGCCCCAAGTCCACCCAGTCCTATTCAACTGATAGACCTGGCTGGAAGGAAAGACAAACTCTCTCATCTGGTAAAGAGCAGGAGGCGGCTGATGGGGGGGAGATGGAGGCCTGAAGAAGGTCCTGCAATGGGGGGACCAAACAGAAGGGTGTTTCTCATTTCAGGACAAGGGAAAACTGTCAATGGGGTGGCAGGGGGGATTGTCCCTCAGAGGCAGGAGAGCTGCTTTGATTTGGCATTTCTATGCCAGTTTTGACATCCAGGAATAAAGCCCCGTGTGCAATGAAGCCCTTCCTGACCACCAGCCCTGGAGGCACACTCAAGCTATGGTATTCATGCACGTACAGGCAGCTGTTGTTGATCTCTGACTTTATCCCCAACAGGACGGGGGTGACTTTGGTATCCCGTTCCCCGGCCTTTTCAGGGCCTGATCCAGCTCTCTGGAAACACCTTATTTTCATGCCGATGGGCTGGTATCCTCTGTGTTTTCAGTCCAGTGATTTTGCCTGTCACCAG
>NW_017728996.1:3548245-3564099 GCF_001723915.1 Gavialis gangeticus | reverse complement strand
CAGCCCTGGAGGCACACTCAAGCTATGGTATTCATGCACGTACAGGCAGCTGTTGTTGATCTCTGACTTTATCCCCAACAGGACGGGGGTGACTTTGGTATCCCGTTCCCCGGCCTTTTCAGGGCCTGATCCAGCTCTCTGGAAACACCTTATTTTCATGCCGATGGGCTGGTGTCCTCTGTGTTTTCAGTCCAGTGATTTTGCCTGTCACCAGCCATAGATGGTTTTCCCTGCAACCGTGGTTGTCACTCTCATGAGCGGTCCATGCATAGACACTGCTTACAGAACAGATTGGCCCGCTAGCTATACCCCGTGCACCTAACGTGCGCCTGGATTTCAACTTGTCGGCAAGCTGTTGGCTTCTGTTGCTCCGCTTCACCCATTTCTGGCCTTTAAAACACCTGAAATTTAATCCTAAAAATGATTCCCTCCCCAAAACAGTCACGAGTGTTACCATGACCTCCCTTCCCACTTCTGCCTCTTCATCGCACCCCTGAAAGCTGCAACTCCAAGTACCATTTTCTCAGCTCAGAAGTGGCCCATCCAACATCTTCCTATGGAAACCGGCTCAAGTCAAAGCAAAGCCTTCCACCCGCTTGAGGTCTGTCCTTTACCGGCCCTTATTTTGCACCCTTTATTTCACAGCAAATCTCTTGGTTATTCATAAAAGCTCAGGCGCATTTTTGTGAAAGGCATCTGAGGACCAGCCCTGGAGAATGGAGCCTCCTGCCCCATGTCTTCGCCCTGCCCTTGAGGGGTCTGGGGCTGAAGCGGGGGCTCATTTTCCATGCCCAACTTGGCTCCTCTACTCAGGCCACAAACAGAGAGGGGCCAGTTTGTGCCTGCTACAGCAATTTTGCGATGCAATGCCCATTTTCTAGGAAATGAACCAAGACCAACAACTCAGACGGCAAAGACTTCTGGTCACCTAAATGTAGGGTGGATGGGAGCCAGGAATCTAGCAGTAATTGTACTCCCATTCCGCTTGCCAAAGCATTTTTTTCCCTAGGGCCTAAGAGACGGAAATACTTCACTGAAAGCTAAAATGAGCTGCTGGGCTTTAAACCAGGAGGTGGTTTCTGAAAATGAGAACGTGAATAGCTAATAATTAAATGACGACTGTAGGTGTGCAGGGGAATGCTTCCCTCTGTGACTACCTGAGCGGTGGCACCATGAGACCACGAAGTATCACAATGCATCACTTGCACCAGTGCTCATCTGCATGGGCAAGACACCACCGATTGGCTTGAAGCCTGGGATGGTATTGCCTCCAAACTTAGGTCTGCTCTGTTGGGTTACCTTCTAACTTGGAAATTATTTGGGATGATGAAAACGTGCCTGCCCCCGGTCTCATCTTGGTGCTTGGATATCCCAGTGCATAAGCTTGTTATGCCAACCGATGCAGGAAAATAGGGGTTCATCTGGAAAAAGGTGATCTTTTTATGTCTTTAGTTCAGAAAGAATTAAATCCCAAGCTCTCTGTGTGCCACCAGCACTAGCTATAAAATGAGTGCAATTAAATTCAACCCCACCAGCCTTAAAAATGATCACCCACTCGATCAGCCAGGAGTCAGACCCTCAGCAATGTGAGACAGGGGGCTGTGACTGAAAAGTCAGAGCATCCAAGGGGTTTGGGACCAGGCTGGAGGAGCCCAGCTAGTGCCCTGCCAGACGTCTCCTTATCGCAAGAGGGAACCGGCTGGTCGCAGGGGAAGCAGCAAGCCTGATAGGAGAGGCTGGTCCCACACCATTAGGGCCTTATCAGTCATTACCAGCACCTTTAGTTCCCCCACAAGGACCTAATAGGGCCCCAAAGCCCCAGCACTGTGCTTTTGCACCAGTCTGAGACTCCCCGTTGCTGAAAGATGTAGCCGCGCACAGCTCATGCTGCAATGGTCCAGTCTATTGGCAGAAACGGCACTCGGAGGTGTTTCACTGTCACGCACTGAAGAAGTTTCATCCAGTGTCGGGCAGTCACTTTGGGCTGAATTCTGTCCTTAAAAGCCACATGGGAGCAAAGAGAAGGGAGAGAGAGCAGGAAACCAGATGTGGCCCACTGGCATCTTCCAGCTGTGGCAAGGAGATGCAGGTCGATTGCCTGGGAGTGCTCGAGAGCAGCAATTGCACTTGCATGGTGTACAGCCACCCTTGCACCACTGGTGGGTTCAAGCTGGTGTCCCAGTAGGGTCCAGGGGCCCTGGCCCATCTCCAGTTTGTCTGGCAGTTTGGGGTGAGGATCACAGGCAAACAATCCAGCCTGAAAATAAATAGCTGTGGGGATACTATGGCTGCGATGATAAACCCGCGATGGATAGCAGACGTTTCTTGCTAGCTCTCCCCCACTACACACACCATCCAGCAAAGGATGGAGGTCAATGCCAACAGGTTGCATCTCCTGCTCCAGGTCATCACAAACCAGATTTCAAGTCAGGTGCTTTTTTAATTCTCCCTATACAAAAAAAACCTTGCTGCATTCTCCCGCAAAGCTGGGGGTACACCCAGCAATGACGGAGAGCTGTAGCCAGAGGTGCAATGGCTAGCAATACATCATTTGGGTATCAGTCACGAGGACTTAAATCATGATCAAAGATCAGCAGTGTGTAGCGGATTGCTCTGTCCTGCTGGAGGTGGATCATGCTTCTAGGTTTTATTAGCATTGCTGGATCGCCTACCGAAGGAGACCGGGGTGGTTAAATATGCGGCAGGCTGTGATCCGGACTCAGGTTTGGCTTCATCAGAAACAGGCAAGGAGGAACCTGGTTGGATGCTGGACATTGAACTCCAGGAGATCTGATCCTAGCTCAAATCAGGTTTCCTGAGATGATGGCTAAGTAAATGCTGGTGACATTTGGGACTGAAGCGGAGCCCCTGCACGTGGCAGCAAGGTCACTAGAAGGTGTTACGTGCACAATGCTGTAGTGACAGCAGTCAGCCCCTGCATGCTCCACAACGTGAGCAGTGCTACTAGCACCAAGTTATTCGTGGTGCCCATCTGACCATTTCACAGTCCTGGCTTTCTTATGAGCACTCACGTGGACAGGCTTCCCCAGGCCTCGTGCTGGGGAAAGAGGCCACTGAGTACGGACCCTTATTCATATGCGTATGCAAGGATCTGGGGGTGGATACCTGGATCCATCCTTTGGTGCTGCCTCTTTGAAATTTCCCTGATCCAATCAGCTAAGGTGGCTTAAATATCCAAATCACAGAACAAATCCCCAACCATGAGAGAATGCAACTCTTAGAGAGTCCACAGGTTGAATTTCCCCCTCTGCAAACAGCTCCGAGCACAACGCCAGCTTCAGAAGAGGTCCGGTAACACCAACTCGAAGTGCAAACACCCCTGACTGCTCTGAGCCATTGGAAACATCACCAAAACTCCTGGGAAATGCTATTGAGGGTCCTCAGTGACTGCCCCCCGATATATGACTTATTTCAAGCATGCGGTTAACAAACAAGCTGGACAGCCAACGCGCGCTGGTTTAGCAGGTTCTGCATTTGCTGAACCCCAAGGAGACTGAGATTTCACTTACTGGCCGTCAGCAAACAGCAACAGCTGGCAGCACTCATCTCTGCTCCATTCATTTGCTTGCATTGCCTGGTGCTGGCAGCCAGCAGACAGAGGCGGTGGACGACCGCTTAAATGAGGCACTTGGAGCGTCTGCTGCGGACGTACAAGTCACTGCTGTCCCAGATGGAAAAACTACAGGCCTCAAGTTGGAAAAGGATTTTCTCACAATCCACAAAGTGAGACAAAAAAGCAGGAAAAAGAGATAGGCCCTTCGTGGCCAGGGGTAGGGCTGGAGGTGTCCATCACCCCAGATTCAGTGCCCCTGCCAGGGACTTGAAGGGTACTTTGCAGTACTGAAAAATCAGGCCACCTCTTTGAGGTGACCTCTTGCAGGCTATACTTGCAGAAGGGACAGAGCAGCCGCTCTCTGGAGATCAGGTCTGTAAGGCCCTTCAAGCTGGCATGCAAAAAAATAAAATAAAATCACAAGCCAGTGATGCAAATGTCAGTTTAGGACAAAAGCCAATGTAAGGTTCAGCGGGAAAGTGCCCAGACCCTCCGTTTGCAAAGTCCTAGCGATGACTGAAGTTCAACAGACACCTTCAAATATATATTTGTCTTTTCAACCTGCCACAGCCAACATGCTACCTTCCAGCTTCCCAACCAGCCCATAGGGGCAAATGCTCAAAGGGAAGGTGGGTTTAATTCTCTGGATCTAGATCTGATAGCCAGCTCAACCCGTGGCCCAGCTGTGAGAGGCGAAGGGAGGCTGGGACCCTCCACGGCTTTATTCCCTGCTGAGCTCTCTGTGAGCAAACCCTCCCAGTGAGGTGCTCTGGAGCTGCAAGTGGCTTCCCTTTGCTCGGATTTGGGCCTTTCCCCCTCTCAGTTAACACAGATGTGCCCTGTGCTGTTTATAACAAGCCTTTCCCACCCCCCCCCGTGCCAGCAGCTCAGTCTGTAATTAAAGTGGGACACGGCGGGACTTGGGAAGAACACGCCATCGCTCTGGCCTTAGAGAAGCCAGGGAAGACGTCCAGCTGCAGCCTCGTCGCTGGCCACAGCACAGTGCATCTGGGCAGATCACACGAGCCTTAAATTAAACCAGAAAGGAACCACGTCTAAGTGCGTTGGGGCAGCGATGACAAAAGCAGGGGAATCCAAAGGGAAGTCTGGCTAAGGCACAGCACCATGGCTGCCCGGATGCGCATGAATTGCAGGACACAAAAACAGTTCGGTGAAGTCTAAAATAACAGAGCCACTGCAGCCACGCCAGGCCACGCCGTAGAGTTGCAGTGGGGACAAGGAGCTGAATAGGAGCCAGCAGCGTGCCCTGGGTGCCAAGAAGGCCAAAGGCATCCTGGGCTGCACGAGTAGGAGTGCTGCCAGCTGGTCGAGGGAAATGATATTATTATTAGCAATGCCAATAAATGATTATTCTCCTCAATTCAGCACTGGGGAGGCCACATCTGGAGTCCTGTGTCCAGTTGTGGGCCCCCACTACAGAAAGGATGTGGACACGTTGAAAAGAGGCCAGAGGAAGGTGATGAAAATGGTTGGGAGACATGACTGGTGAGGAGAGGCTCAGGGAAATGGGCTGATTTAGTCTGCAGAAGAGAAGACCGAGGGGGATTGAATAGCAGCTGTCACCTCCCTGCAAGGGGTTGCAAAGAGGATGGAGCTGGGCTGTTCTCAGTGGGGGCAGATGACAGAAGGAGCAATGGGCTCAGGCTGCAGCAAGGGAAGTTGAGGTTGGTATTAGGAAAAACTTTCTCACTAGGAGGGTGGTGAATCACTGGAGCAGGTTACCCAGAGAGGTGGTGGACTCTCTATCCTTGGAGGTTTTGAAGACTTGAGTAGACAAAGACTTGTCTGGGATGATGTAGGTGGGGCTGGTCCTGCTTTGAGCAGGGGGTTGGACTAGATGCGACCTCCCGAGGTCCCTTCAACCCTCCTTGTCTAGGATGCTATGAGAGGTCTGGCCATGTGTTATGGGCAGGTGCCTTTCCGGACAGGGAAGGGCTCCCAAGACGATGGTAAATGGAGACACGGATGTACAACTGCATAGTACATCAGGCCGTGCATGGATGGCCGAACTAGTCATGAGCTCATTCTGGCACCAGAAGTGATATAACCACATTTGTGTGGTGCTCTGTCCAGGTGAAGTCACCCCAATGCACTGGGCCACAGAGACAGACCCTGCAAGGCAGCGAGCGAGGCTGAGCGGGACTGTGACTACTGCACGTGTGGCAGGAAGGGAGAGGAGCAGTGAAAGCTGGAAGGGCAGGGCTGACACAAGAACAGGTGGGTAGGATCTGGGTACCAACAGGCTGCCCAATTCAGGACTAAAATGTGGATTTTTTTCACCACCTGGAAAAGGAGGCTCTGGAAGCATGGCCCACAGAGAGCACCTGGGAGCAAGAGACTGGCTCAGGTTTAAGATGCACTGAATAAAGAGGAAAGGGATTAGGCAGCGTAGAGGCTTATGGGCTGGCAAGGAGGCCAGGGGATGGGTAGGTGAGGCATGAAGAAGTACGGGGACTGTGTTGGGGGGATCGAGGGGTGTAGGAAGCAGGGAAGGGTGCAGCAGGAAGATGGGGTCCTCTGTGCGCGGCGGGGGATATGAAGCTATAGGAAGGGCGAAGTTGCCTGGAGGGAAGCCAAGGTCATGTTCGTGGGAGCTGAACCAGCCCTGCTTTGCCCAGCGACCATGCAAAACATGTCAGCACTGCAGGGTCCAGACAGCGCTGCAGCTGCTTCCTCTAGTGAGAGAAGAAGGTCTCTGTGACAGACCCTCCCACGAAAATCATGTCACCCTTCGGCGGTACCTTGGACTTCAACAATGCTCAGGAACAACAAAGAGCGAAGCCTCACAGTCTGGGGCCATAAGCAGTCTCCTCCTTGCTTCACCCCTGTGTCCTGGAGGAGTTTAGGCTGGGCAAAGGTCTGTGCAGGCACCAGGCTCCCAGCCCTGTGTTGCAGCCACTGAGCTTGCAAAGATTAAATAGACCCTCGCTCCGAGCAAATGCCTCCGTATGGGTTCAGTTCTGGGCTCTGGCACAGCAAGGCAAAACCCCAGAGACCTTCCTCTGGATCCGGACCAACAAAACAGAGAGCAACAGTCTCTTCAGCCAGATTTCTCAAAGCTGCCGCCTCCAAAGCAACAGCAGCTGAGAGAGGGGACAAGCACGGCGCCTGGACTGGTGATGAGGATGATACCACGCACACTAGGGCCTGGGCTGGATGCCCCACGAGCCGTCTTTCAACCCCGCGGTTCTTGCAGAGCGCTACGGCAGAGCTCCGCCACCGCTGATGTTCGCTTACCATTTCTTCCCAGCGATGTCATGCTGCTGCACCGTGTAGCCGAAATACGCTTCTTTGGAGCCCGGTATGATCTTGGGCCTTTTGGTGTCGATGTTGAAGGTGTCGCAGAATCCTGATGTCAGAGAAAAAGAAAACACATCTCATCAATCCAAGCCAATGGGGGAGTGGGGCAACATCTGGGACCGGGGGCATCCCTTACCTTGCTTGACAGGCAAAGCCATGCGAGTGCTAAGTGCGGGTCTATTCTGAACCCGCATCAGGAAGACAGATGTGTGTGTGTGTGTGTGTGTGGGGGGGGGGACACTGTCCAGGGGTTGGAGTCTGAATATACATCCTGCTCTGCAAGTCGTTTGTTGGGCAGCTGCATCCGCACCATAAGGGCCAAGCAGCCCATGGGGCACTGGACCAGCGGTGATAAGGGAGAAGCAGATTTACAGGGTTGCACAAGTCCCAGCTCACAGGTCTGGTCCTTTCCGCTGAAGAAAGGGAGAGATGCGAGTGCTCTGCATTTCCAGACTTCTCCCTTTGCCGGGAAACCTTCCTAATGCAGCAGGGCGACTTACCCCCGGCCCACGAACTGAGCTACCGTTCGTTTCTCACCCCGTACCAGTCTGCGCATCGAGGGACCGAGTTCGAGTGCTGCCCTCGGCTCCCCTGCGTGGGACGCGTCACTAGACCTCTGGCTGACCCGGGCTCCAACTATTTTTAAACCTGCTTGTTGAGGGCGGAAAAGGTCACAGCTGTGCAAATCTGAAGGAGGACACCTGTTTCTGCTCTCCAGCCCATCCGCAGGCTGCAGGGGCTTAACTCTTTTGAGCACCGAGACCATTTCTAGGAGCGTCTACGCTGCAGAGCCATCCTTGCCCAGGATAAGCAAAGTTATAAGAGAAGCAACGGGTTTTTTTGTGGGTCATCTGGAGCTGCCAGGAGCATCTAACAAAAGACGTCCCTCCTAATATCCTCCCGCTCACAAGCAGCGTAAGAGCAAGCCAGCTCCTGAATATGGACTGGTGCTCTAACAGGATTAGCAGATGGATGTCCCATCTATTCAATCCGGTCTTCATGACCAGACCGAGTGCCACAGTCATCGCAAGATCTCCGCGGCACTCTCCTACCTATCTGGTGGAAGCTACCGATGCTGCAAGGGGTGGAGGGTAGGGAAGGCAGCGCTCGAGCTCAACAGCAAGGGCCACGTGAGGAGCCCCAACACTGAACCTCTCCCCGGTTGAAGGACACCCCAACCTGGGGATGGAAAACACTGCAAACATGTGGCCATTGGGGCTTGCACCTCATGGGGTTTGAAAGATGAGTGGTCCGACCATGTCTTTAAACTGGCAGCCCTGAGCATGGGAGAATGAGAGATGCATCTTTCCCTTCCCCCAATCCTATGAAAATGGGGCTTGAAGGGACCTCATGTCATCCAGTCCCCTGCTCAAGGCAAGATTGTCCCTGCCAAATGTTGCCCAGCCTGCTCTTAAATGTTCCCAAGGATGGAGATCCCGCGGTGTCTCTAGGCAGCCTGTCCCATGGCTTGACCACCCTTAAAACCAGAAAGTTCCTCCTTGTCTCCAGCCTAGATTTCCCCTGCTAAAGCTGCAAGCTGCTGCTTCTAGCCCTCTCCCTGCCCACAGAGAGAAGCCCATCTCCATCCTGAAGAGCACCTGAATGTGCTTCAGACACCCTCCGAGGCCAAACTACTTCTTGCTCCGGCGTAGCTTGCTGCTGGCCTCTACTAGCCTGAACCTCGCCCCCTTTGCAATGTGCCAGCTGCCCTGCGATGAATACGTTGGGAGCCAACAACAACCAGTCCTCCCTGGATTCATTTCTAGTCACCTACTTTTGAGGGCGGATGCATGTAGGTGTTCAATGCATTTACTTCCATGCACCCGGGCCCAACATCCACGTAGCCACTAACTCCCCCTGCACAGATGTTTCGGACAAGTCATTATATACTCCTAATAGACCCGCACTGCAGGCATCTCACAGACCCCGTAAGCACCTCAACTGACGAGAGCAAGCAGGCTTTTTGCACTGATAAATGCACCTTCACCAATTCGATCGCCTAAGGCAGACAGGGTTAGGGAGAGGCTCATGCATTTTTGTACGAACGGTATTCTGTGGTCACTGAAGTCAATCAAAACAGTGCATTTTTTGGTGCGCTATAGCGTGTTCTTTCGGGACGTATTTCGTTGCTGCCGATGAGCTCAAGAGAGCTGGAATGTAAACAGCAAGACGAGGGGCTGCCAATGGGACGTGAAGAGCTCCCTCCTGCGCGCACGCAGTGCCGAGCCCGGGCAGAGCAACGATGGAACTATCTTGATGCGGTTCAAGAATTTTAATTGCAGTGAAAGAAATGAATGAGCCTGGCTTGATTTCTGCTGTGCTGCAGTACCCTCCGCGTTTGCCTCAGCACAGAAAGAGCAAGTAGATTTCTGGATATCCCTGCAAAAGCCAACGGATGTTTCTTGCAATCCCAAAAGCTGGGAGCCAGCTTGAGTTTTTATATACACACACATATTTACGGCCATTTATTTTCCGAGCAAATGCACAATGGTGTATACAACAGAAGATATTTATACAGCCCAAATGCTGGACTGCTCCCGAACCTCTCAGCTTGGTACATCTAGTAATCTTCTCCTCAAGGAGCTTCATGTTCAGAAGTCTTACTTTAGCATTTGTAAAGATATGCCGTTATCAGCAACATTGAGCTACAGGAAAGTACAGTTTTTGAATAGGATACATGCCTGACAGACGGATGGGCTTTCTGATCGGGATCAGCTGTTCGTGCTCAACTCAAAGCTCACATGCATTTAATAGGGACCGGGAGAAAGAAGATGAAGTATAGGAAAAATGTGAACATGTTCACCACAATGCATAAAATATGATGGAGTCAAGTCAAATCTTCTGGGGGTTTTTTTGCTTTTCACATCTGCCGCTTGCAGCAGCACACAACTGTGATCCAAGCCAGGCTGGCACAGGAGGGGAGCGATGCTTGCTAAACATTACAAGCAATGAAAGCCAAGACTGGATTATTTCGAGTCAGTTCTACGGGTTTCTGCTGCAGCTCCCTCTCAGGAGACAGAGGTGTTAAGGGTCCACGGTTTACATGGATTAAATAAGTCCTAAATAGCAGCAACTTTGTGGCTGAAAGATAAAGCCCCACTGTATGTGTACCAGTGAAGCTTGGGTGGCTCATACCATCCCCTAAGAAATCTTAGTTCTTAGGTCTGGTTTGAGTTAGGGGCAGCAAAGCTAATAGTGGCTTATCTGAACTCCCGTCTTCATGAGGATTATACCTGTGCCCACCGAGGTAGGGTAAGTGTCTGGGAAAGAAGAAATGCCAAATCACTGCTAGGGGTGTAGGTTGTAGGTGTGTTGGTCTAAAGACCAGGCAGACAAGGTGCTTTGGGTGAATCTGATATCTTTTATTAGACCAACTATTTGAGTTGGTCTATTAAAAGATATCAGATTTACCCAAATCACCTCTAGCTGAGGAATTTTCAGGTTCTTGGAGATACGATGATTAACTGATTGGCACAACTTGCGCCCTGGATTTACATCCTTCTGGAGAGTGAGGGCCAGGGAAGACCGGCCAGCCCCACATTCATGCAGACTGGCAGCACCTTTCTATTGGAAGCTGTGCTGCCCATGCTAATGAAATGCAGTTTTGTTAACTTCCTTTCCAAGGCTAGGATTATCTGAAAGATAATTCCCATGGCCTTCACTCCAACCTCTCTGACCTGATCAGTAAACTACACAGACGCTGTAGGAAGAAGACTCATTTTGATAAAATGACCGATGAGCATGAGATGCTAGAGACCTGTCTGTAGACCTGCGGAGGCTTGTAAGTAGGTTTATTCCCATGTCTCATCAAGTTGCAGGGTGTTGGGCTTGGCAATTACTCTCCTTTCTTGTGTTGGCTGCTGTGGGGTGCCTTCTTCTCACGCTCACAACAGCCTCAGGCACGCAAAGACAAGGTGCATTAGTTTGCAAGTATGGGTTTGGGCTGGTTAGGCTACGGCCAATGCTCAGCTTGATACGTCTCAGCCAGGATTGCTTGAATCTGTTCCTAAAGGCGTAATACGGCACATCTTGGTTTAAATGCTATGAACCTGGACTCGCGCTTGCCTCATGGACTATATGCTTTTCCCCAGAAACATCCTCCAGTTAGACACGAGCTGATCATAGGATTTGTGCAGGGATCCAGAAGAGACAGGGTGCCCTGAAGATGTGGACACTGCCTAGCTGAGATGTGCCTCTATCTCCCTCCTCAGAGGGTGGGAAATAGTTGCCTGGTCGCAGGCTCTGTGATGTGGGAACTGTCGACAAATAAACATTTTGAAAGGCGACCCCTTGGCCGCGGGCTGCTCCATGGGACTCATGATTTTTAATTTTATGGGCTATAAGAGGTCGTTGTCAGGAGAGCCTGAGAGGGGAGCTTCCCAGGCAAACATGCGGGATGGAAAGCATTTTTACAGGTAGTAATATTAGGAGCAAATCCAATTTCTTGTTACCATAGGAACAGAGCTGCAATGCTGGCTTCCTCAGCAGAGAAACCCCGGAGCCGAGCCAACGAAAGCAGAGGTGAGACCCTTTAAAATCCTACAGAAGAAATTCTAGAAAGCAGAGAAGATGAGATGTGAAGGTCACATGCAACATAGCTTGTGGCAGGACTGACTCATTTAACAAAAACACATCCCGGCCACCACCCGGCGTAACTAAAACCGATGGCAGCTTAACCAATACGGCTGGAAGCAATCAAGGCATCGTCGCGCTCGGGGGGACGGCTGAAGGTTATCACGGAGAACCAACACGCTGAATAAGCTGATCGAGACTCATGTAGCTCGGCTAAGGTATAGCGGGCCTAACCCTGACACCCTTTATGATGGTGAACCCCACGCTCTCCGGTGGATTAAACGAGTACAAAATGGAGATGAACTGGCTTGAATCTGACAAAGAGAAGCAGATGTAATGGCTGATTTTCAAAGCTACCTGTGGTATTTTAAAAGTTAGGCTACCAGAGGTCCCTGAGCAGCTACGGAAGTCCCCCCCAGTGATTCTTGCTCACTGGGGTGGGCTTTCTGATTCCCATCCGGTTACTCCCATTTCACCCTTGAATCCGATTCTGGAGACTCAGGCCATGATTACTCAAGGAAGAACCTAATAGAGCTAAAGGGAAGGAAGAAACGCACTGTTTTGTAACACCCGTTTCATGTGTCGGCTCTCCCGTAGCAAGCGGGAGCCCGACAGGGCAGCTCGCTCCTGACCGAGTCAGAGCAAAGTCATCTCAGTTGCGCGTGCACTTGCTAGATGCACAAAACACAAAGGACATCTGGCGTGCCGTCTCCCCTCCCCACCTTACCTCAGTATAATTTGTCTCTCTGCTCACACTCTACCTATATGAATACAAAGTTTAGTTGTTGCTACTAGCTCTAGCTTTGCACTAGAAAGGCGCCTACATCAGTAACAGTCTCAGTCTCAATGGAGGCAGGAGTTTAGCCTGTTAGGGAACAGGAGCAGCGGGTTTTTCATTCAGTGCAGCACAATTTTTCATTCCACGAGGCAACTGCGTCCTCTAAGTAACTTTATAGGCCATGTGCTCTGCCTGGGCAAGAGGATCCAGGGTGCATCCTTGCTCCCCATCTATAGAGTCTGAGGTGTCACCCAGCCCTAAATGATTCAGAGAGGCATAAGCTTGCCAAGGAAACAGGCTACCAAATGCAGGAGCCTATGAAAGCTCATGCCTCTCTGAGCAGGTCTCTGAGGTGCCACCCTGACTTCAGACCAATGCGGCCCCTCAGCTCCCTGTACCTGCAGCACGAAGATCTTATAAACCTGCTTGAGGCTAGGGACAGAAGTTACACGTAATCTAGTTTAAGTGATCAGAAACTGGGTTACACCTGTAACAGAACAGAAACTCACTGCACATAAACCAGTTTCAAAATGGCTGAAACTGGTTTAAGATATGTCTGGTTGAATGTAGTATCAGGCTTAACTGATTTAGATCACATCGGTTTATGGAACTTCTGTCCTTGACCCCTTCCTGGTTCAAGTTAAATCACAGTCCCCTAGCATCCCAGCATGCTTTGCAGCCCTAGGCTGGGCTGTGCTGTCTGCTCCAGCAGAGAAGGGTTGGCCGCACTCCTCTGCTCCCTCGCTGGAGCAGTGAGGGCTGGCTGATGAGGCGGGGGGGCAAGCCCGGCTGGGGATGCAGCCCAGTCTGCAGGGGAGGGAACTGCCCCCTGGCAGACTCTGGCCGGGGTCTGGAGCCAGGGAGGGGGGTTAGACTCCCCTTCCCCTGCTCAGACTTACTGCTGGCTGCGACTGTGGACTACAAAACCCAGAGGCACCTGGAAGCAAGATGAAGAAGTGATGAGAAACCATGCAGAGTCCTGCTGCTGTAATTCTGGACTGCAAATCCCAGAGACCTTGGGGGCAGCAGGAAAAGGAAGTGAGCACACAACCAGATAGCCTTTCTCCAGTGCCCCCTGGCTTCTGGCCTGAGCCACTGCAGACAAGTGGCTGCATTTCCTGATTCAAAGGTAAACGTCTGTTCACTTCTGTTTCAATTTATTCTGTGCAGCTTAGACTAACCTGCAAAAACTGAATCAATTCAGCCTTGGGCTTTTTGACTTTCTGTACTTAGCCTGAAGTTTTCCAAAGAAACATTAAACAAAGGCAAAAGTCCTCAAGTGGGCAGGCTGATGCATGGCCATAGTATGGTCCTGAAGTGATCACCACTCCTCCAGGAAAGATGGGATCCTAGAAATAACCCATCATGACTATTCATAAAAGGCAAGGAGGAAAAATAAATAGATACTGGTAATGTTTCTCTCAAGCTCCAGGGCCTAGATGGAACCTATTAGGGAAGTGTAAAATGGGCAGGTCAGTACACACGTGTGAACCGAGACAATGTGCTTTGGCTTGCTGTGTCCCCAGCAGAACAAGCAAGAGATAAGACCCCGAGTCAGCCTCTCCTCCTCCCAACATCCCCAGAAGGGCTGGCACAAAATCATAATGAACAAGACCAACTTGTATCATCAAATTGCCTCCATTTCCATTTTACTCTTAGCTCTGGGAGGGGGGGGGGAAAAAACCTCCTCCCATCAAACAATCCCTTGGAAACACCAGCAGGAGATGAAGTATTACCAACTACATGCCTTCAGTCATTAGCCAGGTCCTCTAAAAAAAGTGAGACCGACTTAAAAAATTATGATATTTGGGAGGAAAAAAGCCCAACCAATGTTTTTGGTTTTATCTTTACCTTTTGGTGTCTGAACTCTTAGGGCAAGATGTTTTCAAGCCCTTCTTGCACAACCAGAAGGCCTCAAAACTTACAATTGTCATGACATTTCAGGAACTGGAACTGCGGGAGGGAGAAACCCTCCAATGTTGTGAGGTTCTTGTAAGGTTTTATCAGTACTGGAGCCCAAATGTGTAATTCCCAACAAGCCTCACCCCCCACCAGAAGCAGGATCCCCTCTTTCTGCAGTTAGCCCTCTTCCAGGAGAGGCCTGGGGGTGAGGCTGTAGGGTCATGCCCAACCATGCTAGAAAGAGAGGATGAGACCGAAATAGGACATGCTGTGTTGCTCCCACACGCTCCAAAGGGACCTTGGTAGCCAGCACAGGAGCCTGTGAGTTCAAGCCAGGGTCTGAGATTAAGTGTTTCTTCCCTCTTGTCTGTACTGGAAGTGTGCAACTGTTGTCCAAACAGTTTTCAGAGTGCTTCAACAAGCACAGCTGTGGCCGAGACACTTCAGAGCTGGGGCACTTTTGGCAAAGGGAACACATGCACAGATAGGTCCCTGGAATTAGGAAGCCAGAAGAAGTCGCTGTGACAGTTAATTACCTTTCTGGCAGGCATTGCACTGGCTGTTTTGACTAGCAGTTAAGCTCCTGTATACAATTGTTGTCCTATCGCATCCTTTTCAAGGAACGAAAAAATGACCAAGACGATGCCTGGCCTTCATCACTGGAAAAGAGCCTTGGCCTGATTACAAAGAGAAGAGACAAGGTGGTATAAAGCTTGCATTAAGTGATACTATTCAGCACAAAGCTGGACCAAAGGAGGACTTAATCCTTTTCCATTAAGCATTTCACGACTTAACCCTTTTCCATTAAGTGTTTCACAACCACAGCCTGCTCAGTCCCCAGATAATGACCATTTTAAACATACAATCCTCCAGGCCTACAGTCCCAGCAGACTCTGCTATGTTATGTTTGTCTGGTCAGGGGCTCCCCCACTGCAATGCAGCTCCTCCTAGGATGAAAGACACTTTCCAAGCTGCCTACCGTGTGCTGCCCAAAGGGGATGCTGAGCCAGGGACATGGGCAGAGCTGGCAGGCGCTAGGGGTACGTGTATGGCACTCCTTCATGGCAGACTTGGCTTGGACCATTGGCCTTCAGGCTCAAGCATCCCAGGGAGTCTGGCCTGGGTGTGGGCGGCTGCATTGAAATGCCAGGCCTAATTTAAGGTGTCCTTGCTGTGCATGCGCCTGTGTGAGCTCCTAGACCATGCATCATGGGAGTGATCTAAGCTGCTCTGTCATTTTTTTCTGGTGATGTACAGCCAAAAATGTACAGTCCTGCCAGGGAACAGCGGGAGGCACTGGGGAATACCAGCGTGCGAGTGATTTTGGTTGAGTTTGGATCACTGTGTCCTCAACTACACGGTGGGCAGGTAACCAGCCCAAGTGAAAGCAAAGCCTGGTCCTCAGCCCATACTGGCAGCCCAGGCAGCTGGTCCAGGCTGAAAGCATCATTTAGTTCTGGCGAGAGAGCTGGGCATGGATGGGGGCAGGCAGAAGGGGAAGATCCCAGGGAAACTCTACATTTATCAGTTCTGTTTCCATAAATCAGTGCAAAACCTCCATGAATTCCCAAAGTGGAGAACTACACCAGATAGGAGCTCAAAGATAAAACAATTCTCACTGAACCAGCTGTATCCGTCTCCCTGAGACTGACTGCTTCCCACCCCGCCGCACTTTCTCCAAACATGCCTGCCATTTCTGTAGCTTCG
>NW_017728996.1:3529697-3543245 GCF_001723915.1 Gavialis gangeticus | reverse complement strand
ATACCGCCATGAATTCCCAAAGTGGAGAACTACACCAGATAGGAGCTCAAAGATAAAACAATTCTCACTGAACCAGCTGTATCCGTCTCCCTGAGACTGACTGCTTCCCACCCCGCCGCACTTTCTCCAAACATGCCTGCCATTTCTGTAGCTTCGGGGCAGCAGTGATTGTTTCTGGCAGCAGGTACAAAGTCTGTGCTGCTTCTGAGAGGCTCCATTTGCATCTCTTACCATCAGGACTCGTGGTAGAGATGAGATCTTTTATTAAACCAACAAGGTTTTTGCAAATAAAAAAAAAAATTATCTCTTTGCAAGCTTTCGAGCACAAACACCCTTCATCAGGCATTGGAGAAAAGATTGTAAAAGTTCTCCTGGGTAGAAATGAAAGTTGTATTTCATAGGATTTCACAGAGGAGTCATGGAAAACTCCTCTGGGAGGTCAGTGCATAGCTGGCATGGAGCCTCTCACCTCCTGTGTGGTTGCAATTGCCCTTGAAACAAAGGCAAGAGCAGGATCTCAGGTTTCAGGTGGTCACCCTTGCTTCCTGCTTGGGAAAATATGAAGATTTTTTTTGTCACCATCAGTGCACTTGCCCCCAGTTAAATATGAAAAGTTTTTTTTTTTTCAATAAAAAGAGGAGCAGCAACTGATGGAGTTGAGAATCTTTTAACCAAACTTTTAGAAGCATTAAAGGTTCAGTCTTGGAGGTTTGGCTATGTACAAAATCGACCATCTCCTGTTTGAAGTGAGTTCTCCCATGTACTCAGTCTAGTCAACAAGAAATAGCTGCATCTCCCTCCGAGCATCAAATGATGAAGGGACAAGGCCTGAAGGATACTTTAGTGGTCAGAGCATCACATTTGAACACCAAGATTCGTTAGACCTTCAGGGTCAAATTCTAATGGAGGTCATCACCATGCCCCATCCTTCCCCAGACCACACAAAGCCAAGCGGCTTTCTCAGTGTCAAGCAGAGCAGATCTGGGGTCTGGTAGGGCTTTGGGGTTAACTCAGCTATGACCGTCTAGCATGCAGGGGTGATCCCTAGACAGCAATGGTGCTTTGAGACGAATAGGGCTACCCTAACACCCCAGGCCAATAAATGCCCCTTCTCTGCACTGCTGAGAAGACATGCAGGGCCCTTTTGCTTCAGGCCAAACCAGAGGCATCTGCATCTCAGCCTCAGTGTGCTCTGAGGGCATGGACATCCTAAGAACTCAACACCACACACATATGAACTCGTAGTGGGACAGTTTGGGATGACAAACATAAAATGATTTGGAGGAAACATTTAAAACCAAGAGAGGTGAAGCCAGTGAAATGCATGGACTGGAGGAAGAGTAGTTCAAAGAAATGCAGGCAGATGTTGAGTCCTGTGTTTGAAGGGAAAGAAAGATCGGAGACTATTTAGCCTAGCTTAAGTTAACTGAACAAATCTCGTGAAAGGTTGTCAGGGAGACTGTTAACAGTTTGAAGAACCACGTCTTATTTTCTTGTTAAAAGTGACATCACCGTCATAAATAAGCAACCAAATCCCACATATTTTTCTCGTGATCCTGCCAAGATAGGAAGCCTCAAATATCTCCTTTGGTACTGGAGTTTGTGTTGAGTCCAAGTTCTCAATTCTCATCAGCTTAAGCAAAGCAAAGCAAAGGGAAAATGCATTTGGGAAGCAAAGCTGAGAAGAAAAGCAACCTTTTCCTCCAAGAGAAAGAGGTTTTTCCCTCTCTCCTGCTCAGACCTCTTCCTGTCTCCTCCACGTCCAGTCCATCCTGACTGTAGCATTGCAGCTGCCCCATTACCTAAAGTGACAAAATGAAGATGAATTTTGCTTTGTTACAGCCTCTCCATGTGCTTCTGAGAGCAGGATTTCCAAGAAAGGAGAGGAGCAATGCAATGGGTTGCTCCAAAGAGCTTAGGTAGCTCATTAGTACAGTGTTTGAACACATCGAGTTTAAAGTCATAAGTCTAACACCCCTGCAATTCAGGTTGATGATCACTGGCTGTAGAGGTGATGGCAGGGTAGATTTACACCCTAGAGACTAACCAAAGTTGTAGCGATGATGAACAGAGACTAAGTGACTTGCACTGGTGCATGGCACAGCAGAGAGCTTGCCCTACATGCACACACTCCAGACAAACCATGCTTTACCAATGCCTGCAGACATGGGGGGAAGGCAGATGGCCTGTGCTCGTCAGCGGATCATACACCAGGGAGGTTAGACATGGGCAATGTTATGGACTACTTCTCATTCAGGGAACTGGCTAGGTCTCCCCCAGCCAGGTGATATTCAAGCTGTGCTTTCCTTAAGGATGGTTATGCCAGACTTATGACCAGGGTGTAGGCAGTTGCCCCACTAAGCTAGGAGCCAACAACACAGTGCAGAAACCAGGAACAGGGATAGAGCCAGGAATTCAGGAAGCAGAGGCCAGGGAACAAGAAATCACAAGCAAGCCTGGCCTAGGGCATGAGGACCAGAGCCACGGTCAAAGTCAGGCATCCATCCAGGCGCCAGGATGTCAAGCCACAGGCCAAGGGAAGATCATGGTCAGAGCATCAGTTGATCACGACAGGATGGTCTAAAGCAGTAACACTTAAAAATATTGCCAGGACAACACCGTAGAGTAAGTGAGAGGGTTTTATAGCCTTTCCATCAAGGTCTTGTTGTTCCCATTGGTTCTTTTAGATCACATCGTCTTCCACTGGTAGCCTTATAAGTTGGGTTGGTAGCCCAGGTTGGGCTGGGGTCAGTATTTAACCAGCTGTTGGGTGGTGCTGCTGCCACTTAGGACCATGCCTGTGGGCCTGGAAGATTTGGGTTCAAATCCTAGGACATCTGACTGGTCAGTTAGTAAGTCCATGAATCTCAGTGTCTCTGTCTGGTAGTATCTGGTCTTTGATCCATGGACCAAGGCAACCCTACCATGCTACCCCTTACTGAAATGGAAACTTCTAGCAATGAGTTATGATGGTTGCTGTAGCGGTGATGCATGTGATTACAAACTGTAGCTAACCAGGCATAGGTCTTTGTGCTGTGATTCAGCTTCAAAGTTTGCATAATTTACGCAGAACTGAACTGGAGAGGAGAGAGGGTTGGGGGAAAAAAACCAACTCTAAGGCTGTGGACAGACATAATACGTAACCTGCCCCAAGAATGTCACTTTTATCCCTGGACAGACCTGGCTACATGTATGCTGCAAAGGGGTCCAAGTTGAGCCATCACCTTTTAGGATTGCATTGCTGCCAAAACACAGCCAGGGAGTGGTAGACTACCCGGACTATCACACCTTCCAGTACCCAGAGGAGGAGGAAGACCGGGATTTGCTAGTGCAGCATGGGAAACCTGTAGGACTGACCAGACACCCTAACAAATTTTCCCCTTCTCCATTAAAAAAACACAACACCGCCACCCTTTGTCTTTGGGAAACCACTAATGCCTCACATCAGTTTTGGAGGCCTGAACTCAAGCTTCTCGGTAAAAGCAACATCCCAGAATAGCCAAAGGCCTAAGGGCTAGAGCAGGGGTCAGCAATGTTTTTGGGCACAGCACCAAAAACATCCGCAACCTCAACGTGCAAGATGTTGGCGTGTCCGGGGGAGGCACGAGAGGCCCGATCCTCATTGTGGCAGTGCAGCCCCGACCCCTTCCCTTCCGCCCGCTCCGTGGTCCACGTGCCAAACAAAATGCTTTGAGTGCCGCTCTCTGGCACCCATGCCGGGGGTTGCCTACGCCTGGGTTAAAGTCTCTGCCAAGGATGCAAGAGTCCCAGGTTGTCAGCTCTGCTCAGTTCAACCCAGAAACTATGACCTGGGTTTCCTACCTCTTGGGCAAGCTCCTTAATCATCTGCCTGTTGCACTCACACATGCTCGCTCTTGCACAGTTAGTTATGGTTCAGCCTGAGTGGAGAGCATGCTCTGCCACTGCTGGGAGCATGGCTTGAATTTGGAAAGGAAGGGAGCTACTGTTTGGTAACTGAACACGCATCTGACAGGCCGCATGGCTTGTTACATGCAGCAGCAGTGTCCATGCACATGCACGCACTAAAGCTTGCAGAGCCCATACAGCAATAACCCAAGTGCAATCCTATATCTGGTCACTTTGCAGTAATCCTGGCCATTGTATTTGGGAAGGCATGCCATTCTGTGCTCCTGTATGGGCGCCTGGCTTTGCTGATACCTTAGTCTCAGCAACAGACTGCTTAGTTTTCTGAGGACTGGCGTATTTGGTCTAACTAAAGCCTTCGAGCTGGAGGTAGCGTCCCTGGGGGAAAGTCAATGCCTGTGACATGTAGGAGCTCAGACTGGCAAATCTAATTCTTCCTTCTTTTTAGCTTCACAGAAATTAAAGCCATGCAATGAAATGCTTAAAGTCTTCAAGAGCTAAACAGGCCTCCAAATCACATCACATAATAGACACAAAAAAAGGTGGGGGTAGAAGTCATTTGCCCTATAAATGGGGGGGAAGCCAGGGTGTTCATCAGTGGATCATACACCAGGGAGATCATTCAGGGAATCAGCTAGGTCTCCCACCAGCAAGCTGATAGTCAAGCTGTTTGACTTAAGGAAGGTGATATCAGGCTTATGACCAGTGTGTAAGATATTGGCACACTAAGCTGGGAGCTGACTTAACACAGCCTGGAGCAGAGGGGTCCCGCAATTTCTGGGATTAGGGATGAAAAATGTTTGATTTTTGCATGTGCTGATATGGGTGTAGATAAAAAAAAAAAAAGGTGATAAGAAAGAGAAAATGTAAGATGGTGTGGTCCAAACTCATGTTGTGTAACCTTCCTGCTCACTCACTGTCTCCCTAGAAAACAATCACAGGAGTTAATTGTAGAAGCACGTCTCCATTATAGGTGTTTGGCCCTGGACAAAAGAAAGGAAACAGAAGAAAGCCTGTTTTCTTTCTAATACTGCAGGGCTGAGAAGATATCATTCTGAGGGTTCAAACACAACTTAGTCGTGACAAAAATAGAGAATTCCAGCTTTGCACGGTGCTGCCACGGTACTGGCGGAGACATTAAATATGTGCTTAGGATCCCAATTGTGCAACTTTGTAGTTACTATGGATTCCTTTTGTCAGACCTGGTCCCATGCTGCATCCCCAAAACCCAAACTATACCATCTACAGGGCTGTGGCAAGCAGGTTTCTGCAGTTTTCCAAACCAGCTTAAGCCAAATTTTGCTCTAGACTAACTCCCATGAGCTTACTGGCAGGCAGAATTTCAGTGTGTGTGTGGGTGTGTGAGACCAGGATGGGGACCACTGGAGAGGCATGACACAGTGCTGATTATGACCTTACGGGCAGTATTGACCAGGAGAGGAAAGACATTCAGCCTGATGTCGGGTAGCAGTGGTTGAACTTCCCGGGGGAAAACTGGAGGAGGAACCTGAATGGTCTCTGCCCTAACCACGCTTCCACGGTCGGCATTGTATCAGCTCATGCAGCTCTTACTTAAAAGCATGAAGCAGTCCCTGGCTGCTCTCTAGCATGTTTCTGTGATGACCCCAACACAATTCCCAGATGAACAAGGAGCCTTGACCATAGTGGTCAGGGAAATCATGACAGAGCCACACTAAAGGCAACATCTCAACTGGGTCACAGACCACACAGTTCTGTTATCTGTGTGTTCAGGTCCTTATTGACTTGGTTAGAAAAGACCAGATAGCCACACAGATGAACTGATACTGGGCTGGGGGAGGAGGAGATAGAGGGTCAGTGGGAAAAAGGGAGATAAACTGAGCTGTTCCTGGTGAAATTAAGCCATGGGGCACTTGTACATGTTACGATTGGACCATGTACACATGACGAAGAGTGATGAAAAAAATCACCATTTGTCTGGCATAATGGTGTCACCATGTACACATGCATTTTTTTCATGGCAGATTTTGTTTGTTCATGGAAACTTAGACCACCTCCGATGTATTTTAGTTTGATCCTCACAGCCCATTCAAACCCTAGCTACAGACACTAGTCGGCCTATAACTCTGGGAGTCCTCAATTCAGATGCAGAATGAATTTGGTGGGTCTATCCCACCCACTCATAGAAATGTGTCTGCATTATGAGAGCCAGGGGTTCAAAGAAGGCATATTTGCAAAAGAAGCCCATGGCCAGGACAGGCATTTTACAGAGATAAAATAGTAGGGGGAGGCATAAAAAGCCTGGCCCTTCAAAGTCCATGATGGGCTCTTTCTTTACACGAGTTCCTTGATAGCCACAAAGCCAAGGGAAGTTAGTGACAGTTCGAAGCGCTACCCTGATTAAATCTCTTTTCCGTGTTAATATCCCGACTTCTCCCCCAACTCCACGTCCCAGTGAGCTCCTGCATCAGGGCACTCCTCACAGATCCAGCCAGGCAGTCGCAAACATGCTGGATGGAGCAGTGACAACCCTTTTACAACTTTCTCAACTCTTAAACCAAGTCAGCCAACCACCACCGCCTTCATTTCCTTGCTCACAACAGCAAAAGCAGGGTTCCCAAATGATTCTTCCTGTTTCAGAAGTGCCAGAGATTCACATGCAACTTGCCCTAGTTATTACAAGTCGCATCTTTCCTGCCAGTTCGTGCTGTCAATGCACCATGCTATGATCTATTGACTCAGAGCCCCAAAGCCAGCAGCGATTGGCAGGCAGAGTGATTTACAAAGCCATTTCCACCAAGCCCATTTGTACAGCCTTATCCACAATGCCGGTGAGCAACAGGCGCTGAATCCTGGTCCTGGAAATGGGATCTGACCTATTTCTTTATTCAGAATATCTGAGGAGGGGGTGCCGCTGTCTTCATGCTGCTCAGACTAGCTTTGCATGGACCTAGAGCTGAAGTAGTGGTCCTTGCTGGACTGTCATTAAATACCAAACCCTTTGTCCCTGTACAGAGTTCCCTGGAAGGGGCATTTTCTAGGAGAGCGGCAGTCAGCTGAAGAAGGGATGTTGCCGGCCTCCTCTGCTCACATCTGTCATTGTTGGCTCAATACTTTTTTTTATTAATATTGGGTAATCACCACAGCAACTCCTTTCTAATAGGACAACACATGCCCCCGCTGAAGTCCTCTCTTGGTTTAAAGGAGCACTTGGCAGGAGGCAGACAAGGAGTGTCACGTTTTCAAGCAGGTGACTTGAAAACCTGTGAAACAGAGACGTGCTGGGCCCAGTTTGTCCACGGGGCAGCGCTGCTGGAGGCAGTGGAGGTATGTCAGGGATGGATGCAATAGCCACTGCCTTTCCTAGCATCTTTGTGATTGCCGTTTAAATATCCTGCATTCACACAGGCCAATTATTAACTGAAGCTGTTTAAGACTTAAGTTAGTTGGTGCAAAGATACATGCCCAAGGATGCCTTATGCAACAGCCTGCCTTGAGGTCCCAGCTTTCTTTCTGTTCTGCCACATGACAGCAATGCACACACCCGGGCATAAATCACGTTCACAAGTGGATACTTGTGTCATGGGACAGCTTCCTGTGTGGGGAAAAGGATGATTTCCAAAGAAGTGAACTTCCATTTGGTTCCGCCCTGTAGCTGTGCTCCCGGCCTGCCTACACGAAAACACAGCTGTGATTTAAAGCAGAGTCGTGTTTGCGGCGAGGATACAAAGAGCGATGTGGTGCTATTTAGAAATAGCAAGAGGCCACTGCTAGCTCCCTGTTGCTCACAGTGACTGCATCCCTGAGCCACAAGATGCACAGGGTGCCAGATCTGCGATACTGCAAGGAGTATTTATCTAACCCCCCTGGGCCATTTTAGTTATTCTTCTTTGTCTGCTGTTTGCAAAAGTTTCAAGCTCTACACCATGTCCGTGGGGAAGGTGTTTGCCCTCCCCACCAAGTGGCATTGTGGCCCCAGGAGCACACGTAGGACTGAAGAGTTAGGGTATGCAGGCAGAGAGACCCAAATGCACCACGCTCCACAAAACAGACCCAGGTCTAGCACCGGGTGTCTTCACGTGCGCATAAAGTACACTGCCTAGTGCCCAAGGATCAGAGCAACTTGATCCACCTCTCCCCAAAGGCATGGAGAAAACCGTCTGAAATGCATCTCTTACACCAGCGTGCTGTCTACCCCGCAGCAGCCAAATCTCACACCGCAAGTTTGATCGCAAAATGTAATGTTTTCTAAGGCGCACACACATGGTCCCCATTAGGCAGAGGCAGGCAACTTCGCTGCGGCTTCCCTTAAATTATCAAGTAGCCGTGCAATTAGAAAAGAAAAAAAAAAAATTCACTTTCCATCAGGACGCTCGGAAATGTTTACAGTGGCACAAATGATCCCTGGCTCCTAACGTCGTGCTGATGGGTGTAAATGGGCCGGTGACAGCGGCCCCCTTCGATTAACTGGGAGAAAGGTCTCCTTTTGTTCTGTGGCTCGGAAGAGCGTCCCAGTCCCTTCTGCCCCCGGGAGAGGGTTGTGCATGGAAAGATGTCAAATATAATTGAAGCAAAAAACGCCTGCTGCCGAGGACTCGCTCCCTGTAACAACCGACTTTAAACTTATAGGCATGTGGCCAACAGTAAGTAGGACTTCTCCCCCCTCTTCCCGTAACCCAACACGGCGTATGCAGCCACGCAGGGATCCAGATGTGAGGGAAGCCTGCAGACTCGCATCTTAAAATGAAAGGAGCATCTAAAATCTCTGCACCAAGGTGTGACTTCAATCCCCAGTCCTTGTCCTCGTGCCCACCTCCCCCTTTGTGCTGGGGAAGAGGACGAAGGAACAGGCAGCTCCCAGTCTTTCTAGCCTTTCCCCCCCCGCTTAGTCCTTAAAAATGCAGATGAATCCTCCAGGCAACTGCAATCCAGATGAGAAATTGCAAGCGGTTTAGAGCAGAGGATTTTTCCCCCCTTCCTTCAGTTTTAGTCATTCCTCAGCAACTGATCAAAAGAGCTTGATCCCTTGCTACTCCCCCGCTTCCCCCTTTGGAGGAATCTTCCTTCCACGTTGCTGCAGCACTTCTATGAAATGACTGATCCCCGTCTTAAATCTTGCCTCTATTGTCAGTATTTTTAGGGGGGGGGTTCCCCCCTTTTTGGGTCCTCAGATAACCAAAAGCCAGGGTTTTCTCCCCGCTGGGAAAGCTGTGCTCTGTGCCCCCCGAGCTCGGGAGAGGCTAGAAAGAAGAAGGCGCTTACCTGGCAGAAGGCAGAGCGCCCAGGCTACGATGAGCCCTCGGTAGAAGTCCATGTGAGTGCTAAAGGCGTCTGGTACCCTACCCCTACCATCCGCCTGAGGCACTGAGCCAGAGTGGTAGCCTTACTCTGCAAAAAGCTTTCACTTATCCCTCGCCTTCCCCGGCTCCCTGACAGAAGCGGTTCATTGGGAGGGAGTGGGAGGGACGAGCTAAACTTGTAGGAGGTACAGCACGAGAGTGCACAACACCCTTTAGAGATTGCCGCAGCGCTATGGGCTCCCCGCTTGGCCCCCCGGCCATCCCCCGGCCCCCAAGATTTCCCTCGCAGAGGCTCCTCGCCATTGGCAGACGCAGGACATCGGAGGAGAGTGCACATAGGAGCTCTCCATGGAGAGGAGGGTTTTCTCCCATCCAGAAGAGCCATTTCTCACGGTGCAGGGTAGCACCATATCTAGACTCCTGGTAGCCCTGGACGCACTTTTAGTATCGGGCCCCCCTTTGCTAGGGATAATGATAATAATAATAATCAGACAACGGGGAAAAAATTACCATTTTTGGGCACCCTTTCTCTGGCCTGGTTTGTCCATGCCTGTGTCTGGCCCTGGTGAAGGAAATGACCGTAGACCTGCAGCCTTGCTCAGGCCTGGCTCGGGACCTTGCCAGCCACTGGAGAGCAGCAGCAGCACAGCTTTTGTGGGGAATAAACTGCCCAGCTGGGTGCTGGGGCCTGGCCGTGAACCACCTAACCTGGCAGCACCCAAATGACGTAGGCAAGTGAAATGTTTACCCAAGACGGTGGCGGTAGGTTGTTAGCCGTGTCAGTCTGAGGTCAGGCACGAGGCAGGATAGATGTGCACCTTGTAGACTAACTAAACCAGAGGGGTTGGGAGCCACACTGAGTTACCTCCTAGTCACTTGGCACTTCTGCGATATGCACTCCCATCCTAGCCCAGATAGCTAGAAACCGCCACCGGGAAGCTATCACAAGAAAAGGGAAATCTTCTCCACTGTCCAAGGGGAATTCATAGAAAAAATAGGGCTCCAGGGTCCACAGAAGTCGTCTAGCTGTCCATGGCAGGGTTATCCCTCTCTCTCTCTCCCTCTCTTCCCAGAAATGAAGCCCCCAAGGCTTGAGTGAGCACAGGGAGCAGCTTGCATTCGTTGCCGTGAGCCCAGCATTAACTGTGCATCTCTGATTGAGCTACGTGGCTGCAGCGTTTGCAAGGTGCTGCTCACCGCAGCAGCCAAGACAATGTACAAAGCCTCGAGCCCCAGGATGTTCCCCACATCCATCACCTTCCTCACCTTTCCTCTCCTATTGCTACTGGGGTGGGGGGCTTTTCCTGCCTTCCTCAGAAGCACCTGGCTGCAGCCAAGGCTGGAGACCTTAGACTGGGATAGGCCAATGCTCCTGTTGGCACTCAAAACACATAGGCTTCTGGTTGAGGGTCTTGCTTAGGGTCAGACTGATCACTGCATTTGGGATCAAGAAGCAATTTTACTCCCTGGTCAGATTAGTACAGACTGCGGGGGTTTTGCTTTCCTCTGCAGAGGGGTGGCACGGCTCACTTCCTTGGATCTCTTAAGGACCACTGCAGCGGTGGGCAGCGGTCAGCTCTCAACCTCCTACTTTATCTGGCAGGTTGGGGTGCTTTTCCTGTCTTTGGGCAATATCCTTTGGAGTCGTAATGGGCCTGACTGTGTAGTTTTAGGAAAAGGTTAGATAAGGACAAGCAAGGGGTGGTTTGGATACGGATGATCCTGCCTCAGGCAGGGGGTTGGACTCAATGACATCCAGAGGTCCCTTCCAGCCTGACTTTAGCATGATTCAATAATAGCAATAGGTTTGGTTCTGAAAGTCATGGCTTATCATAGAAAATGAGGGCTGGAAGGGAGCTCAGGAGGTCACATGTAGTCCAACTCCCTGCTCAAAACAGGACCAGCCCCAACTACATCATCCCAGCCAAGGCTTTGTCTAGCCCGGTCTTCAAAACCTGCAAGGATGGAGAGCCCACCACTTCTCTGGGTAGCCTGTGCCAGTGCTTTACTGCTGTCCTGGTGATAGAGTTTTTCCTAATATCCAACCTCAACTTGCCTTGCTGCAGCTTGAGCCCATTGCTCCTTGTCCCGTCATCTGCCCCCATGGAGAACAGTTCAGCTCCATCCTCTTTGCAGCCCCCCCACAGGGAGATGAAGGCTGATATCAAACCCCCCTCAATCGTCTCTTCTGCAAACTGAAGTCTTCTCTTTTGCAGGCTTGGAGGACATGTTGAGAATCCATTTTACACCTCTGAATATGGCAAGCTGTAGTCTGGGCTCATCTCCCCTGGCAAGAAAGCACCCACCATCCAAAAGTCCTATTCTGCAATAACACACTTGTAGGACCCCAAATCCCAAGCCAATAAGGGTCTCCTCTATCAAGAGCAGAACCCAGTGCTGGATACTCAGCTGTGGTACACTTAGGCTTTGGAGTCAGAAATTAAAAATGAACCTACTAAATCAGTGGGGGTCCAAGCAGCACCAGCAGGATAAGATTATGCCAGGTTTTTCTCTCTTTCTGTATGGAAGAAAAATAAAATAAAAGGACGGTTTTGGTTCTAGATGGGCCCGTTCTCTTTAAATCTCTTTGGAGCCCAAGATCCTGCAGAAGGAAGCTGTGAAGCTTCTAGCTACAAAACTGCCCTCTGTTCTGTTGGGTCCATTTTAAAGTATAATTGCAGTCGGAGCTGCCGACAAAAAACACTCTGGGAATGGGGATTTCACCCATACAACTCCTTCTAAGGAGAAGATGGAGAAGGGGGTCTACGTAGTTCACCTCACTCTTGTTAACAACCACCTCCACCTTTTGGAACAGGTCCATGCATCCAGATCTGATCTCTGTCCATCAGTGATCTTTCCAATTGTGCTCAGGATGTGAAGGAGGGAGATGAGCTCTGCTCACGACTCTTGCTTGGATAAAGCAGAGCATCTGGGAGAGCTGATTTCTTTCCACAGAAAATGCATGATGTGGGGGCTCCAGATTGGAGGGGGTGAATGGCCTGAGCAGAGATAAAAGCAGCAGCAGAATTCAACGTGTTTCAAGTATGTGCAGCCTCTTTTAATTTGTTTGCATGCAATTTGTTCCACATCTCAAACATTTTTCTTCTTGAATTTCCCAGCTATCAACACCACAGCTGCTTCCAGAGGGGAAAAAAAAAGCCATCACATCAAGGGGTGATCTACAGGTCAGGTGAGACTCTGCGTGTGTGTTATGTGGTATTTTGGGAAACGACCAGGGGGAAGTCTCTGTAAGGCACAGAAATGAAATTTAAGAGCACAGACAAATACTACAGTGCAAAGACAATGGTGTAGGTGAGCTATATGATTTAAGCAAAAATGCAACATTGGGAACTCGTATTCTTGGACCCTTACTAGGAACAATAGCATCTGCAGTTCAGAAGTACGTGCCGACTCAGCCAAAGCGTTGTCCTACAGCTGGGTAGCGAGGGAACCCTGCTGTTGTTTATGGCAGTATATTTGTCCATGGTAAAGCCTCAGTCTTGCAAGGGCTTGCACGCATGCATTGTGGAGCTAATGCCAATATAGACAGCAAGTAAAGGGCCATGTCTTTGCTGGATGGAAGTCCAAGGATTTTCCATATCTTATTTAAGCAGGATGCTTAAAAGGACAAACATGTGTGACCACACATGGGAGTCCAGGGGAATTTCGCTGAGACCATCTAGACTTCTAGAGTTGCATCAGACCATACCTGCTGTCCCAAGTAGCTTAGATAAAAGTCAAGAAGTTTTCAAATCCAGCACCTTTAGCTGACCACCGATGACCGGAACGGTAGAGGAAGCGTTACATCCAGAACAGCCTTTTAAGTTGCCCCTGCACAGACTCTTCGCGACGCTGTAACGGACGTGTTTAGAGGTGATCAGTCCTCAGCATCATGGCGGGAGCCATGTCTCAATTCTCGTGCCACCAGAATGAATATTTCTCCTTAAAAACCCAATTGATAGGGCAGCTTTTTTCTTCTTCCCAGAAGTAAACACCATGCAAAGTAAGAGAGCCGGATTGCCCTCTGTTACTCACACAGAGTGATTTCTTACTGGGAGAGGAGGCTTTTACTGATACCCCCAATAAGGTGAAACTTAGTACAAAGGACTCCTGGGTGGAGAACCAGCCAGCTAAGCTGCAGAAGCATCTGGCCAGCTTTTCTCCAGTTCCCACTTGGGAGTTTCCAGGGCTGGAGAGCTGTTTCAGAGATTGGGGGGTTGCTTCCAACTCCTAGGTAAATTATGCTGTAACTGGCTTCCTATAAACTGACTTTGAGCCAAGAAAGCCATCATCTAAGTCCCTCAGAAAAGGTGGATTTATAGTGCCACAGTTCTTATACCATGAGTCGATTGTGTATGACAGTAAAACACAAGTGTGCAAATGG
>NW_017728996.1:3524074-3524697 GCF_001723915.1 Gavialis gangeticus | reverse complement strand
TTCTTATACCATGAGTCGATTGTGTATGACAGCAAAACACAAGTGTGCAAATGGCCCCTTGAGTACAAGCCCCAGACATGATGATTACAACCTGCCTCAGCTCTAGCACATGGTGTTTATTCAGAAGAGCCGGCTTCAGTGTTCCCAGGGGAGATGGGGGATGTTGTTAACTGATGGGCAAGACTATAGGGAGAGTGACTGATAATTCAGTTCACCAGAGAGGTTTTCCAGTGTCAAATACCACTGCTTTCAATGGAGACAAGGTCCGACTCCAACAGTGGTGAGTAGTCTTAGTTCAAGAATGAGAGAGCCTTTAAAAAGTAATCCTAAAATATACTACCAGTGTATGGCCATCACACCCGTTCCATCAGGGAGATACCCAAATGGCCAGTGACCCTTGAGTCACTATAATATACCTAGGCAGACAAAGTTCTTTGGGTGAATCTGATATCTTTTATTAGACCAACTTAAATAGTTGGAAAACAATTATTAAGCAAGCTTTCGGGTTCAAAAACCCTTCATCAGGCTAAGGAAGTTTCAGCGGTTGGTGTGTGCTCTTCCTGGATGGAATGACAAGTAAAGAAGCCAGAGGCTGGGCTGGGCTGCAGAAGTTGGTCTAATAA
>NW_017728996.1:3518414-3519074 GCF_001723915.1 Gavialis gangeticus | reverse complement strand
CTGTGTCCTTAGACCAACACAGCTACAACCTACACCCCTATAATAATATACCTAGAGATACCCAAATGGCCAGTGACCCTTGATTTACTATAATATACCTGGGGATACCCAAATGACCAGTACCCTTGATTTACTATAATATACCTGGAGATACCCAAATGACCAGTGACCCTTGAGTTATTATAATATACCTGGAGATACCCAAATGACCAGTGACCCTTGAGTTATTATAATATACCTAGAGATACCCAAATGGCCAGCGATCCTCGAGTTACTATAATATATCTAATTACACACACACACCCTATTAGTTTGTTAAATAAAATCACAATTGGGACTGGATTATATGATACCCTGTGGAAGAAATACAGCAGCCTAACGCACACCACTTGGAGGAGATGGCAAAAACCCTGCTGCTCCTTCAGGGATAGGAAGCAGCAAGTAGATTCATAGATTCATAGATTCATAGATTAAAGGTCGGAAGAGACCTAGTAGATCTTCTAGCCCGACCCCCCGCCAGGGCGGGAGAACAACAAAAAACCCCAAAAAGAGAAACGGGACTCAAACGAGTCCAGCCAGGTAGGCATCCAGCCTCTTCTTAAAGACCCCCAGGGTAGGGGCCAGCACCACTTCCCTTGGAAGTTGGTTCCAGCTCCTAGC
>NW_017728996.1:3518046-3518350 GCF_001723915.1 Gavialis gangeticus | reverse complement strand
TTATTATAATATACCTGGAGATACCCAAATGACCAGTGACCCTTGAGTTATTATAATATACCTAGAGATACCCAAATGGCCAGCGATCCTCGAGTTACTATAATATATCTAATTACACACACACACCCTATTAGTTTGTTAAATAAAATCACAATTGGGACTGGATTATATGATACCCTGTGGAAGAAATACAGCAGCCTAACGCACACCACTTGGAGGAGATGGCAAAAACCCTGCTGCTCCTTCAGGGATAGGAAGCAGCAAGTAGATTCATAGATTCATAGATTCATAGATTAAAGGTCGG
>NW_017728996.1:3462628-3476747 GCF_001723915.1 Gavialis gangeticus | reverse complement strand
CCTTCCGACCCTTAATCTATGAAACTATGAAACTATGAATAGAGAAACGAAGGCTTGGCACTTCACAAAAACCCCCACCATCCCACTTTATAGACCTCAAAATAAGTCCTGTAGGCTCAGAGCAAGACATGCCACATCCTGACAAGGCTGAATTCATACCATAATTTCTAGCATACGCTGGACTCCCTTCTGCCCCCCTCAGAAAAACGACTACTGGAAACTGGAGTGTGCACGATATGTAAGACATACAGTACGAGCAGCTTTTTCTGCTCTCAAAAGCAAAAATAAAATCTGCACCTGATCTACAAGGAGCAGAAAAAACAAGGTGGCTCGACTGCCTCGCGGCTGCTATTCAGTTTCCTACGGCAAGGAAAGATCTTTTCCTCTTCATTTTGCCTTTCAAACACAAGGTGCATCTCTCATTCTGGGGCACGTTATATGCTAGAAAGCACAGTCCTCTTGATGCCGGTAGCCAGGGCCCTGAGCTGAACATTACCGTGCTATGGACACGTAGTCGGGCTGGGCAAGATGGCAGTGCTCTATTTCCACCAGTGTTTCGATGTTTCGACGGACCAGCGTTTCATTTTGAATTTTGTTTCGATTCGAAACAGCTGTTTTGTTTTGGTCCATTGAAACAGGGTCTTAAACTGTTTCGCTGTTTCGCCCATGGGATATAATGGGGAAGGACAAAAGCAGGGCATGAAGCCTGCCAAGTTTCAAGGACAGAGGTGCAGGGGTTTGGGGGGAACTGCCCCTCAAGCTGGGGACAAGCACAACTCGTGACACCACGTGTGTTAAGGTGCAGCAGGGTGACAGCTGCAGACCTGCTTTACCCAAGGACCCTTGTCTGCCTGTGTCCTCAAACCAACACGGCTACACCCTTGCTCACAAGAGTCTCTCACAGCGCAGCACCCAGCAAAACCCTCAGGCTGAGAACGGGCAGCTCCCAGCAGCCCCAAAAGGGATTTGCATGTTAAAAAAAGGTCATGCTAGGGGGTTTCACATTCCCTTTTAAACCATGGCGTGGGCAGCACAATGCAACCTAGGCATGCAAGAGCTCGAGCTGGAGGTGGGGAACACATCTTAACTCGAAGATGCCAGCGTCCGCCGGTGAGGATCCTGGCCATGGCCCATTGCAGGGTCCAACTCATTAAACCAACAAGATTGCGTTTATGTTCCTCAAGCACTGGCAGGAGGCAGGACTTACAGCACTCGCCATTGGGAGCCCACTAATGCCACCTCCAGCAGGTTTGGGCTGTCTGCGGATGGTCTGAGCAGGCAAGGCCACAGGGGTGAGGAATGGATGGTCCTGGACAATAAGCTTGCCTGCCATGCCTATGGTGGTGAGTTTAGGATGCATCATCTCAGTGCAGGGTCACAAGCAGTTCCCTAGGATTCCCCGACGTATCCAAACTCTGCTTGACTTATTTCCTTGACCCTGCTCCCTCACTGCCCAGAAACCCGAGATGCATCCGCAACCTGTCTGTCCGTGGTCTTTTGGACAGGGACTGTGTCCCTATTGCAGAGTCCTATGGGGACAGGTCAGCTTACAGGTCATCTGGTCCATGCAGGGATGCTGTGGCTGGCACATCACAGGAGGGCATTAACCTCCTTCACAGGGTGACTCCAGGTGTGGCCCAGGTTCCTGCCGGGACATGGAGACACCCCGGCTGGAAATGATAGTATCCTCCATAGAGAATAAGCAGTGGTGTTCACAAGAGAGACGGCGCGATGTACATCTGACCATGAACCGAGCCCTGCAGGAAGGAGAGCCCTGGTCCCCTGCCTCTGTGAGGCTGAGGAAGTGGCCGTGCGTGTCTGCTGGCCTCCGCGGCTGCTTATTCTCTATGGAGGATACTATCATTTCCAGCTGGGTCGTCTCCATGTCCCAGCAGGGACCTGGGCCACAAAAACCCACTCCCCCAGCACAGCAGAAACAAATGACCGCTTTGAGAGAGCTTAATCTGTTTTTAAAGTGGTGTTAAAGCCTTTTTCTCCCTCCAGACATAAACACTAAGCAGGTATTGAATAGGTTTGACTGGGATAATGCAGTCACCTCTGGGTGTTTTCCACCCTCCAGCCTGTCCTGAAATGCATGGGGAGGAAATCTCCATGGGGCCCGTACGGGCGAGCCATGGGCTGCTGAGCATGGTCTGAGAGCGAGCAGCTTTGCTGGGGAGCCAACTAAGCCAAAACCCAGTTGGGAAGTAAAAAGAAAACTACGGGCAAAGGCAGAGCCCGGCTTTGTAGTGCCAGAGGACACGACTCCAGCAAGGGCAGGGAAAGTCCCCGGCAGCCTTGCTCTGGCTGGCGGTCTGTGCCCAAGGAAACCGAACCACCAGTGCTAATAACCTCCAACCTCCGGCTTAAAAACAAGATAGGAGGCTGCACTCTTGGAAGCCCTACCTGAGTGCCCTCCTGACCTCTTCTGACCTTCTCCACGGTCACCTGCTCTGGCTCCTCTGGAGCTAAAACAAGGGGACAAAGAGCCCTCAATCAGATATGTAAAGTCTGAACGAATGATGGACATGGTTTTGGACCCTGATCAGTACTCAGAGCAGCACGTAAGCTTGGGGTTAATTTTCACCCCCTGCTTCATCCCACTGCAGTCACTGAGACTTCAGCACGTGTGTAATTGCTTGCCTGAATCGGGGCTGTAGATCAAGACGTCTCCACCCTCTTCCAACATTGCCAAGTAGAAGAGGGATCTTGGCCAGTGGGGAGGGAAGTCCTGGTTAGGCCCCAGTAGGAATAAGGGTGAGGGCTCTTTGCCTTTGGCTTTCTGCACAGCAAACTTTGTCCTGGACCCACGCAGCCAATTTTTCTTTAATAAGGCTCAAATGACTTTCACATGAAACCCTTTTTTAAATATTAAAGCCAGGGTAGGGCTGTTCTGCTCTTGTTTCAACTACGGAAGGAAAACCCACAGCAGCCACGATCCTAAATTGAGGGCCTTACGTGGGTGCCAGGGAGAGAGAGGGACCCCAATTAAGAGACCGTTTCTGTGGGCGCCTTGCTGCAATGACCTGCAATGAAATGGGGGTGAACAGGGAATTCTCCAAGCCTGCAGGTGATATCAAATTATTTGGGGTAGTCAAGACCCACGCGGATGGAGAGAAGTTGCAGGAAGATCTCTCACCAAGCTGAGCGAGCGGGCAAAAACCTGGCAGATGCCCTTCAGTGTCGACAAGGACAAAAGTAATGCACCTGGGAGAAAGGACTCGACTCTCCCGACACGGTGCTGGGTCCTGAACTAGCTGCTATGACCCAGGAGGGAAACCTTGGAGTCACTGCAGTTAGGTCTCTAAAAAAGGCAGCCCAATGTGCAGCGGTGACTAAAAAAGCCAATGAAACATTGGGCATTGTTAAGAAGGAAATAGAAAACAGGATGGAGAACATCACGGTGCCATCACACAAATCCCCAGCTTGAATACTGCGTGCAGTTCTGGTCCCCATGTCTCAACAAGGATGTAGTAGCATTTAAAAAGGTCCAGAGAAGGACACTCTTTATTCACAGCCCGTTATCAGATTCGCCGAGGGCACTCTGACTTTGCTTTCTCTTCTTCGTCATCCCGTAAGTTGTTTTCTGTTCGTCGCGTGCTTTACACGGTGATAAAATGAGCAGCTAACATCAGCGTCAAATATAACAGGAGATGCTACGTCGCTGCAGAGCGGTGGCAGGGCTCGCTCACCTTGGGACTCTCTCCTCTCTTTTTGGATGTCGGACTGATGAAGCTCTTTTTAAGTCAAGTTGCTTTTCCCGCAGGAAGAGTAACACGAGCAGCTCCGTACCAGGCCTGTCTCACCCAGTAGCCCATCTCAGACAGTGGCATGTGCACAGAGCGTGACCGCGTGCACCATCTCGTCATACGCCCCCTTGCAACCAACTGTCCGCAGGGATGTCGGAGGATATGCCCTGGACTGCTCTGCCGAGTAGCTCTCAATGGACCTGTTCTCTGTGACTTTGTCGTGTCCCCTTTTGAAGCTGGCAATAACTGCCCAAGGATCTTCCCAGTTAGATTTCAACTGAGTTAGGCACCTAGGACCCATCTCTATGGTCTTGCTTTGGGATAGGGTGGAAACCTCACCCCGCTGGTGCCCTGTGCTCATAAAGGAACCAACCGCTCCATAGCGGGCAAATCATTTCCTTCCCAGTGGTGCAGTGCATTCAATTCATACTTGGGACAAGTTGAAACAGCTCCCCTCCTCATTCCCTAGGAAAACCGGGATATTCTCCAGCACTAATTTGAACCAGATGGCTCCCAGGAGGAGCAGAGCGGTGGGAGTGAGCACTAGGGAGGCGCTTGCTCTCACTAGCCACTTTGAGATGGAAACATCCCGCTTTCAGGGGGCAGAGCTGGGATTTGGATTTGTTTCCAGGGCAGTTTCAAGCCCCAAGCTCCATCAAGGGCTGCCATTTGGCATGAAGCTGCGGAGAAGAAGATGGCAACCATGTCTCCGCAGTCACTGGAACTGAAATAACTCGCTGGGCTGTGGCTCGCAGCTGGGCTATTCAGGGGCAAAGTTGTACAATTGGATAAGGGCTTCTTATTTTAATGTAATAGGCCACTACAACTTACAATGGAGGGAAGTATTGGCCTTTGCGTGAAGATCCCACGTGGTATCAGCTTAGCGATGGAAGGCGCTTGGTTAGGAATTACGGCCTTGGAGCGGGCAAGGGATCGACTCAGTTGGTCTTTCATTCATCCTGAAGAAAGGACCATGCTGACACAGAGACAAATGCCTGCCCAGTAGCTGTGGCAGCCACTGAAGCTTGTCTTCTCATAAGCCTGGGTGGCCCGTTGGGCTAGCAAGGCTGAGACGAGCCAGGCCCATCACCAGAAGGATGCGACAGGCACAGTGTCTGGCTGACTCTGGATCTCTGGCTTGGCATCTAAGGACCAACCTCTGGCATGGGAAGCAAAGCACCCTCTGGCACAGGCTGGAGGTAGGGCTCACCCCAAGGTAAATCTGGAGCGGCTCCCCTTGAGTCACTGGGCGCTTGTACACGCTGCGTGTTGTTTACAGACATATTAAGAAACGGCACGAAAAATCGCCATTTCGCTACTTAATTGTGTGTGCAAATACACAGTGACTTTTTCGTCGTGGTCAGTTTTGATTTATCATGGCAAGTTAGACCTCCTCCAACATGTTGGCTGGGGTCATCTGACCTCGGTCCTCTTTCCTGCCAAGGGCAGGGGGTCGGACACGATGATCCATTGGGTCCCTTCTGACTCTACAATCTATGAATCTCTGTTTTAGTTTTATTGTGGCCAACTGTGGTAACCCCTGTGTGAGACCAACGCCAAGTGAGAGCAGGGTTGGGCCTGGAACGATCCCACCATTTCCCAGAGCTGTCATCCAAGGGGTGGCCTGGAAACAATGGCTCCATTGATAGGTCAAGGAGCAATGGGGTCAAGCTGCAGCAAGGGAAGTTGAGGTTGGATATTCGGAAAAATCTCTCATTAGGAGGGTAGTAAAGCACTGGAGCAGGTTACCCAGAGAGGTGGTGCCGTCTCCATCCTTGGAGGTTATTAAGACCTGGCTACACAAAGCCTTGGCTGGGATGATGTAGTTGGGGCTGGTCCAGCTTTGAGGGATGTGACCTCCTGAGGTCCCTTCCAGCCCTAATTTTCTATGACTCTATGAAAGAGCTGCTCTGGCCTGGGTTTTACAACTGAGAAAAAAACCCCTGTTGGTTTTCTAGTGAGGGAGCAACTGGACTGTGCCCGTGAATCATCTCGCTGCCAGAATGTCCTGGGGACACACTAACTGTGTGGTACATGGCTGCTTGGCCATTATTCTCATATCTGTGTGTGTGCAGGCACGGGTACACACGTGCGTACACACACATGTGCACAGAGCAGGTCCTAAATGGTGCAAGAGATCCACCTTGCTGCAAGCCAGGGTGTCATCGACTGTAGTGGGCAGTCAGGACGGGGTAGAGGTGGTGGCGGTGGCCAGGGTCCTGCCATGCCTCTTCCTCAAGCTCATCCATGCACCAGAGAGGTGTTTGGCCTCAAAACACTGGGACTCTGGGATAGCTAGCAGGACTCTTGGGGCTTGCATCTCAGTGCAGTCCTCCCAAGCCAAGAAGACCCTGGGGGCTGGCACGCCAGCCTCTTAAGCTCCCAGCATTGCAGAAACGATGCTTCACATCGGGATCGACTAGGAGCTGCCGTGGCCTGGTCTGGTTTGACTCCAGGGGGGTGTGAGCACTTATGGAGGGGCTGCAGGGGTCTGTGCATGGGATGGGGGTGCCAGGACTTCGCTTGTACCTCTGCCTTTGGGAGGAGAAGGGAAGCCGTGATTCGTGCTACTCCAGGCAGAAGCCGTGGGGGAAGGTTTTCAGCCATTCAAAGGGGTGCAGAGAGATGCAGGGCGACACGCACTAGCGCACACAGCAGTCTGCAAACGGAGCAGGCTGGCCCAGAGGCCTGGACCCTTCGTGGCTGGAGGGAGCAGGACACAGGATCCCTTCCAGAGCCAGGGGGAAGTAGCACGAAGCAAAGCCATTGAGGAGAGCAGATAACTAGGAGAATCCTTCCGTCATGTCTGTGCAGACCTGTGTTGCCCGGCGTCTATCCCAGAATTGGCACCACAGCCAAGATAATTAGCACAGGTGAGCTAATTAGCCTTCCCAAGGTGGCTACGCTGCTTCTGGCAGCCAAGGCGGGGCAGGAGGCTACGTCTGAGGGCAGCAAGACACACCTGTGCTCACGAAGGAACCCCAAACCTTGCAAGCCCTTTGACGCACAGGCCATCTTTCTGTACAGCCTGGCCTGGGAGCCTCTAGGCCTTGCTGCACTGCCTGAGATGGGTTGGATTTGCCTTGCAGGAGGTAATTCCCCAATTACACTTCAGCTCTGGCCCTCAAGGCCCTGCTGTGTGCCCCCCCCCCCAGGAGGCAATACACTAGCTCCAGGCCCGTGACCTGCCTACACAGACCTCAGCCCTGTGAGAAAGGGGCAGAAGGATGCTCCCTGCCCCGCTTCCTGTACCACCGGAGGATGCAGGATCTTGCAGAGTGGGAATACATAACTCTGCAGGCCCTGCATAGGTCAAAGCAGCTCCCACCACTAGGACCTGCCACCGGCCTTAGCCAACTTCAGACCTGCCAGGGCCTTGATGGCTGTTCCCGTCTCCTAGACAGGCACAGAGCTGCGAGGGCCAATGGCTTGTCCCTCTCATGCAGCAGGATAGGATGGAAATGCAGCAGAAGGAGCTCCCTTTGCAGGCAGCTCCTTGGATTCCCCTCTACTACCTCATGGCATTGCTCCGCGGCTGCCAGGAGCCGGGGTGGGAAAGAGCTGGTGTCCCAAACCCCGTGTGCCCCGGGCACAAGCCCCTATGCCCCATGCCGGAGGGCTGGGCAGAGCTCTCTGCAGGGGAAAGCATCTGCATTTGCCTGGGTCTGCGGCCGAGGGCACAGCTCCCAGCCACAGGGCGCTTGTACACATGACGGGGGTTCAGTTCCCAAAATCAAAAACAGTGGGTTTTTAATTGTGATGATTAAAAACCCACTTTTTCAGCTTAGGGGCTGTCTCCCCCTTATGGTCTGGAAGCTCAGGCTGAAAACTAAATCCCAGCCCGACACAAATCCAGAGGGCTGCCAGGAGAGGGCATTCCTCTCAACCCAATGGCTTTGCTCACAGAGCATCACAGGTCCCCGGACTCAGGCAGCAGGAAGCAATTCTTCCACCCAGCCCAGTCTGAGGAGGGTCTGCATCACGCAGGGGGAGACTGGCTACACTGGGAAGTGCAGCTGAACCTTCCCGGTCCGATTGTGAATCCAAGGAAATGCAGGGCTGGGCTGATGGATCCTGCCTTTTGCAAAGGATTCCCCTGCATGGGGATGAGAACACAGTTCCCCAGCCACAGCTGGACACTGCCTGATTGATCAAGGGCCTGCAAAGAGCTCCCTCAAGACACCGGTGGGGTCTTTCAGATGCACCGCTCACGCTCAGTTGCTCTCGGACGATAGGTGCAGGTCGCATGCAAGGGAGACGTGCTGTGTGTGGGGATGTTTCCTAGGCTTAGGGCCAAATTCTGGGCTCATGTTCACGGGGGTGGATCTGGTGGACATCACAGCGGCAGATTTCAAGTGGCCCGGGAGAAAGACCAGACTGGCCCTCGGGAATAGCAGTGCTCCCGTTAGTGCCACGGCTGGTGAGAGCGCAGCTCCCCGTAGTGCAAGCAGAAAGAGGCGCTGGGACCTGACCTGCTACTGCGTGACCCCAGTAAAACCAGCTCGACTGCCCATAACACCTGGAAGCATTCGGGGCTAGCCCAGCTCAGATTTGAGGCTGCCGTACTTGCCTCCGATGAGCTGGAAGGCAGGGCAGGGGGGCACTGTAGGGACTCACAGGCTGCAATCAGGAGCCTGGGGGTATTTCCAGGACTGCTAGAGATAGGTCTGACTGGCCCGACCCCGCGGGCGGCACAAAGGCGAGCCCTGTCCGCAAGAGAGAGCTCAGGGATGGGGTGACTGCATCCATCTTGCTGACCAGGCCTGAGCTG
Organism: Gavialis gangeticus; assembly: GCF_001723915.1. Taxonomy (NCBI): domain Eukaryota; kingdom Metazoa; phylum Chordata; order Crocodylia; family Gavialidae; genus Gavialis; species Gavialis gangeticus. Next base: position 3,468,227 of record NW_017728996.1, on the reverse strand, counting down.
GCCCCGGCCCTGCTGGTCTGTTGCTAATGCCAGGCACAGCTCTGGGCTGGACCTGCAGCTATTCCCAACACAAGAAGTGTCCCAGAATGCACCCAGGGGGAAGATACATGGCTCATAACAAGGGAGAGAGATGCTCCCAGCCACGGACACACTCGAGAAGATGCACCTTCTCCATCAAGGCTCCTGGGAGCTCCCCTGCATGGAGGCGATGTAGGAGAGAGCTGATTTTGTTCCATTCCCCGTTGCTCAGCCCTGACTGCTCTGCCAAAAAGCGCTGGGTCGTCCCCACCAGCTAATTGGTGCTAATGAATTTCAGAGAACAGGGGAGGAGCAGCGGAGAGGAGCACTGTGATAGCTGCAACTGGCTTATACATGACATCGGGGCAGACCTGCGGGCCCCTGCTACACGTTACATATATTACACAATTAACTGGTTCGTTACACAATAAATCGAGACTGGTCACATGTGCCAAGTCATGATCACACAATAAAACTGGCTGTCCAGCTATAAAAAGAGCCAACCTGCTATACAGTTAGTGCTTGAAAATGTGTAACAACTCCATGAGTGGTTTGTATCCAGCTTGAATTTGAAGGTGTAGCAGGGCCCTCCCTGAGAGAGCAGGGTGGGCCCGGTGGAGAAGAAAAGGCCCACCTCAGAGAGCCCACACCATGGGGTCTTGCATGCCCTGGGCTTAGGGGCTTCCCTGTGGATTGGGCTTCAAAAGTCTGCAGCTCAGGGGATGGCAGCACTGCGGTGGCAGAGCTCTTGGTCGTGTCACCACGACACTATCCCCCGTCCTCTCAGTGCCCCTGCATCCACCCTGGGAATGGGGGCACTGCAACTCACGGCTTCTGAGCACCCTGAGAACCCAGACCTGGAGCACCATGCCTCTCCGGGCACCTTGACAGACACATTTCCCTGTTTGATGGACATGGCACTGGGTTTATCCCCTCAATGGGAAACTGTGGACTCTGCTGTCAACATGGAAGGCAACCCCAAGATGCCCAGTCATCCAGGATGGAAAAATCCCATCCCCTCCACTTGCAAATTGCCCCATCTGCCCCACCTCCTTAACCCTCTGCTCTCTCCTACACCCTCCCGGTTGTTTGTCATTTAGAGATGCTCCCTAGAAGCGTGAAGAAGTGAGGAACTGGGAGATGGGCCCTCAGTTCAAGGTGAGTTGCTTAGAGACAAAGGGACTGCAGAGGCTTGCCTATTGCTCCGCAATAAAAGTTGCTGCTTACTTCTCATTCATGCTTGACTGTCCTCATGATTGTTACAGCGTTTTAGCCATCCGGGCATGGTTCTGGCTCTCGCTGGGGCCACTGGGACCATTCCTGGCATGCTCTTGCCCTTGGCATGGTGCCTGTGGTGGAGCCGGGGCCCCATCCGGGCCTGGTGACATTCAATGGGGGTTGGCCATGGACTCCAGGGAGTCATTAGAAGAAGGGTCTCAGTGCTGAAGTGAGTGTGGGGTGCTCTCAGGGTCAAGGCCATGTGTCCCTGTCAGCAGAGGGATGCTGAACTTGCAAAGCAGAGTGCAGAGCCCCCATTTGCTGGGCAGTGGTGAAGCCAACGCATGTGGCTGTAAGCCGCGGTGGCGGCGATCCCTCGGTTCAAAGAGGATCTCTATCACGGCTTGTTGCTGGATCTTGAAGTGACTTACGAGTCTAGCCAGACCCCCATCCCAGAGTACCAGACCTCTATCATGTCCTCCCTCAGTCTTCTCCTTCCCAAATTGAAGAGGCCTGGCTTTTTTAGTCTCTCCTGCTCCAGCAGCTGCTCCAGTCCCCAGATTACCCTTCTCTGTCACAGCTTCACCATGCACAGGGCAGTGCAGGGGCTCTGCCAGGCATCCCCTGGGTCTCCCAGTGAGAGCTGGGGGCAGCAAACGGGCCAGGATGGGCTCAGGGGTGGCTGCTTGGTCACAAGACAATGCTGGCCTTGGAGGATGAGCTCCTACCAGGGAGGCACGGAGGTAGCAGATGACAGAACAAGGAGCAATGGGCTCAAGTTGCAGAAAGGGAAGTTGAGGTTGGATATTAGGAAAAATTTCTCACTAGGAGGGTAGTAAAACACTGGAACAGGTTACTCGGAGTTGGTGCAATCTCCATCCTTGGAGGTGTCTAAGACCCAACTAGACAAAGCCTTGGGATGATGTAGCTGGGGCTGGGGCTGGTCCTGCTCGGAGCAGGGGGTTGGACTAGATGTGACCTCCCAAGGTCCCTTCCAACCTCATTTTCTATGTTTCCATGAAAGCACTGCCCTGAGACTTCTCCCTCGGACGGGCAGCTCAGCACCCAGGTGGGCAGCAGGAAGGGAAGGCCCTGGGCTTTATCCAGCCATGAACATTTAGGGAGTGGGGGGGCAGCCCAGGGAGCCAGCAGGCCACAAACTAATCACACCGCCATTGCCCTGGACACGCTCATTAACAGGGTTGGGCAGACTTATCAAGAACACGTGTGTACCCCGAGCGGTAGTGGGTTAGCGTTTGTACAGTGCCTTGCGCAGCCCCGTTCACCAGCAGAGGATCAAAGGCCTCTCCGAAGGCACGAAGCGCCTCTCTCTCCCTTTTCCAAAGACGTAGGCTTAGGCAGCGTGTCCTTCCCCTACAAGCTGCGGCATCAGCGGCTAAAGATGGGCAGGAGCAGGCCGGCAAGGAGCAGACAGTCTCGCCAGCTGGTGGGGAGGGGGTTGGAGGCTCTCACTGAGCCCCCCGTGCTCTACAGAGCCGGGGGCGTTACGGAGACCAGCCCGTGCTTAGGCTGGCAGGTGCAGGAACTGCTTACGAGGAGCCCCCGTCGCTCCCCGGGCGCCCAGGGGGCTGGCGGCATCGATCGGCTCGCCTCACCCGGACGCAGGTCGATAGTACGTGCTCAGCCCTACGTGGGGATGGGGCATACGCTGCCCAAAGCCTGTTCAAAGACCGCCTGGGCACCAACCCCAGGGCCCAGCAGTGAGTGTGTTGAGTGCGAGCCATGAAGCCAGGGGTGGCTAACCCACGGCACATGTACCACAACTGGCATGGGCAGGGGGCAGGCCACAGGGCAGGGAGGGGATGCAAAGGTACTGCAGTGGCAGACAGGAAGCAGATAACAGAGCAGCAGATCAGGGAGGGACCACCGGGTGGGGAGCGGAAAGTGAAGCAGTAAATCAGACAGGGACCTCCGGGTGGGGAGCAGAGCAGCAAATCAGACGGGGATCAGTGGGTGGGGAGCAGAAAGCAGAGCAGCAGATGGGCTGAGGGAAGGGGATGTGAGTGGCACTTGGTGAGGGGGCACGGCTAATTGGTGGCACGCTCACCAACGAGGTTGGCCTCTGTTGCATGAGACCCCTCCAGGCTCGCTTGTGCTCCCTGCACACCCAGTTCTGTTTGCAGCAGGTCTTAGCACGTGCTCCCGGCACCAGCCTTGGGTCTTTGGCTCTTATTTCTACTCACAAGTTATCGCTGGCATGTCATTGTTTGGTTAATTAAGGCCTCCCCTGCTCTTACCAGCACAGGAAGAGCCTGTTTTATCCTTGTTTGGCTTCCCAGTCCCCCTGCCTGATTCAGGTAACGAGCATTTCTCTGGTCTAAGCATGATTGCAGTTTGCAACGATCCCTCCATTCAGCTCCCGAGCTTAAGGCAAAAGGGGGGTACGTGCGCGAGCGAGGTCACCAGCCGGTGGCTGGGGAACCGGAGGCGGCTGACTTTGTTGGCTAATGTAATTAGCTCTCCATTAAATGCATTAGCCTTTCTCGTGATGTCCGGGGCCGCTCACAGAACCCGCTTTATCCGTGCAGACAGCGGTGCTTGCACACGAGTGCTGGAGGACAAACATTTCTTATGGCTCGCTCGGCATTTGCTTGTTATCGGATCCGCTCGCATTTTATGGCGCTGGGAAGATAACGGCATTTTAGTCCTCAGATTGTCGGCTGTGTCCTCGCCGTATAAAAAGGAAACCCTTGGCTTCTTGGCACGTTGCTTTTCTTTTAAGAGGAAGCGGAAACACATACTTTGGCCTCAAGTGTTTTTAATGGAGCAATAATCAAATCATTGTGCGGTGTCCGGGATGGGGTCAGTGACCCATCCACACCACGCTGCGTCCACTCCCAGGACTGACTAGAAGGAGGCAGCTGGAAAGACGGCGCTCTTGCGCCTTCCCATTCAAGTGATGGGGCCCAAGTGGTTTCTTGCAAGATGGTCACATCCAAAGGGGTATTTTTAAGACTTGGCTGGAGTTTAGCAGCATGGCTCCGCTGTGTGAATGGCTGCGGAGGGGACCGCGCGACAGATGGGAGCTTGGGTGTGATAAAAGCAGGCTGGTGGGATGAGGATGAGGTCCCTATTTTCCAGCGGGGTGTTTCGGCAGAGCGGCGCTGCATCAGGCGCCGCGTGCCAGAAGGACCAGGAGGACGCAGGGTTTGCATCCGGCGGCTGCAACAGCACATAGCAGAAACGCGCCAAGCCCAAGTCCAGAAAACCAAGCAGCTATTACTATAAATCGATATGCACAGCGTGGTCAGGCCCGATCCATCTCGGGCCCCTCTGTGCCGGGCCCTGTCCAAACCCAGACAGAGACAGGGCCTGACACTTGATCCGGGCGCTGCGATCAGGCCGAACACGGATGTTGGTGACAAGAGGAATTAATCAGTGCCGGAGGAGGCATCGAAACAGAGCGGGGGGCTTTTAAAGAGCAGTCATCTGAGCTTTCCTGGGAGGACTCATGGGGGGGTTGGCTACTGCCATTACACTGCCCAGCACAGGATGGCAGGAAAACCTCCAGCCTTCCCAGAAGGACTTCAGCCAGGCCCCAGCCCAGCTATCCGGTGGATGACGGCAGAGCCCAGCCCAAGCCCCCGATGCCACTTGCCCATTGTCCCTTGGGGCAGTGGTGGCCTTAAGGTTGTTGCAAAGAGAGTCATTTGGGGGTCCCTTAGAGGCTTCATTTTGATTAACAATAAGCAAATCAGACATTTGTTGCAAAATTTTGGGGCCCCCTAAAGTGTGGGGCCCCGGGTGGTCACCCAGTTTGCCCTCCACTGCTTGGGGATGCCCATGGGTGAGGGGCCTGGAGTCTCTACCGTCAGTCTGGGCACAAGACCCCCTTGCCTGCCCTTTGCCAGGACGGTGGAAACCAAAACACTGCAATTACTCTACGGTCCGGGACCATGTTGCGGAGACTCGAACTGCTGCCCGGCTGCGTGTCGCCCGCCCCTGAACAGGTCTGGTGCGGGGGACTCGCTCCAGGCCTGCACGCCAGGCCTCACTCAAAGCGTGCAACACTGCTCATGGCTTCCACGCGTGCTGGGAGTCAGCCCCAAGCACAGCACGGACGAGGAACAGGACCAGGGAGCTTCGTCCGACTCAGTGGCAGGGGTGATGCGGGTGAAATCACATCCGGCAGGTGCCTTTGAGGAATGAACATAAAACCGGCCTTTTCCCCCCGCCTGGCAAGCATGCACCCCACTGCCGGGCGGCTTCTCCCCGGCGTCTCGGTCCCTCCGGCCTCTCCTCCCTGCAGAGGCGCCCTGACACCAGGCTGCCACCGCCTAAGCCCCACCAAGGACAGCTTAATCAGCTTGCAGGGCAGGCAGGGAAGGAGGGAGGGAGGGAG
>NW_017728996.1:3457384-3457628 GCF_001723915.1 Gavialis gangeticus | reverse complement strand
ACTTGGCCAGACTTTCTGCATGACTGTCACAAAGGTAAGAGGCGGCTCTGCCCCCGCTCCGCCCTGCTCCCTGCTGCCCGCCTGGCCCCGGGGCGCTGCGGCTGCCCGTGCCCCTTCCCTGGGGGTGCTCGGCGCTGTCCATGGGGCTGCTGGCGGTGCCACCGCCTTGCACCGAGGGCAGGTGCTTGCAGCCCCTAAGCGGCTTCGCTGCCTGCCAACAACTCCTCTCATACCACTGACTCCA
>NW_017728996.1:3426042-3457339 GCF_001723915.1 Gavialis gangeticus | reverse complement strand
CCCGGGCCGGCTCCCCCGGGTCTCCTGCAGCCCACAGGCACTTGGCCAGACTTTCTGCATGACTGTCACAAAGGTAAGAGGCGGCTCTGCCCCCGCTCCGCCCTGCTCCCTGCTGCCCGCCTGGCCCCGGGGCGCTGCGGCTGCCCGTGCCCCTTCCCTGGGGGTGCTCGGCGCTGTCCATGGGGCTGCTGGCGGTGCCACCGCCTTGCACCGAGGGCAGGTGCTTGCAGCCCCTAAGCGGCTTCGCTGCCTGCCAGAGCCTCCCCCATCTGCTGCATTTTTAACCCTTTCGCGTGGGCATCCCTGCTTTCCCTGGCAGGCGGAGCGCGAGGGCTGGCAGCCGGCGGCATTCACCCGGAGGCAGCCCCCGGGGCCCTACAGGTGTTGGCAGGGGGCTGGGATGCTCCATCCCTGATGCACCCGTGTTCAGTGTGGCAGGGGTGGACTGGAGCTTGCTCCCATTGCTGCAAGGGTGGGGAGGGTCTCTAGGCCCAGGGGGTAGCAGCCCCTCGGCGCCCTGGGCTGCTCTGGGCATGGCATTGCCCATGTGCTCCATGACCCTTGCCAAGGGCATAGGGTGGATGCAGGAGCAAACCTGGCTGTCCCGGGTGGTCTCCAGCACCTGTTGCCTTGCCCACGGGGGTCTGCTGGCCAGGGATGCTGCTAGGCTGGCGTGGCCCCTTCGGACCCCGGCTGTGCCCAGCAGCGTGCAGCTGTCTGAGGACCCCCATACAGCACCAGGCATCTGTCTGGGGCAGAGGGCCGAGATCAGCTTTCGTGCCCAGAGAGCGGGTGGCTGCGTCCCTGTGGGACTATGGTGCCAGGGTGGGCGGCACGCCTGGCTCCGTGCTCCTCGTTCGGGTTTCATTGCTCATTCAGCCGGTTTGTTTGGGGCAGGGCCTGGCAGCTGGGGAATCAGGGGGCGCACATGGCAGGCACCCCCGGACTCCTGGAAGAGGGGTGGGGAACAGCAGGACTCCAAGGAGTGAGGCTGGTGCAAGCCCAGGCGGCCACAGCCACGGCACGGATGAGCCCGGCACCGCAGGTGTGAATCAAATCGGTGCTGTGGAGAGTGGGCAGGTGCCAGAGGCCAAAGGGAGCCGTTGCCTGTCATTCAGTGGGCGCGATGAAGGTCAGTGGAGCGTGGCTGGCAACAAATGCAAGGCACGCTTCGTGCCCAGGCTGCCCGTGGGCTGCTGCTGCTTCCCCGGGATGCAGAAGGGAAGCAAACAGGAGGGGGTGGGAGTGAAAGATGCAGCGACACGAGCAGGAGAGGAGAAAACCCAGTGCCAACGTGTGCCCGAATGCACTGAGAAGGATGCTGGCCTGGCCAGAACGAGTGGTCTTAGCAGGGGAGTTGTGAGCTGAGAACGGGTTCGAATTGCCAGTGGCATCAGTGTGTGCATGTACATGCGTGCATACGTGCACGTGCGTGCGTATGGTGTCACTCTAGTATATACTTCAGCGAGTCTCTTGCTATGCAGTGGGGCTCCTGAGCCGTGGTGGTTGCAGTCAGATGAGCCCCTCAACCTCTCATCTTAGACTGGAGGGTTCCTGGCCCTTAGAGAGCCAGAAGCTGAACCGAAAAGGCAAGAAAAAATAGCCCCAAAACTTACTCATCTGGCAGTACCAGGGTTGAGTCAGGCACATTAATTCTGAAGTCCAAGTCAGGGTTGTTTTTTTTTATTTTGAGCGTTTGGAAAAATCACAGTATTTGCATCTGAGTGGGGGGGGGAGCTGTGGCATCATAAGGAAAATGCTCATTGCACAGGATGAAGCATAAAGCGTGGGAGGTGGAAAGGCTGGGAGGCAAAGAAATCCTGAAGCAGGAGGATGCTTTCCACATAGAAGCTTCTGTTTTCCTTCTGGAAGCTGCATCTCTCACCCACGAGGGATCATAACGCAAGCAAGAGAAAATCCAAGCAAAGGCCCGGTGCCTGCCTTTGGATTCACGCAGGGAGCTTCCCTGCAAGGTCCAAGGCAGGGCCTCAGCATCAGAGGCTGCTGCTCCTTTCGCATCCTCAGACGCACCTAGGAAGCAACAGGTGCAACGAAGGAGGAGGGCTGGGCTGTAGGCCTGTGCTGGGCTGGTGGAGGGCAGAGTCGCAGCTTTGGGAGTGCAGGTGACTTTTCTGTGTAGAAGTGACTTCTTGCTTGTCTCCTAGGAAGCAGGGAGGCTGTTCTGCGTGGCTGTTAGGGCGAAGGAGCCTTCATCGGACCCGTGCGGCAGCTCAGAAGCTGCAAGTGGCTGAGGTCCTCCAGGAAGGGGCAGCTGGTTGTGGTCCCATGCATCCTTGCTCAGATGTGCGCAAGTTTTGCTCCTCTGTATCCGCTCAAGCTTTGGCTACTCTGCACAGCAGCCCCCCCCACCCCGGGTACCATAATGCAATGTCGGCACGTCCCAGCGCAGTGCGGTGCACGCAGCCCCGGTATAATTAGCATGGGGGCAGGTATAAGGTGCACAATGGGGCTTTGTGTCGGTGTTGAAAGCACCCGCTTTGATTTAAAGAAGCAGCCAAGGCCAAGCTAGAAGTGAGGAGAACCACCTTGTAACGTGCCCCACGTGAACCACGTGACAGCCTGTGCTTGCCTTGAAACAAAGAGAGGAAGGATGTAGCAGACCTTTAGCAGTGGGATGGTGCAGTGGAAGGATGTCTCAGGTGCCCACCAGGCTTCTTTTACCGCTGAAGGAAAGGGTGTAGGCATCTCTGTGTGTGTGGTAAAGTCTCCTTGTCAGGAAGCCTTGAGCTTTCCAACATTGGTGCCTGGAGTTAGACACCTCAGTGAAAACTTTTTGATGCCAAGGACCTGCAGCCCCCCATGACAGTAATTTGCTAGATTCCCCTAACCAGCTATTTGGCATCTCCAAAAATCAGGCCACTTTTATTTGGGTGCAAAGCTGAAGCCATATTTCCCGAAGGTAGATAAATGTCTTGGTGCTTTTGACGAGCCCACTAGACACCCACCTGCCTCTCTAGGTGCCTACGGCACTGTGAAAACCCGTGCCCAAATGCTTTGCTTCCACCCCCAGAGCTTGGAAAAGCTGGCCTCAATTTCAGCAAATAGACATAGAGATATTGCCTCTCTCCGTGCTATTAAAAAAAACCACCCAACAACTTAAAACATTGGAAGGCTAGATGTCAGACGAGCATGAAAGACTGTTATTGCAGGCAAAATTGTATGTGCATGTGTGCGTGCATGCGTGTGCGAGTGCACGTGGAGATGTGCAATCTCAGACACAAGCTGGATCTCGTTTGGGTCAGGAACGGCCCTCTTTGCTCCTAGGATAGAAGAGCCACGTGGAATGTAACACATCCTGATAACTGCTCTCTCTCAGCTTGAGACCTCCTCCGTCATGCTGAATTTCTGGCCAGGGAGAGTTTAATCATATTAGGAATAGGGAAGGAAAGACCTGGCTCAACTATAAAGGGAAGCCGAGACTCGCACCCACCCAGCTGCACAGACCTCCAAATAAACCTTTGTCTGAAGCTTGGAAAGCCTTCCATCTCTCTCCTACCTCCAACCTTTTATCTATAGTGGAAACTGCTGTTGCAAATGCTTAGTCGGGTCCAACTGGCAGCTAAGTGCTGGAGTGCAGGATTATGGGTTTATTGGGGTCCTTTTCCCTGGGAGACACCGCCAGGGGCCAGTGGAAATGCAGGGAGACCAGCTGGAAGATGGTAATGCAAACTAGGGTAGCTTTCTTCTTGAGATGCATCTTTGCACGTCTGGTTCCAGCCAACCCAAGAAGCAAACTTGCAAGATACCCGAAGCAAGGCTTTGGTTGCGGCCTTTTTGGCCCCGTTCTGCGAACTCGAATCTCTCCGTTTTGTTTTGCCCATCACTAAAGACCTAATGTGTCAACCCCCCTTTCCCTGCAGGCTTTCCTAGCAGCCACGCAGTCTGACCTTTAAACATCGCCTTCGGAGGATGCTGCCTGTTGCCACTATAACAGGCTTAAATAAAGAAAAAATAGCACAAATGACAATGTGCTGTGCAAACAAGGGGCAAGTTCATCCCTTATGCGACCTCGACGAGTGCAGTGTACAAAGCCATTTGCAAAACTGTGTTTTCATCTTTCAGACCAGGCGCTGCCCAGACCCTATTTGTTCCAAAGCTCATTACAAACACCTACAATTTCCTTTATCAGAAGGATGCTTCGCTGGCGTCTAAAGTGCCAGCAAACCGCTGCATAATGGATTTCTGCCTGGTTTTTTAACCTGGAGTGCTCCAGCTGTGCTTTTAACTCGTAGCAGGAAGACAGCCCCTCACTTGACACCATCTGACACCTTTACCTTGTAAAAAACAAACAAACTGAGACCTTAGTCTTTTTAATAGGGATTAAAATGCAATCCAGCCAGGTCTGTTACTGACCCTTTGAAGTGTCCGACCCCTAAAACAAGTCACTTCTGAATTTCCATATCTTAATTCAAATAGTAAAATCTGTCCACAAACCTCTCCCTCTTCCACACCTCCTATAGCACATCTCTTTCTGGCACAGCAGGAATTATATTCAGCTTGCAAAAAAAAAAAAGAAGTCTTGTTTGCCTGGTTTGTACAGAGATGCTTCCCATTACAGCCCACCTGCCCTGAAATTCATCTGGGCAGAGAAGCACGCATGGCCGGACTGAGGTTATGCTGTGGGTGGGGAGCAGGTTTATCGTGGTGATGGGGAGGTCTGTAGAGACCCAGACGGCAAAACGCCGCACACCGAAGAGCAGGCTGAGAAATGAGTCTTCCTTTTCTGGCCAAGAGGCTTCAACGCCGGGCTGTGGCTTTCTGCTCCCATTGCAGGTATAAATGCCATCCTCTGGTTCCCATTGCACTGGCCACATCTCCCTTGTATGGACCTGGCCAGCCCTCCAAAAACAAGCCTTTGGGCGAGGGAGTGTGTGTGACAGATGGCCTGGCTCTGCATTACTCAACGAAGCAGCTTTCAAATGAGAACAGGCTACAAGGGGCTTCCTGGCACAGCCGCCCCAGCTCCTTGTTACTGCAGACAACCATGTCATCGGACATCCCAGGACCTTCTCCAACCCAAATTTAAACCCCAGTCGGTATCTGGCCCCCATACTCCTGGTTGGAAGAGATATGGACCTTTATTCCTCTGCACTTTAGTCACCTTCTTCTGATTTTCAACCTGCACCTACTCACGGGCAGTTGATGTTCACATGTTCTTATGCCAGCGTCATCCTTTGATTTAAATAGCTTGTCCTCACTCCTTGGTATCTACTGATTGAGTGTATGCACAGAGAGCGTTCATCCCACCCTCTTGGACATGGAGCTGCCAGGCTAAACAAGCCCAGCTCTCTCCTTCTTCTCTCGTAAGACAAGGTCTTCATTCCCCCGATCATCCGAGCAGCCCTCCTCTGCCCCAGCTCTGGTTTGCATTCATCTTTCTTGAACATAAGTGTCTTGTGCAGGGGCAATTATGCTTCCCTGCCTGATACAGCTGAAGGGAGGCTGTTAGGGGTTGACTGAGCTATCCTTCACCTTGCTGATACTCAGCCAGGAACCAAAGAAGAGCTGTGCATTAAAATTTCCATCTACATGGGAATATGGGGCTGGAAGACCTCCTGGATCACCAAGCCTAGTCTGCTGCTGTCCCCTGTTACAGAGGAACATATCAGAGAACTCAAAGCAAGTGTTGGCTTGGCTGCCATCAATCAGGACACTGCGGCATGTGTTATGTGCAAATAGAGTCATGTTGTGTGCAAGTGGGATAATAGACTATTAATGTACACACGTGTTGCTTTAAAAAGGCAGATCTCATAAAGCTGGGGAAAAGAACAGAAAAATGTGAATGATAATTGGGACTATTTATGAATATTTCATTCAAATCTGTAAGAAAGAAAGAAAGAAACCTAACTTAGAAGGGGAAAACTAAGGCAGCTATAAAAACAAAATTGTGGGACTGGGATGGCAAAGAATTTAAATTAGAAGCTGGGAATTGTGGGAGGTTGATAAGGGAACCAAAAGAAAGCTATAGTCAGATAAGGGACGCTAAGAAGGCTTGCTTTGTTTTTTAAAATATCTTAGAAACAAAAAGAAAGCAAACAATGATATCGGTCTGCTGTTAAATGAACTGGTAGAACTGGCAAAAATAATGTAAACATAGAAGTGTTCAATACATCCAGAATGAATAATACAGTCATATCTGACGCTGGCTGAAATACTTTCCCTTCCAACAGTAGTTGAGGAAGACTTCAAACATCTGCTGAAGCGAGAGGCTTTCAAGTCAGCCAATGCAAATAATGTGCATCTGAGAGTTTAAAAAGAGTTGGCCAAGGAGCAAGCTGGACTCTTAATATTCAATCTCCTATAAGCTATAAACCCCAGGATAGGTAAGTTAATGTTGCAGCAGTATTTAAAAAGAGCAAACTGGATGATCTGGTTATTACAGGCCTATCTACCCGACACTGATCCAAGGCAAAGTAAAGAACTAGTTGATGCAGGAATTGATTTAATAAAGAATTAAAGGAGGGCAATATAATGCCAACCAACATGAGTTTATGGAAAACAGGTCTTGTCATATTCATTTATAAGATTTTTATTAGGTTTCCAAGTTTGGCTGATAAAGGGAATTGTCTTGATAGGACACCCTTCAACTTCCACAAGGCATTTGTCTTTTATGCCTCTGACATTTTAATTAACAAAGTAGAATTACCCCGAATCAACAAGGCACACATTACATTGATTAAAAACTGCCTAGCTGAGATCTCACAATGCAGTGGTGCAATGGGGAATCATTACTGAGCAGCTGTTGCTAATGGGGCTCTGGAGGGAGCGATTGCTGGCCCCGTTCAACATCCTTATCAACGACCCGGGCCAAAACACCCCTGCTGCATCGCATAAAGTATGGAGATGGCCCATGGCCGTGGGGATGGTGAGATGGTTGATACGCAGCACCCCCTCCCTTGGACAGTGTGAGCAGGGGCACAGGTACACTTGCTCCTGGACTGGAAGGAGGCATAACTGTGCGCTCGGTGCTGCACGTGGACCTATTAGCTCCACTTCTCAGCAGAACCATTTTGCCTGCCAGCAGAACCTGGTCATCCTGCCTCCACCTAGCGCAGCCTGTCTCTGCATGGTGCTCCTGCATGCCTTACACTGCCTCCGTGTGATGCAAGGTGATGCTGTGTGTGTGCAAGGTGATGCTGTGTGTGCCGGGACTCCCTGTCCCGATTGACGGGCAGCGTAGTGGCACTCCGTGTGGGTTCATTAACTCCGTGGGGTGCCTGCTGGCTTATGGGGACATGTTTTTTGGGACCCCCACCTGGTGCACAGTGAACAACTGGCAGAGCAGCTCTGCAGAGAGCAGTCTGCCTCAACCAGTTGCTTGTGTCCAGCTTCTCAACGTGGCCTTTCAAGGAAGGATGTAGACAAATTGGAGAGAGTCCAGTGGAGGGCAAGAAAAAAGGTTGGGGGGCTGAGGGACAGCTTGTGAGGAGAGGCTGAGGAAACGGGTTTTTTAGTCTGCAGAAGAGAAGACCAAAGGGGATTGAATAGCAGCCTTCACCTCCCTGCAGGGGGGCTGCAAAGGGGACGGAGCTGGACTGGTCTCAGTGGGGGCAGACGACAGGACAAGGAGCAATGGGCTAAAGCTGCAGCAAGGGAAGTTAGATCTTAGGTTAGATCTGAGGTTAGGAATAACTTTGTCACTAGAAGAGTAGTAAAACACTGGAACCGGTTACCCAGAGTGGTGGTGGACTTGCCATGCTTGGAGGTGTTTAAGACCCAGGTAGACAAAGCCTTGGCTGGGATGATGTAGTTGGGGCTGGTCCTGCTTTGAGTAGGGGTTGGACTAGATGTGACCTCCTGAGCTCCCTTCCCGCTCTCCTTTTCTGTGATTTCATGATTCAGTGATTCAAAGTGACCCCCCATCTAAAGAGCCAGGGTCACGCTTATAGAATAGGGACGCACTCCTGGAGATCAGTGAGGTGGGAAAGAACGAGAGGGATCATATACTGAACAGTTAGTTGGCTGGATGTGAATTCCCACTGCAACACCAGCCAAAAAGGCTAATATTGCTAGAGGGACACTGAATAGGAGCAGGGGAGCTGCAGATCTGCACCTGACACAGGTGCAGCCACCACTGGAGTGCTGTGTGTGGTCCAGATGTGTGATAAGTCACGGATGTGGGGAGGATTTGGAAGAGGGTTCAGAGAAAAGCCAGGAGAATAAGCATACAGGCCTTCCAGAGACAGACTCCAGGAGCAAAATTGTCCATCAGAGGGACTATCCAGGGTGTCTTGGGCAAGTTATACCTACCTGTGTGGGGAACAGAAATGGGCTAACAGGCTTTTTCATTCAGCAGGTAAAGGATCCAGGGGCTGAAAGGTGAAACTGGACCCATTCTGGTTAGAAACAAGGTGCAAATGTTTAAGAATGAGGGTAATTAGCCAGGAGAGCTAACCCCTAGGACACTGTAATCCAGATGAGATGCTTTCCACAAAGGTGTACTGTACTCTAGTGAACCAGGACATCATCCAGAGAAGTCCTCTGGGCTGTGTTATACAGGAGGTCAGGCAAAGCGATGATCACCCGGTCCCTTCTGACCTTACAATCAATGGATTAATATCATTCATCTCCAGCTGTGCTCTGCCTAGATACTACCTGTTCCTTTTACTCCAGTGACTAAGTTTAAAATAACTGAAATGCAAGTCCATGATACATCTTAATTACCCTTTACATCATGCAAACACAGTAAGTAACGGAGAAGAGAGAGTAACTCAGTGCAATCTCACCTGGCCAGAGATTATTGAATGATTAAATGAAACGCTTATGGAGTGAACCTGGGTACAATGCAGCAGCACTGGGAGGGGTGCAGGGAATGACATCTGCTGGAGGACTCCTCTCTACTTTGTGATCCAGTTAAATACAGTTCAAGAGGAATGGATGGCAAAGTGGAGAAAGTCATACAAAGGCGATTAACAAGGAACTGAAGGATACGAGGAGGCCACATGGTTTTATGGACAATAGACTAGATTTCATATTCATTACAGCTACAGCCTAGCTGTAATAAACTTTCTTCAGGTTACACTGCAAGGCATTTGCAAGTCCTGTAAGGCATTCTGGGTAAAAAATTAACAGCAGATGATATTGGCAAAGCGCTCGTTAAATATATTAAGAACTGACGTATGACAGTTGCCACAGGGGTGTTTCTAGGGGTCCCACATGGTTGGTACTGGGCCTGATACTATTTAATGTTTTTCTCATGATCTAGAAGTAAGTCTAAAATTGGTGGTGATACACACGTGAACGACACCCGGACTGGCTGAAGGGTGAGTAGTGATGGGGGCAGGGCATTCAGGCAAAACCACCTAGATTGTGGTAAACGGGGCAGAAGACACGTCAGGAGAGACGACGGCAAAGTCATACATCCAGGCCTAAGGCATGCAGGCCATACCCACAAAATGGGTCCGGGAAAGGTGCTGGGTCACTGATGGGTTGCAGCAAAACCTGAGCTGCCAGCAAACACCGCAGCACGAAGGGCTGAGGATGTCTGAACAGGGGAGGAGGGAGAGGGCAGTGTTTTTTCCCCTGCATGTACTGCAGCATGCTTTGCTTTTAACAGAAAGCATGTTTAAAAGGGTCTGAAATGTCGCTGGCGGTGAAGAAGAGAGCATCAGAACTGATTTGAGGGCTAGAGGACATACCAGCTGAGCCCGGCAAAAAGGTGACGGGGAGGCGATGGAAACTGTGTGAAAGTATCCTCGCAGACACAAAATAACGTACCAAAGCTCCTGTTCAGCTACGGGAGAAAGGCGTAGTAAGACTCAATGGCTGGAAGCTGCAGCCAGATACATTTGGATTAAAAAAATGAATGTAATGGGCTGGGAGATTAATTGCTGGATGGGGGGGAGAGCTGGATTCTCCATCCGCCAGGCTGGGTGCATTGTGGGAAGGAGGCTTCAGGCAAACACAAGGGATCAGGCTCAGTACAAATGGATGCAATGTGATGGCCTGTAATAGGAGCTCAGACTGGATAATTTAATGGCCCTTTCTATGAATTTATAGATTCTCTTCGATTGCCCAAATCCAAAATAACTCAAGGGGGAAACGTAAGGTTACGTCGGTGTGATGGATGTTAGCATGTGTCCTGCCCCCTTTGAGTCCCGTCGGCACAAATGATGCGATGCCGAACGAGCGGCAAACAATTCACGATTGTCTTTGCTGCTCCGTTCAAAAACCCTTCTCCCAGGCCAGCCCCCCTTGCAGCGCATTCATGCATCGTCCAGGCGGAGTAGGCTGCAAGCACAGGAAGTCCATCGGTAGTGCCCCCCCAACTTCCTGTCTCTGAATTCCATCCTCTTACACCTCACTTCCTGTCTGTGGTGCATAAATAGAGCCGAGAGCAGAAGGAGAGACGAGTCTCAAGCAGGCTGGTTCCAAGAAGGGGTCTGCATCCTTTCGCCGTGCAGTTCTTCCAGGAATTGGGCTGGTCGTCCAAGGCGGTTTGGAGGTGTTGGCAATACGAGTGCTGAAAAAGTCATAGTTTCATATGAAACTATGACGTTTTCAGCAGCGGGAGCCTGATCTACGCTGGAGCATCCCCTACGGAAACAGGAGCAGCGGGGAATTTTTTTCAATAATAGGTCGCTGTTGTATCCTCTGTCGCAAGAGTCGTCCCAGGACCTGCCTAGACACAGTCCGATCCCGCTGAACCGAATGATGAAGCAAACCTTGAGTCGGGCTATTCTGCGTTGCTGCTGAATAGTTGTTTCTAACCAGCTCTTGCACGACTTGGTCTGGCTGCTGGTTGACTAGGCTTTGCTCATAAATAAGTAATTGTTTGAAATGGATTCATAGCGGTGGCACTGGATAGCACACCTCTGTAGTTTAAGGCTTTTTTGGATTAGCTTTTGCAGCATATGATCTGCAGAGATCATATGATGGGATGTGTTGCAACAACTGGAAGGAGGAAATAAGATCTCTTTACTTAGCGGCGTATCGAGATGAAAATGAGAGCTTTTCTTCACAACACGGTGAAGAAGTCCAGAAAGGGGCCCCTTTCCCAAAATGTCACGAACACCCACCAGTCTTTGGCTTCTGGTGTTCAAGCTCCCTTGGGATCACGGCCTGAGAAACGGCTGCCAACCCAAAAATGGACGCTTTGTGTTTTTGCTGTCCTCAAAGGCAACTTATCTAGCTGGCTTTATTTTGACATGGGTCTTATTTCGGAGTCCACGCAGCATTAATCTGGTGTCTCAGGACTCTCCGCTTGTCGCCAGCAGGCTTTCTTTTCTTGGTAGCGCGGACAACACAGAATGCATTTCTTTTCTTCTTTTTTTTTAAGAATGATGGAAATCTTATCGAGTGAATAATAGCTGGATTCAACATGCAGCCAGCAGAGAGTCTGAAGTAGTAGAATTATGGATTCCTATCTTCCTAGTCAGTGTGTAATTACTGAAATCTGGCAGCCGGCAGGATCTACGTGACGGAGCCAGCTGCTTGCTGCAGCCCCCCCACAAATCTGTGAATTGGATCTTTCACTTACTGGAAACCTACCAGGAGAATGCTTGGCTCCAAGAAATCTTTTGCTCCTTTGTTCATCAGAAAGCCATTAGAAAGCTTCCTCAATGTAGCTCTCAATCAACCGCAGAAATGGTCAATAGTTGCTTAGCATTTTCTCAACAGGACCTCGATCATCATTGTGATAGTCTTGGGGCAGGCGCTTCCCAGGGAACGGCGCTGGCGGAGGGAAGAGGGCAGTGTGTTGGAACAGGAGTTGCTGAGATGGCTCGTCAATCCTCTCTCGCTCCGCTTCCCCCGGCCCTGGTCCTCCTCGAAGGCCGTGAGACGCAAATACAAACGAGACAACGGGCCAAACACAGTGTTTCAGACCCAAAATGCACGGAAAAGAGAGAGGTGAGTTTGGAGCGAGACGCCAGACTGGCATCTGCTTTGCTGGTCCTGGATCTGGAGTGGGGAGCCAGAGGGGTAAGTGCAATATTTTCTGGTACCCACAAATATAGCAGCGGCTGATGGGATTCTGGCCTCAACCCAGGCAGTACAGACCGTCCAGGATGGAGAAGCATCCAGAGGGATCGCCCTGATGCTGCCTGTCTGAACTGAGCATCAAGCAAGGCTCACTTATACAACACCCTAACACAATGCAGGGCCAATGTTTTTGGCAGATGTGACACAAATTAGCCCTGCCTCCCTCCTAGAGGACCACTCCGATCTCTTTTCCCCAGCTGCTCTGCTGCTCTGCTTTCTGCTCCCTGTCCTATCTGTTGCTGTGCTGCCTGTCGCCTCCCTGATCTGGCGCGTGCCATGCAGAGGGGCTGCCAAATGCTACAAACTGCGCTCCAGCTCATGCATCTTATATGCAATGCGTTCCCAGGGAGGTAAAGCTTCCCACCTTGTGATCACGCACTGTGTGTATGCTGCTTTGGTGCTCACGAGGTCTGATAGCCGTGGCTGTGCTAAGACTGAGGCAGAGCTGGAACAGACACTTCGTACACCCAGAACTCTGTCTCACGGCCAAAGAGACTGAGGACAGCATGCATCCTAACCTCATTTTCCTGTTCAACCTGTCGCTAGGTTTTAAAAGGCTAGACTCTCATATCTATCTCCCTGGTTGCCGACCATCCTTCCCAAAGTTATCCCAGAATTACTGGGGGTCACAACAGCCATGTGCCACTGGCAAAGTACTTCATGCTGTTGGGCTGGGACGGCGTATGTCCTCAGTGAGCTCCACATCTGAGCGTAAAAGGGACAGTGACAAAGTGAGGCCATGCTTGGGCTGAAAATAAAGGGAGAGCAGATGAAGACACTGCCCTCACACGGGGACTTCTAACGTCCTTTGCCTGACACAAATCCTACCTGTACATTGGTTAGCCACATTGCTCGCTGATGAACGGATGCCATCTACATGTACGTGGAAGGTGCATTCCTGTTTTGCAGTCTCTTACACCGAGCAGTTTATGGGGAAATAGGTCTGTATAGTGGATCATTAGTCACCGGTCATGCGTGGATCAGCGGCTCTGATTTGGGACAGCCTTCTCTGTCTGCTGCAGTGCTCAAAGCAAGCAAAGGCTGTCCGAGCACATCTGCCTTTAAGACCCCCTCCTCACTGCGAGTGCATGATGTGCCCGACCATTTCCCCAGGAAGAGAATGGTCACGCTGAACGCGATTAGGTATTTTAGGGCGTGCTTTCCTTCCAGGTCACTTTGCAAAAGGTCAAAGGGCTTTTTGGTTCAAAGGGCTTGATAGTGCACTATTATTAGTGTCTGTAGCAGAAAGGCATGGGCCTGAGAGCATCTTGCCACGGCTCTAGTGGTGGGAGTTTGAGTCCTGCTCTGGGCTCGTGCCAAAGGCTCTCAACTATGCATAGTTATTCAGGCTGGGGGGGGAAGGCAGATGGATGTGACACCAGCCCCACCTCTCCCTTGGCTACAGAAACTGGTGTGCCAGCTGTGTGAGCCACTAGGCTCTGGCAGTCCTCTGCCTTTGGGTAGTAGAAAGGCAGCAGGGACACATTGGCGACACTCAAGGCTTCTCCACAGGTTTTTCCTTTTCAGCAGACGCGAAGGAAGAGCCAAAGCATGGAGGCCAATGTAGCTGGCTAACAGAGAGGGCCCTGGCTGGAAGACGCACTGTCCCGAGTCTCAAACAAGAGCTTGGAGGCTCCGTCTCGTGTTCACCTAATGAATGCTTAATTGTTTACCTCTGGCTAGCGAGCCTCTGCTCTCTATCTTAATACCTTTGTGATAAGCGGAAATGCATGAGTCAGTGATGGGATGAATGTGGCCGCACGATTAGCACGGCGCGCGGAGCCCGGGCCCTATTCATCGTGCGGCCTGTTTACCGGCTCCTCCGGCAGGATATTGTTACTTGCCCGCCCCGCGCAGCCGCGGCGAGGATCGAGCACTTGTGCAAGGCCTCAGACGGATGTGCAAGAGAAGTGTTTACGAATTTTCCACGTGCAATAGGGCACAGTCAATTCTCTCCTGATTCAGTCTGCACCGCGAATGGAAGGTTACTCTGAATATTCATAAAAGTTAGGAAGAAGGGGCCCAAGCATCACATGGCACGAAGCCTGTCATGCTGCTCCCGGAGGTGGCGAATTCTTTAAAAACTGCCTGGTGCCTTCACTGATTAGTTCTTGCTGCTGTTTCCTTTCCGATGTCTGCACGCATGTAAACAGGAGCGTCCTCCCTCGTGGCCAAGTTGTTTAGCAGCAGTCATGGAGAGAGATTTAATCTTGTCGTTTCTCATTCCTTAATGGACACCAGTAGCTGAAGGGTGGATGGGGAATAGCATGGAAACACTGCTCACTGGTGAGGGCTTAGAAATCCTTTCCTTTTAAACTTGCTGGATTGTGGGAGCGCATCTCCAAGTGCTGACAACATGATTTGCAGGGCAAGAGCCAGAAGACAATGCTGAGGCTGATGAGTGCATGCTATGCAAGTGGGGAAATGCTTTCTCCCCTGGAATAAGTCTGAAGGAAGCTCACAGCTTTAAAACACCAGGTTTTTTGCAGTACCTGGCAGGAAGCCTGCTCTGGCATGAAGGTGAAGGAGTGAAGGTTGTATTAACTGGGGCTTTTTTAGTGGTTGAACTTGCATTGAACTGCCACTGAAGTAAGGCGGGTTGTTGGTTCGGGATGCAGAACAGAAATCCAGGTCAGTTCACAGCAGAATTTCTACAGGGCTACCGGACCCGATGGGTACAGAGGTGGCAATGATGCATGTAGCAGAACAACCTCCGTTGTTACCCGTGTCATTTTTACTAGAAGCAGGTGCAGGAGCAGCTCAGACGTTGCAGCTTCCCCTTGTCCCCAGCATAAGAAATTCAGACACTTCCCTGGACTTCATCTCTGCTGGGTGCTCAAGAAGCCACACTTTTTGTAGCTGTCGGCCCAAAAAGACCAGCTCATTTGGACAGCGCGGGGATGCTGGCACTGTTCCTCTCAACAGATCCCTCTACCTGGAGTCTAGGTAACATGGGGGGCTAGTTACATTTCTGGTTAGCCCAAATGCTTGTGGCCATGGAAGTTGATGGCTCTGGGTTGGGAATACCTTGGAGAGTTGCTTTCGCAACAGATGTTTTTGTGGGTAAAAAGTCAAATTCTGTAAGCTTTATTTTTTAATGTTTTTTTTTACGGCTTGTGGCTTGCTAGCAACAGCTGCTGTAATCCTTCTCCTCCAGAGTTACGTCTTCCAACCAACTAGCAGGGGAGATGAAAAACTGCCTTTGATTAGAAGACTGACTCATATTTTTCAGTTCCACACATGGACCCCGGCCTGAATTGCAAGTCAGTCCAGCTCGACAAAGAGCAGAAGTCCAGCCGCAGAGGCCTGCGATCAAAAAACCTAAGCAGGCATGATGCAGCGACCAGCGGTACAGGTTGGCACTTGCTGGTAATGGTTTCAGTAAGTTAGGAATCAGGGAGCCTGACTTGCCTTTGCTGCAATTGTCTGTCCCTGCTCCTGCCATCAACTGCCTGGGTCGGTAGGAATTTAGCTGAACTTGTCTTTAAAAGGCATAGGATTGATGGAGATCTCTCTGCCGGCCTGTCTGCTCCAGCTGAGGTTTCTGTAGACCCCCACCTGTGAAAGGGTCTCTGATTGGCCTGATGAACATCTGTAGTCACATCCTAAATACCTGGTTTGACTTTGAATCCTTAACTAATGGGTAGGGTAAAAATAAAGTCTCTTCCTAATGGTCCCTTGGAAGCACTACTCCTGCTAGTTCAGACATCTTAAACCCTTTCGAAAATGCATTTAAACCCAATTTTAAGGTACAAAACTACCGCGCATGTTAAAGCAAGTGGCTGCAGGTAGCATTTCATCCAATCATTGCCCCTTTTTCTCAAAGCCACAAGCCTTGATAATCTTCTGTGTTTGTGGAGCTTCGCTTATTTTGTCTGGAAGAGGTTTGTAGCTGCAGGTCTTCTCATTACAAAGCTCTGGCAAATGGAATTATTCTGCTCAATTTGCATAAGTGTATTAAAAGCCAAAAAAAAACCCCTTGTTCATGCAGCATCATCTGCTTGGATTTCAACACAAGGACATGGGGGAGGCAGGAATTAAGATTTTGGCAGATGCCGCAACAGGAAACCGATACAAGTCATATAAGTGACAAAAACTTCCTTTAAACTATACGTTAATTCAGTTTGAAGTGGTAAAAATCAAACTGACCCCACCCCCTCTCTGGTTTTTCCTTAGCCTGAATCTGAAGCATATGTTCCCCTTTTGCTTCCAGTGTCTTTTGTAGCGGACAATGTAAGGGGATGTTTGTTTGTCTGGGCTCCAAATTGCAATGGGCCGGTAAACTGTTATTCCTTTGTGATGTAATTCAAGAGGAAAACTTCCTGTTTTTCAGCTTCTAGATTTTCCTTTTTCATGCAAATTTTGAGGCAGAGCGGTAGTGACAGTTTTCACTCACTTGCCCACATCCCAGGGCCTGTAACTCTTTAGGTCACACTTTATCGCAAGATGGCTAAATCTGTTCAGATGAGGCTTGGGAAGCAAGCATATCCTATAGTTGCCTTATGGGCAAGTTAATGTTAGTGCCTTGTGGCTTTCCTTGTGTTCAGGGCTATGATTGTTCATCTTCATGTTGCATGAACCTTGCCAGGTTATCTGGAGCTGGCTGGGTCCATCCTATTTCCAGTTTTTGGGAAAACATTTGCTCTGAACTGAGACAGGCCTCCAAGCTGCCTTCCCTCACTACCCTATCCCCCTCACCCGCTGCCCCCCAAAATCTGCAGTGCTTAATTCTGGAAACCCCAGATGCACCCAAAATTATGGTGTTTCTGAAATGAAACCTGCTTCTGAAGAGTCCCTGTTTCATGAGTTGCCCCTCCCCATCTTGGTTGCGCTTGGTGGTCCCCACATCAAAGTGGTATACTGCTTGCTTCCTGGTCCTTGAGAAGAGCCCATCTAGGAAACAGCACTACTTGTCACTGTTTTATGAAGTTGGATTTATTTATGGGCAGTAGAGATGGCAAGCAGGGTGCAGAAGGACTGGAAGTGAGGCACAAAGGATTGTGGGATAGGTGCTGGGTGACTTGTTTGCTTATAGTTTGCAAGCAAGCAACTTCTTTGCTGTAGTTTGCTGGGCCCGGGTGAATTGCAAACACACTGCAGACGGGGATGGCAAGGAGGAGGCTGTAGATCAGACGCTGAACATCAGCAGAGCTTTTGGGACTGAGCTGCCCTGGCCCCAGGTGTTGGGTTGGGAATTTGCAATGTAGACAGTCAGTGGATGTGGGCTTGAGGTGGCCTCTAGATTAGTGCTAATGTACAGCGTACCCCTGGCTCGGTCGTACCACATCCTGGTAGCTGTGAAGAAGCCAGCAGCCTGGAAGCCCAGAGAGCCAGGGAAACCTGTTACTTGGAAATTTGTACCAATTGATATATCCTCATGGAAAGTTTCCAGTTTCACCAAATCAGTGCTTTCTAGTAATTTCTGAGCAACTGAAACCTTTGCTCTTACAAATATAAAAAAAGCAAGAAACCTTAAAAATGGGGAGGGACTCCAGTTTGCAAGTTGTTGTTTAGATTATTCTGAATCAACCTTGAGGATTGTATTCGATCAAATCCGGGGCTCCAGAAGGACTTTTGCGTTCAAATTTTCTGTCCCTCCCATAGTTGGTAGGGTGGGAAGGGAACTGAGCAGATCTTCAAGTCTGACCCCCTGCCTTGGCAAGCATATCCCCTTTCTTTCTAGATTCCCTTTCCCCAGTCCTCACCCCAACCTTCTCTCCCAAAATCTAGCTCAGAGCTGACCCTACCACTAATTTACGCATGAAAACCTCTCCCCTCCTCACATCTCCCCATCACGGAAAAAGGGGCGTGGGTTGCTTTTTGTCCTCTTCTACTAGAGATATGATCCTATTTAGGGGGCCATATTATGGCCATATTGCAGATATGGCCATATTTTATTTAGGAGGGCTTAGATGCATTGTCCTGTTTCGTAGCACAAAGTCTTATGTGTGGGTGTAAACTGGGAAGGAGGCTGTGACTCTCTACAATGAGTTGCTGATGGTGGTGAGTAAACAGTTCTTAAGCCAGAAAAGTTAATCTAGAATTTTTTCATCCATGGACCCCTAAAAAATTGCAAATAGAGGTGCAAAGACCCCTTTGATTTGTAAGTGTGGGTCTTCTCATACTTTTTGTTGACCCAAGTCATCTTCCGTGGACCCCTTAGACAAAGTCTGTGGAGCCCCAGAGGTCTGCAGACCGCAGATTGAAAACCACTGCTTTAGACTCGCACCGAAGCTGTCTCTTGGAGTCTGAGCTCAGCTACTGTTGTACAGCATCAAAATATTGGGATGGGATATAGAGAATGAGAGGAACTTCAGTGCTGGTTTTTCTTGCACTAAAGTATGTACAGAGGGAGGGAAGGTTTGTTCGGCAGCCTGAGAACATCCTTAAAGGAAAATGCAAGGAAAGGGTTCTTCTCCTCACCTCCCTCCCCCAGGACTGCTGCAGGGGAAATGCTGCTGTGTTAAATGCCTCAAGCTGTGCTGATTCTTCTTCCAAGAAGCAAAAATCTGCCAGCCTTGTAATTTAACCTACAAGGGCCAGCGCACAATAAAGGGACCATCTGTGCCCATTGTAACATCCTAAGCCATCGTCAATGGCCCTCATACAGAAGCTGTGACCAACACAACTTGTTGACTCATGGCCACATCACACAGTTGCTGGAGAGCAGGGTTTGACTCAGGCTTGGACATGCCAGGAGGAAACATGTCCTTTGCATGTAATATTGGTCTTGCCCATGTGTGTACAGCTCTCGGGGGTGAACCCAGTGGACGTTGGATGTGGTGGAGGAGAGAGGGTGCAGAAGGACTCCTATACGGGTACCTTTAACAACTAGGAGAAAGGCTTTTAAATCTTTGCTGTCTTCTCCCGTCCTTTCTTGGCTCTTGTTGGGCGTTTCTGACGTGGGATCGGGATGCTAAGCTGCCAGTGTCTTCTCCTCTTCCTCATGCTGCTCTCCTCATTTATCCAGTTTTACTTATTGCTCCTCTTCCCCAGGAACTCTTCCTAAAGGAAGCTGGTTAGGGGCCACTGTCAAACAGCTCATACAAAAAACATTTTGAAGGGGGAATGGCTGCTTTCCTTCTGGTCCCAGCCCAGGATTAATAACCAGGAAGGGCAGGGAAAATATCCAAGGCTGATCAAACCACACACCTCGCAATGGAGGGTGTGGGCTGTGGATCAGCACACGGGCGCTAACCAGACACATGGGGCCCAACCGTGATCCGGAGACTCCGTTTTTTTCCCTTCGAGCTGACAAAGGAAAGGCGTTTCATACCGAAGATGGTATTTTGCTCGACTGGGATGGGAAGCAAATGAAATGTGTGTGTGGCTCAAGCCATGCTGAACCTACGGTGGAGTCTAGCGAGATGCTTAGAGCAGGGGTGGCCTGCAGCACCAGCACAAAACACTTGGAGAGCTGGATGAGTTTGACCCCTCTGGCTTAGAAGAGTCCACAGTTTCAATATCAAGCTTAGCATCACATCCTGCCTCTTGCTCCTGTCCTTTCCCTATGCTTTATTTTTTTAACTAGGATACAGAGCCTGCTATTTTTTTTCCATGCAGCATTGAAGAATTAGATCCCTTGCAACCTATACTGAACAGGGGATATGAAGGAAGACAACTCGTGGTCACTTAGGACAAGCCATCAGAGCCTGGCCTAACCCCAGCTTTTGAACCGGCATCACTATTTTCATTAACTCAACAACAGTTACTGTTGTTAGGTTTTCTTTTCGACAAGAACTGTCCTGGCCACACCAGTATTGGATGTGCTGTATATCGGTGGGTTTTTTTTGCAGACTCCAGCAGAAAGTACCATTGCAGACGCTGCACTAGACGGGAAGTGGGAACTCAGGGGTAGACCTGACTTTGCAAATTGAAAAAAATTGCCTTTTGAGAAAATGCTTGTATGGTTTTGAAGTCCTGTTTAGCAATCCATCCTCCCACCAAAGTCAGCTGTGTGCAAACCCCAGGAGGTGCTGCCTTTCTCCAATGAAGCCCAGCACTGATGCTGAACGGTGTTTTTCAAGTGACAAGTGCCATCATCCGCTCTCATAGAGGATCTCTGCAATAGCTGCAGACTCCTGCACAGAGCACACCAATATCGGAGCTGAGATAAGACACCTGACATGCCGGGGCTGGGTTAGCGGGAGCCTGTGCCACCCAGGCAGAAAGCCGTGGGTCGTAATGGCCTAGATAATAAATAACTGTGCAGCCTTCCAAGTGCAAGCTCCTCATGGTTCCTCCAGGAGAAGATTGAACCTGGCCATCCTGAAAACTGAGCGTGAGGATTGACAGCAGGCAGCAATCTGGGAGTGAGATACAGCTGTAGGAATGCGTCCTCCATTCCCCTCCAGCTGTGACGGGCAGGAGCAGGAAGATGGTCTCCAGCTGCTGACGCTTTGTCAGGGCTCGGTGCTTCTAGGTGAGATGCGGGACGAGGCCTTGTTATGCGGACACTGCCTCGCCTAGAACCGCGGGCGGGGAAATGCTCTGGGCTCGGGTGTGTTCGGCATTTCCAGGAGGTAACAGCAGAGTCCTGAGAAATTGAACTCGAGGAATGTTGCAGTTGTTTGGGCAAGCAAATGCTATTTCATATCACCATTAAGCACCTGCTACGGTTGGCCCTTCCCGCTATCGGGCTTGCATCCAACTACCCTGACAACCGTCTTCAATGAAACCCTCCAGTGTCTGCCTGGACAGGGCAGCCGGGACTGAATGCGTGGGCTCCCTGCACCTGTTCTGGGTTTGTAACATGGGGATGAGTGATGTGCCCATATCATTACGCTGGCTCAGGACCCCTGGTAACATCCAGAGGAGCAGATCAGCCCTCTACTAGCTCACAGAGCAACCCCTGGCACACGCACACGCTTCCTGGTAACAGAGGCAGGGATCACACATCCCCAGGAGCCGCACTTTCCCCTGCTCACGTGTTGCTACCTGGTGTCTCGTTACCGCCTGCGATTTCCCCTGGTAATATCTCATCTCTTACAGGAAGGGAGTTAGGTCTCCTCTTCCGATCACTGCTTGGCCTCTGCTGTGCTCCGATTGTAAATCAAGCACCTCTTAAACCTATTCCCTTTGTTCTGGAACGTGCTCAACTGAATCCAGCATCCTTTTCTTTCCAGACTCCCTTCCCCCAGTCCCTACTCCAACCTTCTCCCCCAAAATTGAGCAGAGAGCTGACCCTGTCACTAATTTACACGTGAAAACCTCTCCCCTCCTCAACCCCCACCCACCTCCCCATCATCTAAAAAATGGGTGAGGGTTGCATTTGTAGTACCTTCAACTACAGCTATCATATTTAGGAGGGGTCAGGTGCAGTGTCCTGTTTCATAGCATAAAGTCTTCAGTGTGGGTGTAAACCAGGAAGATGCTGCTGTACCAGGCACAACAGAGGGTAGCCTTCATCTGTGAATAGTCTCTATATCTGTGTGCTGCCAGGAGCCTGGGCAGCCCCTGGATTCCTCCAGGAGATGGGAGCAGGCCTCCTAGCACAGATCCGCACCCAGGATGGACACAAGGACGCTGGGAGGATTCGCCCCAATGGCCCTTTGCTTCTCACAGGAGCCAGACATGGTGCCGTCTTGCACAAAGAGCACAACCCACCACCCAACCTGCCGAGTGGCTTCTTCCCACGAGAGGAAAACCTTCCTGCTCATTTGCCCTCACCGGGGTGAATAACTCCCCTGTCTTCAATGGGAACCAAATAGGGTGGGGGGGGGGGGGTTGTTTAGCAGAGGGTATTCAGTCTAGGTACACGTGTCCCACTGACTAGCCAGCAGGATCTTGTGCTTTCTCACCTGTCTTCCCTCCTCCAGCCCATCCTGTGCCCTTGCCGATCTGGCCAGGTTGGAGCAGGGTCACGGTGCCCTTTAAAAGATAACCACAGCACATGCCCACTCACCCCAAGAGACCCTGTACGAGGAACCATTGTCCTAGTGTCATGTCAGTGTCAGGGCTGTCCCCCAGGAGAGGGCAGCATGGATGGGGCCTCATTATGCGCTGCGTTGCAAAACGTGTCCTGTCAAACTGCGCTTGAAGGCAGGCTGATTCAACGGGTATTATGTGTACATCTGTTTTTATAGCGTAACCCTGGAAACTGGATCTCAGAGTGTAACAGGGGGGCTACCGGGGCCGATCTCCGTGAGGCCCACCCACCTGTTCTTGGGCTAACCACCCGCCTTCTTGCCCGCCATGCCTTGGTCTTAATTGATTAATTAATAGATGCAATTAGGTGGGAGACTGCCCATTTTCTGCCTCGCTGCTAGGGGGAAGCTATCTGGGGCTCCATTCCTCCCCTACACCACAGCCCAAGCCTCGCTGATGACATCATGATGTTCTCATACGCGCCAGTCCCCCACGATGGGGCCCAGAATCCTGCTGTAGGACCCCACCTGGGTTCCCCCCTTCAGGAAGACTCTGCCACCGTCATACCAGGCCAAATATCGCCCTGCCATCGGTTCCTCTTCAGGTGTGGTCCCCTCACTGGGACCTTCGGCTCACACTAGCCCTGGCCCACCTCCAGGCCAGTCAGGACCCCAGGCCCCTGGGCGTCCCTCTCGGTGGGCCTCCTTGCCCTTCTGACCCTGGCGCCCGCCTGGGCCAGTCAGGGGAAGCTCTGGCAGGCCCTGATGCATGACCCATACTCTTACCCCGGGGTCCCCCTCTCTGGGTCCTCCTTTACTGGTGTGGGGAGCTGGGGTACCTCACACCATGACTGGGGCCTCAGGGTCTCACAGGGGACTCTCACTCCCCCCCGGGCAGCAGGTCATGGTGCTATGACCAGTGTTACCTTTGACCCACACTCTGCCTCCCAAAGGTGGAGGACTTATTAGGGTCAGGGTTCAGCTCTTGCTCTCTCTGGCTGAGCCCCCTCTCCCTTCACAGGGCTCCACATCGCCCTCTCTCTGGGGCTTCTGATCACTGCCCCCTTTCACTGCGGTTCCACAGCACTAGCCCTCTCTCAGCTGGGGCTCAGATGTTATATTTGACCCAAACTCTTCCTCCCAGCATTGGAGGACTTACTGGGGTCAGGACTCAGCTCTCTCACCCTCTGGCTGAGCCCCCCTCTCACTCTACAGCACTGGCCCCCCTCACACTGGGGGCTCCACAGTGCTTGTAACACCCCCTTTACTCGGGGTCTCAGGGCTTCCCTCCATAGGTGGGCTAAGGTGGCCGTAGCTGTGCCTGGCCCCAACTTTCCTCCTCGGGGTCTCAAACCCCCACAACTACCTCTGGTGTACCACGACCCACCCTAAGGTGAGGGCTAGGGGTTAAGGCGCCCCAACCCACCTTTCACCGGGGTGATCACCTGCCTGGCATTTCCTGGGGGCTCCTGAGCCACTGGGAGCCCCACCAGGCCCCCCACTGCCAGCAGGGTGTAGTTTCTGGTAGTACCCAGGACCAGGAGCCTCCTACCATCCCCTACAGCTCCTCCCTTACCTCCAGATGAAACTCAGCAACCCTCAGGCCAGGCAATGTCATTGCCTCTCCTCCAGCAGCCAAACTGCCTTGTTTATATAGGCAGCCCTAAGCCCAAAATGGCTGCCCTCATCAGGCACCTGGAGGCTGCCAGCTCCAGGGCCTTAAAGTGGCAGGCACACCTAGTGCCCTGCCACACAGCGCATCCTAATTAACTCTGTCACTAACCTCGTACAATAGGGTTAATCTTGTCGTCAAGCTCGGAGGAGCTCCGCGAGGCTGGAATTTGCAGAAGCAGCTGGGTCCGGGGGAGAAAACAACCAAGTCGGTTTGTACAGACTTCTGCCTGCAGCCCCAAGCATGACCCTCTCACCATCTTCCAGTGCAAACCTGGCTCCTCTTGCCCTTTACGATAGATGAGTGCTGCTCATCTCTTCATCTGGCAGAGGACTGAGCAACTCAGTACAGCATTTCTGCCCTGACAAAAGGATGCTTGCGGTATGGTAAGATTTTAACTTCCGTTCAGAAAGGGACTCTCTCAACTTTGCTTCTTTCCCTTTCGATAGTCCATCAGGCTTGGGGACTTAATATCCAATAAGGTCTGCACCCTCTGGCCCCTTTGTCTTCTCTCTCTGCAGTGGATCAGCAGTTATGTGTCTAAGTCTGGATGGCCTCAGCACTGATAAAGAGACGAGGTTGGGTGGGAATTGAATCTACCAGTCCTTCTGTGCCAAAGATATGGCTAACCTGTTGCTGCTATTGACTCTCTTATCTTTACAAGGCAGTTGAGTCTATCAGCTAATCATCTAAGTCACTGTAAACAGGCAAAGCCCATATATTTCCTTAAGGGGACACCACAGTGGGTGCATCTACACATGCACATTTACTGCGCAGTAACCAAAATGGCTGTGTAGTACGGGCACGCATCTGCACATGCACACCCATTCTGAGCAGTAAATATAGTGACTTACACCGACTTGAGTGTAAATTTGAGACTTCCATCATGCAGGTATCAAATTTATGCCTGATTAATGACTGCGCAGTAACACACATGTAAATGGGCAGTCACACTGTGTGTGTGGACTGACTTGGGACTAACTTTAGTCCCAAGTCGGTCCACGCACAGCGTTAATGCACTTTAACGTCTGCACATGTAGGCATCAGCCTATTCCCACTTGCTGCTCAATAAATTTAAGCCAGTGTAAATGCCTGTGTAGACATGCCCAGTAAATTCCACCTCCATTTTCTAGGTTTATGTTTTTACTTAAGCGCTGTTCATCTTACTCTGGATAAACACCCTGAAGAAGGGTGTTTCTGCCCAAACGCTTGCTAGGAACAATTTTGCCAACTATTTAGTTGGTCTAATAAAAGATATCACATCTTCCCACAAGAACCTTGTTGCAGATAGATGCTCTTCTGGTAAAGGCCCTGGGTGCCTGCTTTAGGGCTGTCCTTTAGGCTGGCCTAGCTATGTTATATATACATATATCTTATTTAGTTCATCTATAAGGTGCACATCTATTCTGCCTTCTGCCTGACTTCTGACTTCAGACTCACAGCCTCTCTATAGCTGTGTTTGGGGTGTGATCTTTGACCAATGCAGAGGTTGTAGCAGAAGGATAAAGCTGTACCAACAAAGCTGTGCATTTACATGGCTACTATACCAGCATGCAGCCCACTTTGCAGGTATAGCTGTGTCCATGTTGAGGCCCAGATATTATGGTGTTCCTACCCTGGTAAAGAGCTGTTACCTTGGGATGAGACATTATAAATACCATTAATTCCAGCCCAGCTGCTAGTTGCATGGTGGAATTTATAGCGTCATCATAAATTCTCTGAGCGGTGCTCAAAACTGGGGATTTAATGGTGGTCAGGAGTTGGCTACATTTACCAGCTTTTGCACATTTTACGTAAGCATAAATCCTCAAAACTTTTCTCTTGCTCTGAGTTCCAAACGGCAATGAGGACATTGAGGATGGGGGGAGGAAAGGTTAACGAGAGGGCTCCTTGCAGAAGGGAAGTTATTTGTTCTGGAGATAAGAGACCCGATGAGCTCATCTCTACCTTCAGGAGGGTCATTATCAGGGCACAAGGCTTCTGGTAAATGCCCCAGCAGATCTCTTCCCAGAGAAAACACTGGACTGCACTCTTACAGTGCGAAAGCTGGAGACACTTGGGCTACTGTCTTTATTGTTTCCAAGATAATAAAGCACTGAAGACCAAGCCAGAGATGGGACAGGACTGAAATGCCTATTCTTCCTAGGACTGGGAAAAGAACGAGTTCAAGGCATGGTATGGTACCCGGAGCAGACACACAGCACTTGCCTTGAGCTGGATGGAGAGGGGACCAGTTTGGAAATTGCAAGCTTGGCGATACCCTTGAACTTGAGGGTATTAAAACCAGTTGGGGTGACCAATGCATAGACATTTTCAAAAAGTCGCACTGTAGGCCAACCTCTGATCCTGCTGAAAGCTATGCTAACGCTCTCTGACTTCAGTGGCAGAGCTAGGCCAGTGCTGAGAGCTTTTGAAAGTCATGTTAAGGTTTTTAAACTGGAGATTGCTACTAGCGTGCAGGCTGCCCCACTTGCTGGCTGCTAGAATTGCTGAGTGCTAAGAAAGGAGTCGGCCATGGGTGTACCTCCCTCCCCCCCGGTGTGAGCCGAAGAGCTGTGTGTGTGCACTTCAGTGTATGTAGCACCCCGAGGACTTGCTTCCGCCCTGCATTTGCACGGTGCATGTTGCGTCAACAGAGGAGATATTAATTTCAGTTCTTAAACGGGAATGCTAGAGGAGCCTTGGCAGGCTGGAGACACTCAGAGCATCACATTAAAGGCTGTTTTATATGCACATACAAAATATGAGACGTGGGGAGAGGGAAGTCAAGAAAGTTGGGTTTTGTTTTATCAAAAGTCCTTGCATCTCTCTGGCTCGCAGATAAGAGGCTGGAAAAAACCACTAGTAACAAGTCCTTCTCTGTCCTCGGGCAACACTAGACGCTCTGATTCTTCGGTTTCTTAGAGATTTCTGGCTTTGTCAGTACAAACGCTGTTTCCTGTTGCTATAATCATAGAAAAAAAAATTGGCGTGGCAGGGCACTTTGGAGGCCGTTTAGTCTGTCTCCTTGCTTAAGACAGGCTTATCCCTGTCTAAACCATCCCAGGCAAGTGTTTGTCCAACCTGCGCTTACAATCTCCCCATGACTTCGATTCCCCCAGCTCTCCGGGGCAGTTCTTCCTCGTGTCCCTCTGCATGCTCCTTCAGTTAGGAGGATTTCCTGAGCTTCCCTGCTCCCTTCCAGCCATCTGTGCCATCAGTCAGGGGGATAAATATAATAAGAAAGCTCTGTTTTTATTAGCTCCCTGTTTACCCCATGAAGAGGGATGGGCTCTTCTTAAAGAGGACAGACAGGTGGCGAGTTGGATGCCCAGGTGGCTTTCCAGTCTGGTTACCTTCCTCTTCTGGGGACCCGGGGTGACCTTCTGAATTGGGATGTGCCTGGCTTCTTTGTATGCAGCCTGATGGGTTTTGTGGAGGCTACGAGAAGCATTGCATTATTGCTGCTCATGCGATGTGAGTCTTTCAGACTTACATCATCTCGCATGTTATGCCTAAGCAGTCAGTGCTGCCTGTCAGCTGCTGCCTTTGGGTGCCAAACCCTCTGCCCCGGTGTTCAAGCATTTCTCCCTCATTGGCTGCTCTAAATTGCTGCTAAAATGCCAGATTTTGTGCAAATCCACCCTCCATTTGCCCCAGATTCTGCCAGCAGCAGCATCTCCATTCTGCTCCAGCATTTGCCGGATGGCTGCAAAATAATCCTGCTCCTCGTTTCAAGCTGAGTGAAATTTGTGTCTCCCCGACTCTTTTTTTGAGCAGCTTATAGCATAAACAGGGAACAATGTCGACCAGAAGTGGCTTTTCATGAGCTGTCTGAATGCGGTTCGGGCACACGGCCAGCCCGGGGACTGACAAGGGCCGTGCCCGCGTTGGCACGCAGACTTATTTGAGCGTTGCGTTTGGCCTGGTGCAAGCCAAAGGGGAAGGGTTTTGTTCAGCTTGGTAGTGACAAAGACTATGCCCCCAGTGGCTTTTGGCAGGCTGCTTATTCGATGCTCTCGATGGTGTCCAAAGCCCTTGTCTCAGCTGCAGCTTAGATTTATTTAAATACAAACGGAAGAGGTTTTTTTTAATAAGAAAATGTGGCTCCGTTGCTTATCACCCTTCAACTTTTATTAGGGAAATAGCCTTCTTCTCCATGAGATTATTTTTGTCCTCTCATAGCACACTTGTCCAAGCGTCTGTCAGTTCTTAGCTGGACAATCCTTGTCCCTTGTTTCTCTTTCTAGCCGTCCCATTTAAGAAACTCCACTTGGTCGTGGTCAGCGGTGAAGGTATTATCAGAATAAGGAGCATCCCATAGATAACTGTGTCATATGCTGTGAGGGGTAAGGGACAGAGGGAGTTGAACTATGGTTTGTGATCTCTGCTCTCTCTCAGCTCTGAGATCATTCTTGGATTTTCCCGGCTGGTTTCCTAAGGAGTTTCAAACTGCCCATAAAAATGTGTCAGCTGTTGTTTTCCCCCCAACAAAAACGAATCATGAGTTTGGGCCAAGAACATCATGAGCTGGGTCCCAAAAGTGAAGAGATTAGTTTAATAATCACGAAAGTTAAAAAAAAAATAGTAATGATATTTACCTTCTGATTTTTAAGCCTTCAGAGTGCATTTGAAACAGGTTCATATATTTCTGCTACTGCCAGGAGGTCTGAAAACTTGCAAGAAAATCTCAATAGTAATTAAGGAAAGAAAAGGAATTAACTTCAGGAGAGGGGGTTCACGGAGATCGGCAATATTGCTTTTAGAGATGACATAGGTGTGCAGCTTCTGCTTTCCCTAACTGCAATGGAAGAAATATTTGCACTGCGATTCCTTCCTCGGCATCCAAAAACACAGGATGGCAGCTGGAAAGCAGACAGAAGTTCTGGGTCCTGCCTTCCTTGAAGTTTGCTGTTATCTGGGTGTGACTCCTGATTCACATGTCTGAATGAATCATTCGGAGCAACAGACAACAGGCACCCAGCGTGCCACAGAGCCAGGGATGGATGAGTCAGGGCTGGTCTGATGTTTGGAAGTCATGGATTCCTCTTCTGATCTCAAGCTTTTCAGTGTGGTTGCATTAAATGTGGGTTGGTTTTTTTCCTGCTCTGGGACACTTCCCTTTTACAAGATGTCTTTAATATTCCGGTGATGCTAGAAGTCACCTTTAGCACAAGCATCCTCATCTAATGAATACAAAAACCCGCTGAACAGAAATCTCTCTCTTTTTCTTTTCAGCTCTGTCTGACTTAATGTGATTTGGCAGACAGCGTGCCAAAGTCTTAGTTGTTCCTTCCAACACATATCTTCTCTTACAAAGCATCCAGTTGGGGAACAAGGTGACTTGCCTAGCTCTGTATTATGCAGCGAGCAATGTAAAATGCCCATCATGGCTAAAACACCACTTCCTCACCTGGAGAAATGACAGTGCCTCCTGCGGCGGAGAAGGCTTTTCTCAGTGTGGAGGAGGCAAAACGAGTTGGCGATGCTCTGCAAGTCTTCACTGAGAGACTGAAGCGAGCTCTCAAGGTGTCTGACCTTAAAGTCTACTCAGGTTTGCATTTCCATTTAATTGGTTTAAGCCTTCCAATGGTGCTGCATGTGCTTGGTTTTTGGCAGCTACCCGAAACCAGTCACAGCAGCAGCATGTATGCAGCTATGCCTGGCATGTCTGTATCTGCTTAACGAGCCTTGCTCATTGGGACTTGCCTCTGCCTGCATAGTGCCTGCATGCTGGGGGTTTTGCAAAAAAAAGCATAGGACACAATAGGGTCTCACACAGGGTCACTCAGTTACAATTGGGACATATGTGGGGGGGGCGCTTGTACACGTGAGAAAATCGTCCTTTAAAGTGGCTTAATTGCCCTGTTACACAGCTTTAATGGTGTCACAGTTATATTTCACTTTATTTTCATCACGTTGCATGCGTGTGGCGGCGTATTTTGCTTCAAAAGACCTTGTTACGTGGTGTCCTGCCAGGCAGCCAAGAACGACATTTAATGCTGCAGGCCTTCTTTGTAATCACCTCCTCTCCTCTCCTGGCCTTTGAATTAGGCCACGTCCATATTGCACAAGGCAGTGCCAGGCACAGACATCAGAACTAGCGCTGAACAAGGTAGCTCAGGTCCAGGAGGCAGGATAGCCGTGTTAGTGAGTGGATGTGATCCCCTAACTGCTCTTCCTCAGTCAGCAGCAAGAAGTTGACTCCTGTCTCACATCAGCTGATGACACCATTGCTCACCGGTTAGCTCTTCAAACAGGCGTAATCATCCTGTTCCTCCCCGTGAGAGACGTTCCCCACAAACACCATCCACTGTCTCCTTTCAATTGCCTCCTTAATAGGCCCCTTGGCTGTGATGCCTCCAAAGAGCTGGACACCATGCAAGGCTGCTGGGGTGTCCCCCCAGGTATCTGTCTGCATCCCGCTGTCACCGCTGCTCTTCTCTTTGGGTTTTCCAGGGAGGAAGTTAATTGGTCCCCTGGCATTGCAGCACTGAAGCTGAGGGGGCTCTGCTGGGATCCAGAGCTGCTGTCTGGATACAACCCTGGCTCCACTCCCCTTGTCCATGGCAGTGTTGGTTCCTGCAGCCTCTCCTACGGGTGACGAAGGTGATCAGATCCCCTATTGGGAGCCTCATCTGAATTCCTCTTCCAGAGCCACCCCCATCCTCCCCTTGGCCCATTTTGCAGAAGTGATTCTGGACGTGTTTTCCTATCTATTCAAGGGAGGTGAAAACCAGCCTCATTCAGGCATTGATCTGAATTATGCAGAGATCCTCAAATGGAAGATCTTTTGGAGTTTAGGAAGCCGAGGTCCCAAAAGAGGGAGTGGCTTGATGAAAACCCAGTCAGGGAGTTTTCTGGCTTTTGGGCGTCTTAAACTCTCTCCAAGTCTCTTCCATTTGCCATGGAGATCCAGCCCTCTAAGGGCTCTAGATAGGATTAGAAATACTAGTGTTTTTTTTTTTACGTGGCAAATCTATAACTACTACATGGGTCTGATAAGTTCCCCACTTATCTTTCAAGGCCTATCAGACTTGGTATTTAACGTTTCATTGTCCATATCCAGGGGTGCAAGCCATGACCAATAAACTAAGCCGTAATTTCTTTCATCAGGTCAAATGACCTGTTAAGGGAGCTGTGTTTTCTCTGCAGTCTGTATTCCACCTTGAGCTATTCATCAAAAGGAAAAGCATTTCAATCACACGGCTGTAAATATGCCCAATAGACCATGGAAGTCAACAGGCAGTTTGTTTTATGCAAACCAGCATTTTAACCCTTTCTTGCCCTTCCACCAAAGGTCCATGAAATGTTTCATCATTGAGACAGGACCTGTTACAGACTCCTAGTCATTCCCTAAACCAGGGGTGGGCAATTATTTTGACTGGAGGGCCACTTAACCGGTTTTGGTGAGCTGTCGAGGGCCGCATGGGTAGCCCCGCCCCTTGACAGTTGCCCCACCCCTGGTCTCTGTTTTGGGACTAGAAGTCCTGCACCCTAAGCCCTGACCTTTACCACCAGAAGTCCCTCCTCTTGCCCCCTGGGAATACTCCTTTTGGGACGTGGGGGTTGTCATCATACAACCAGAAAAAACCCCACAAATCATATACTAAAAGCCAAACACCTACTATAACGTATTTTAATTTTATTACAAAAAATATTTCTCCTGATTTGTGTTTGTGTGCTGTATATGGAAGGGATTGCATAACAACTCAAGAATAAAGTCTCACTTTGTTATATTGTGTGTGAGGGGGTGGGTGGGGGGCAGTGCGGTGGG
>NW_017728996.1:3420668-3421042 GCF_001723915.1 Gavialis gangeticus | reverse complement strand
TGTTGGGGTGTGTGTAGATGTTGGTGGGGGTTGTCAGGACAGGGTGTGGGTGTGTGAGGTTAGTGGGGTGCGAGGAAGGGTGGGGGTTGTGGGAAATCCCCACACACTCCCCCACTGTGTGCAAACCCCCCATTGCTGGCAGCAGCAATAGCAGCACGTAGGGAGCTCATGTCCAGTGCAGGCAGCAGGGCAGAGCTCTGGCCAGTGCTGTGCATGGGGGGAGGAGGAACGCAGCCCGCCTGGCCACCTCTATCACAGGGGCTCTGCAATGCGTGCCTGTGGCTCCTGCATTCATACCAGGGGAAGCCCCGTGCTGGACTTTGCAGGGAAGCAGGAGCCGGGGCTCCCTCCACTCCCGGCAGAATCCACGGACC
>NW_017728996.1:3415193-3415668 GCF_001723915.1 Gavialis gangeticus | reverse complement strand
CATTGAGACAGGACCTGTTACAGACTCCTAGTCATTCCCTAAACCAGGGGTGGGCAATTATTTTGACTGGAGGGCCACTTAACCGGTTTTGGTGAGCTGTCGAGGGCCGCATGGGTAGCCCCGCCCCTTGACAGTTGCCCCACCCCTGGTCTCTGTTTTGGGACTAGAAGTCCTGCACCCTAAGCCCTGACCTTTACCACCAGAAGTCCCTCCTCTTGCCCCCTGGGAATACTCCTTTTGGGACGTGGGGGTTGTCATCATACAACCAGAAAAAACCCCACAAATCATATACTAAAAGCCAAACACCTACTATAACGTATTTTAATTTTATTACAAAAAATATTTCTCCTGATTTGTGTTTGTGTGCTGTATATGGAAGGGATTGCATAACAACTCAAGAATAAAGTCTCACTTTGTTATATTGTGTGTGAGGGGGTGGGTGGGGGGCAGTGCGGTGGGGAGTAGGGGTGTGTGG
>NW_017728996.1:3411621-3414911 GCF_001723915.1 Gavialis gangeticus | reverse complement strand
ATGGGGGGAGGAGGAACGCAGCCCGCCTGGCCACCTCTATCACAGGGGCTCTGCAATGCGTGCCTGTGGCTCCTGCATTCATACCAGGGGAAGCCCCGTGCTGGACTTTGCAGGGAAGCAGGAGCCGGGGCTCCCTCCACTCCCGGCAGAATCCACGGACCTGTGCAGCAGGGGGCAGGGAAGGCAGCTGGCTCCAGCGCGGGGCTTTCTCTGTGTGTGTGCAGGAGCTGCAGGTGCATGGCCCCTGCAATGGAGGTATCAGCAGGAGCAAGCTGGGAACCACAGGGGCTGGGTTGGCTCCTGCTGCATTCTGACTTTGCAGCTGGGAAGCATGTGGCTAGCCACGCTGGCCTGGCTGAGCACCTCCCAGCTGCACATAGTTCCTGGCTACAACAATGGGACTGCGAAATGCAGCAGGAGCCAACCCAGCCCCTGCGGTTCCTAGATGTCTCATGCTGCTGCCAGCCCTAAATCCCAGGGCCCTGCGCTCCCGCCTGCTGCCACTTTCCCTCGTGCCTGCCGCTGCTGCCTTTCCCCTGCCACTTCCCTTCCTTCCTCACCTGCATGGTTCCCGGCTTCATGGCTGGACCACGCAGTGCAGCAGGAGCCAGCTGGGAACCGCATGTTGCTGGCTGGGCCAGGCTGGCTCCTGCTGTGCTGGCGACCTTCCCCCATCCATTCCTATCTGATTCTCCGCTCTTGGGCAGAGGGAGGTGGGGAAACAGCCCCAGGGTCACCAGGCCAGAAATCTTCTGCTAGGCAGAAGCTTTCAGCTGGGGGCTGGGGGTGGAAGAGAGGGTGAGGGGCCAGTGGGCCTTGCTGCTGCTGGGTCCTGCTGCTGGCTCCTCCTGGGTCCCTCTGCCTCTGGCACTGTGTCATCTTTGACAGGCAGCCAGCAGCAGATAAATATAAAATTTTCTAAATTTTTTAGGGGCCCTGCGAGGTAGCTAGAATGGCCTGATGGACCAGATCTGGCCCAAAGGCCATATTCTGTCCACCCCTGCCCTAAAAATGAAGACCCCCCAGGTTATACAAATTTGGAGCGCTGGATTCCAGAACTAGACACACCACCGCCTCCGAGTCGTTAGTGTTTTTTAAAGTGAAACTTGATCGTGATATTTTACAGTCTGCTTACCTGTTCCATCCGACTTACCCCATCTCCCAACATAATGCCATCTCATGATGTGGGAGTGGGGACTTCTGTGAGCTTTCACTTAACAACCTGTTGCAGGCAGTGGGGCAGCATTAAAATGAGAGCCCCCAGACCTTTGAAAAGCCCAAACCAAATACAAGTGCAAGAGGATACCTTTTATGCAAGTTACTAACCTGCGAACACAAATCAATCACTCGCTGCTCCCACACTGCTACTTTCTGGACAGGTCAATATGTAGCTTAATAGGATGCAGATGAGTCAGATAATGTGTAGGGTAGATAAGTGGTTCCATTTGCTAATGGTTAAGGGATGAAAGCTATTTATGTTAGAATTACTTTGTTCTTTAAAGGAAAGTAGGTGGCAATGTATAATTATACTAAAACATAGTAGTTTAAGGGCTGTCAGTCAAGGACTCTAATAATGCAGGAGGATTAGAATGATTGCTGTCTGCTGAGAGCTCTTGGGGAGGCTGATCCAAGTTCAGCTGCTCTTTAATAGCTTGCAAGCTTT
Source organism: Gavialis gangeticus (assembly GCF_001723915.1). Taxonomy (NCBI): domain Eukaryota; kingdom Metazoa; phylum Chordata; order Crocodylia; family Gavialidae; genus Gavialis; species Gavialis gangeticus. The sequence continues at coordinate 3,413,248 of NW_017728996.1, read as the reverse complement.
CTCCCGCATCCCCTGTTGATAGGACTGATTCATCTAATGTAAAACTTCCCTGTGGCTAATGCTGCCAAGGAGCACTGAGAGGGCCTGATCCTGATCCCTGGGAAGCATTGGCCACTTCCCCTGGCAGCAATGGCACTTGTTGGTACTGGTGCTCCACTGCTCCCAGGCACAAACTCAGAAATTATTGGGCCAAAATGTAAATGTTCGTTGTCAGACTGGATGATAAAGTGCTTGTCATTCTCCTTCTGCAGTGTCTTTATTCCGTAACTCGAGTCTCTGACCTTTCACCAGTTAAACGGAAAATCAGTGTCCAAGTATTGGGCGTTGTGTATACGCTTTCTTCTTATTCAAGCAAAACCCAGAATTCTTGTCTGTCGCCTTAGCGTGGTTATGCAGTGAATAAACTAGGTCTTGAAAGAGCAGTATTCCTCCAGAGCCACACAACTGATCTGGACTTCAATCTTTTGTGTATCCCCTTGTCGAGTCCGTGAGGCACCTGCACATATAGTGGGGCAGAAAGTCAAGCTCTCCAATGGAGAAAAGCCTGAATTAACATGCATATACTGGGCCCTCTTCATTTCTTGATTATTTCTCCATTTTCCTCAGGCCAACTCGTGCTGCACAAAGCATGGCTGTAGAACCTGCTCAATTCTGACATTCCCCCGAATCCAAAGAAAGAACAAACTGGAAGGAAAATCAGAACATCTAGCTTGACACGGGGTGTTGAATAATAAGCTATCTATTGCACAGCTAAGCACAACGATGAGCATATGATGCCTACATAGCTCAGCTTTTCCTCTTTTTTTGCCTCCAGGAGCAAAGTTGAGGAAGTCGCCATGCACATGTCTTTGGCAGGCAGCGGGCTCCTCTGCATCTGACTCCTTTTTGAATGGCCATGGCCAAGTTCTCAGTCATGCCCCTGATGGCAATGCCTTACTTAGATCATAGAATCATAGAATCAATGGGTCAGAAGGGACCTGGACAGATCATCGAGTCCGACCCCCTGCCATGGGCAGGAAGGAGCACTGGGGGTGGCAGGGGTCATAAGACCCCAGCCGGGTGCCTATCCAGTCTCCTCTTGAAGATGTCCAGGGAAGGTGAGAGCACCACCTCTCTGGGGAGCCTATTCCAGGCTCTGGCCACCCTTACCGTGAAGTAGTTCTTCCTAATATCCAACCTAAACCTATCCTCCCTCAGCTTGTGGCCATTGTTCCTGGTGACTCCAAGGGGGGCCCTGGTGAACAGACTTTCCCCGAGTCCCTGCTGGTGGTCTCTCATAAGGTTGTAGCAGCCACAAGATCCCCCCTCAGTCTCCTCTTGCGGAGACTGAAGAGATTCAGGTCCCTCAGCCTCTCCTCATAGGGCTGGCCACGGAGGCCTCCAACCATACGAGTGGCCTCCTCTGGACCCTCTCCAGGGTCTCCACGTCCCTCTTGAAGTGCGGCGCCCAGAACTGGGCACAGGACTCCAGCTGCGGCCTGACCAGCACCGCATAGAGGGGCAGCAAGATCTCCTTGGACCTGTTAGTGATGCCCCTGTTGATGGAGGACAGGGTGCGGTTGGCTCTGCCTATTGCTTCGTTGCATTGGCGACTCATATTCATCCTGGAGTCAATCCTGACTCCAAG
>NW_017728996.1:3401615-3411542 GCF_001723915.1 Gavialis gangeticus | reverse complement strand
GGAACATGGAGGCAAAGACCTTGTTGAAGAGTTCGGCCTTCTCTCGCGCGTCCGTCACCAACTGCCCTGCCCTGCCCCGTAGGGGTCCAATGTTACCCCGAGACTTCTTCTTGCTACCTATATACTTGAAGAAGGACTTTTTGTTATCCTTAATATAGATGTAACCCACGTTGCCACACGCGCTCTAGGAATCTCATCTTGTAGTCTGGGCCTCATCTCTGCAGCTAGGACTTCACTGTGCTATAACCAAGGACTCATCTGTCCTTGTAAAAGTGGAGGGTGACATTGTCAAAAACATCCAAGTCCCATTTTCAAAAGACTTAAGCACCTAAATCCCGTTGACTTTCAGTGAAATGTGGGTGCCCCAACTTTAAAATTATTCTGGCAGTAAAAGATGTAAGATGTATGTACCAAATTGGACATTCAGAGGCATCTAACTTCCGTTGATATCAATAGGAAGAAGATCACACACCAACTGCAGGTGCTTCTGCAACCTGACAAAAGGTATTTATATCCAAAAGCTTGCAAAGAAGAATTTTTCCAACTATTTGAGTTGGTCTAATAAAAGATATCACATTTACCCAGAGAACCTTGCATACCTACACTTAGGTACTTAATTGCTTTTGAAAATCCCTCTAGGCACCTACATGCATTTTAAGGCACCTAAATACATTTTTTTGAAAATCTGACTTAAGTCTCTTGAAAATAGGACTGAGTCCCTCTTGAAAGTTTGAACCAAGGTCACTGCAGGATCATGTCACAACAGTCCCCTGATACTGGGTAGTTAGAAACTGCAGCCTATCATCCACTAATGAACTAATGCAAAGTGACGGTTACTGCTAGTAGCCTGCTTTGTAATAAAATTAGATGAGGCTATGGTGATCTGGGCAATTTGTCTAGGTACTAATACTGGTTGACTTTGTGAAACTGCTATTTCACTGATTTCCTCAGTGTTTGTATCCTCTGCCATCTGCTCGAAGGACTGCCGGCACCAGGGACAATGGAGACGATTGTCTGTTCACAGGGAGTGCCTTAGGGAGCATGTGGGCTGGCGCTACAAGAAGCCCGGCTCTCTCCCCTTCCCACTTCTTCCCCCCATTTCTCTGCTGGGAACTGGGGTTTGAAGGAGTGGGGTGCTTTAAGGATAATGGAGAGATTTGGTGTTATTGCTGCATCTTAAAAACCACAAAACCTAAATGACAAAGCTGGGGGAAGGAGGAACAGAGGTGCAGCGAGAGAGGAAAAGCAGGACCGGCCACAGGCCAAGGGACCTGGCTGGAAAAGAGAGCCTCTGATTTACCAGAGAAGTGTGAGCTGGAGGAGTGGAGACCTGCGTCCCCAGAAAAACTCTCCAGCGTGGTGAGGAAGGGGAGATGCTGCATTGACGTGTCTGTTCTCGTGCTGTTTTTCCCTGGAGACCGGAGGTGTAAACCTAGCGTACCCAAGGGCGCTGGCACTGGGAGGGCCTGTGCAAAGGAGCTGGGGGGCCCAGGGGAGCTGGCGCTCATCACGGTGGCCCAGGGGCTGGCTATCAGGGTCAGCCAAATGCAGCAACCCTCTTGGTGCCAAGCCTGGGTCTGCTACCAGGGCTCTACAAAGCAGTTACCGAGACACTCCAGCAAGGGAAGGTGTCTGCCTAATCAACCAGGCCTGCTTAAGGTGACTTTGAGCAAAAAAACCCACCCGCAAATCAGGTCCAAGAGCCAGTGCTAGAAAATACCAAACAAAGTTGTTCATGGAGATGCCTGCCCGAGCTATATAGTGTCCCTGCACAGCACTGTGAATTAAAGGGCTTTGTGCCCCTGGGTTTTTTGAAATTTCCCAAGCATGGCAGTGGCCAAGTGTAAACCTGCACCTCTCAAGCACGCGTGGCTCCTTGCTGCTGAATCGCAGCGAAGGGGAAGAATTAAATGTGCAATCTTTCTGAACTACCTTCATTAGCACAAAATCCATTAATGTGAACACAAGATGCTTTCAAGGTTGGATGGTGAAGCATTGGACCATTAGCCTCCTGAACAGATTTCGATCAGCCTTTGTTTGGCTCTCATCTAATGTGTGTGGAACAATAAGCAACCGATGACTAATTTTGGCATCCTCCGGGGTCTTATCAAAATACAACTGTTCATTTCAGGGTTTTTTTCTTTTGGGGAAAGAGAAAGACTTGGAATAGCAGTAGTCCTAAAATAAATACTTATGAACAGGACAGATCCTGTGATTGTAGTACTGAGGAGATCATCTCCTTCATGCTCAGAGTACTACCAGTAATGTTTAACTTCACACAAATGCTCAGGTCCAAGGAGGTTTCTCTCTTTCTCCGGCCAGGGCTGCCTTGATAACAGAAATGGTCCCTTCCATCCGGCTTGCCTCTGTCTTCTGCACTGCTGTCACCGTTAAGCAATGGCTGCACAGCTTGTCTGCACCGCTGCTTGGCTGCCGGCGGCCTTGCAAAGATGTATATTAAGAGAGGCCGCTGCAAGGCGTGGGTTCGTCACTGCAAAAATACACCGCAGTTCCAGCCAGCAACGCTCCCAGCTGAGTTTGCATTGTCGAAAAAGCAGCAGGAGAGCTTGGCTGGGCTGAATAGGATGCAGTGGAGTGGCTGGAAGTGTGCTGGCAGAAGCCAATTCAAGTGATGCTCCTGGCAGCAATGTCAGCGGCTTGTGCTCCTGTATGAGAGGTGTCTTACGTTGACTGGGAGGTTTCTGGCCAGCATGGGAGCCTCGTGTGTACTGGGATGCGTCACCCATCCTGATGACTGTTGTGGGCACCTTTCAGATTCAACCCCTTCACGAAAGCCCTAATCCCCTGTTTCTCTGTTCATCCTCCGTGAATGCAAAATGTCCTCCCTGCAGGAGCCGGGGGGGAGGCATGAAGTTACGGGGTGAAGCTTGGGTGCTGCAGACCAGAATGGCTCTATAGGAAGGTCCAGACTGGCTTGAGCAAGCTCTGGTCTCTAGCAACGCTGCGGTTTGCAGTGAAGAGGGCTTTCTGTGCTCCCTAAGGAAGCTTAATGCCTCTGCTGGGCTCCGGTCTCACCGCACGGGAGCACAGGATGCAGCTTCTCGGGCCAGGCTCTTCTCTGCGTGTTTGTGTTCAACTTGTCTTTTAAACCAAGTGAAGACTGCCTGCCTCTGCGACTGCATCTTTCTCTTTAGATCCCACCTAAAAGCATCCCTTTCTCCTCTTGAGCTGGCCTCACAGCTTCCCTCTCCCTCTGCAGTTGCTCACTGAGTGAAATCCCATTTGGGGAGCTTGGGTGAAGGGCTCTGGGGGAGCCGAAGTCATCCGTGGCCCGAGAGCTCAAGTAGACTTGAAACAGAATCTGGTTTTGGCGTTTCGCACGTGCCAAGTTTTGCTTCTGCTCGCACATCATGTTTTAATTGAAAACACAGCGCTAAATGTTCTCAATTATTTTGGCATTTGGAAAATCTCTGGTTGAAGGGCTAGCACTGTTAGACCTGGGTTGCCTTGGATTCAGACATTTTGCAAACACAGTTTGCAAATATGTCCAGCCACAAATCATTTCGGGAGCGCTGCTGGCACTGCTGTAGACCCAGGCAGGTAAAGTAGGGTGATCTTTCCCCACCCCCCCAGGAGAAAAAGTGTAAATTTGGCAATAATGAAATGTTTAGAAAGTTTTATGTAGGGGTAGGGCCCACCTACCTAGAGCAGTGCAGCGTTTGCTGTGCATCCATGCGCGCAGCACAGGTAATACAATTGCAAACAGCCTTAGTGCCAAAAATGCCACTTAGGTCGCTGGAAAACAACTATTTGAGCTGTAAAGGGGAATGGGACGTGGGCCTTAGCGTGTATCCTTTGAAAGAAACCTTCTGGAAAACTGCTTTGATTTTTCCGTTCTACTCCCTGGCATCCAGCTGTCCCTCCCCCCCAATAAAAACTGGGTGAGGTGCCATCCAAGTAGCATTACCGCTGAGCGGGGAAAGCATGTGAGACCATTAAGCCAGTTCCTTCTGGCCAGTGCAGGCAGTATTACCTGGTTCCTGGAGGAGTCTTGTGCAGGTTTTATCCATTCAGGGTGATCGGCTCTCCTTGGGGTCCTGATACTGAAGTATTGAGCTAAGGAGTAGGAATTCAAGGGCTGACTTCAGCAAAGGGTGCAAAGAGCTGTAATGTAAAGGAATTGTGGCTGACCAGCAATTGGTAAGCAGCATTTTTGTAGGGGGAGAGTGGGTTACACAGTAAATTTTTCATTGCCTTGATGGCTAATCAATATTCCAAATGTCAAATGCGGACATCGCTGCCCTTTCTGCTGGAAAGTTACTCCTATCCAATGACTCTATAGTGTGCAGTCAACAATTTAACTCCCATCTATGGTGGAGAGAAGAAAAATAACCCCGTGTGAGCCTTTGTGCCAAACACTCTCTTGCAAAGAAGCCGTTTAGAAGAAAGTTTCCCCAATTTGCTCTACTTGCCTGCACTTGATTTCCTTGGGGATATTTTGCATGGACAGAAATATAGCATTGTGTGTCTAGTTTGTACCTGTTAGCAGGCTCTTGGTTAATAATTTAAACACTATAGATTCTTAAAAATGCTTTTTGAGAGGGAAGTACAGTAGTTCGGCAGCTCTGCTGAATCCCGGGAGTCTAAAGGTTGCGTATAGAAACTGAAATACTTCTAAACCCAGCCCGTGGCAAATGTTCAAGACGACATTTATGTTTCTCTCACCTAAGGCCCCATTCCTGCTTCCCATCTCGCCCAGGGAGTTACCAACTCTCCCCTGCAGGTTTCCAATTTCTCATTTAATTGCTTTCAGGTTTATATGTATTAATTAAAGCTGGACCCCAGCACATACTGCATAGGCTCAGATGGGGGGCAGAAACCAAGAGAACTGTCATTCAGTCTGAATGGCTTGACACTAATCCAGTAACACCGACTTTCTTTGGGAAGCACGTGGTTTTGACCAGTGACCCTTAAATAGAAGAGAACAGAGAGGCAGCGTGAGAAAGGGAAGCGTTGGAAATAGGGTTTAATCGGCATCTCGTGCATTATGAACTGCATTGAGGGGATACCCCATGCTTTACGCCCGTCCTCTGTCCTGGGGCCTTCCCTAGGAAAGGGCGATTCTTCCTTCGGTGTCGAGTGGATCTCTCTGCACGAATCCTCTTGGGGTCTGTCAAACAGTGGTTAAAGCTGCCTGGAATTTCTTTTTGTATGAAAAGAAGCTTTGATTTTTTATTCTAATGAGTAAATTGGCACGAAAATCTTAATTTCAAATAGAAATTCCAAAAAAAAAAAAAATCTTCCGGTGACTTAACATGCTGTAGCACGCTCGTGTGCATGTGGAGGGGTGTTGGTGGACGGGGGTGTTGGGTTATGCTTTTTCTCTTCTCTTCCCCTTCTTCCACTGTACAATAAAGAAGGAAAAGTATCTTAAAAAAAAAAAAGGGAGCGGGGTAAGGAATCATAGACTATCCAAACCTAGAGAATGATCAAAATACCCCCAAACACCCTAAGATGAAATGAAAATGTCACTTCACTGGAGCCAAAACAGACTGAACTCATTGTCCACTCCAAGCAACAACAACATCCCACAAAAGAGCCCCTCTTTTTAGATATCTTTTTAGATAGAGAAATATCCCCCCTTTGGGCAGGGGGTTGGACTCGATGATCTTCCGAGGTCTCTTCCAGCCCTAATGTCTATGAAATCTATGAAATCCCGGATATTTTTCGCCCCACAAAATTGTCCATGGGAAGCCCTGATGACGACACCCGATTTCTGGCTGTTGATGCTCCAAACGGGAGGCCGGCGGGATCAAGCACCACAGGGTTTGGCAAAGGAAGCCGGCAGTGAGCCTTGTCACCAGGTAGCCAACCCCGTTGTGGCACCGTCGCTCCCCAGGACGGCTGCCTTCATCTGCCAGGCACCTTGTTTTGCTTCCTCGGCATGTGGCTTTTCCCGTGCCGAGAGTAACGGTTTCTTATTTTTGCAATGGAGACCCACTGAGCCACGATGGCTTTTGTATGCATTGCATGAATCTGGGGGACTCTCAACCCAAACCCTCCTACCAAGGAGCTGCAAATGGGCAGTTCACTGAGGCCGAGCAGCTGAGGTGTCTCAAAGCCGGCTCGCGTGAAGGAGATTAAAAGGTACCCTATATTTTCGTTTGAAAGAATGACTGTAGCCTCTTCCGTGCACTTGCACGTCGTAGCATGGTGGGGGGTTCATTTTGCAAGCGCTCTCCCTAACGACCGTTGCCAGGACTCCTGACTATTGAAAAGCTCCATTTAAAATAAATAAAAAATGGAGACCCAGCGGTGCACGCTGCTGCTCCGGCACGGGAAAACTCAGAGCTGCTGTTCACTGGGACATCCAAGGGCCTGTATGGGGGGGTTAAAGCTATTAAAAGGCATTGCAGTGCAGTTACCAGGAGGAGATTTTAGCATCGCTTCTCTCAGGATTTTTGGTGCTCTGCCTTCTCCGGGACTGCGAGAAGTTAATCGCCTTCCTCACGCCTTCTGGGCTGGCGATCCAGCGCAGCGTAGCCCGCTCGCTGGCGTGAGTCAGTGTATGTTGCCTGATATTTCATGACCTCCGCATCGCTCAGCCCAGATATGATTTCTTCCGTAAGAGTCTGGTGGGAAACCCAAAGGCAGTAGGGTTTTTATGTCGAACCGCATTTCTGAAGTTGTCTGATTTCTCTCTCAAGCTGCATCTAGGCTGAAGGCATGCACCTTGTTTTTTAAAAGCGGGGATGATGATTTATGGTCCGGCAAGAAGAGCGCTCTGGTTGGGGAAATCAAGCGGCGCACAGGTTGCAAAGTGGCACTGGGCTGCCTATTGAGAGAACCACATGGCAGGGTGATCAGATCCCATCCCCGTGCTTTCCGGCACAGGTAACGCCTGCAAACTGCTAAATCCACCCCTTTATCTCTGTTCATCCTGGCCCAGCCAGGCCGTCCTCATCAGACAGTGTCTGCCCCCGCTCGCCCACCTCTGAGCAGCGTCTTTTCCTCTTCTTCAGCTGAATGTCGCAAACCGGTGAGTGGAGACGGGGAGTTCACCTGTTGCTCCTGGCGTGCCCTGAACGCCTCTTGCAACTCTCAGATTCAGCAGGACCTGGGGCACCTGGCTCCCAATGGGGGCAAGGCTTAACTCAGAATCCAAAACTGCCCCCAAATTGTCGGTTTTCAGGATTTTTCTGAAGCTCCCACAGTGTTTGCTCTGGGATGCGGGAGCTAACAAGGCTCCTAAACGTCTACCCCTCGAATCTAGCAATATGATACATGGAAAATCTTCTTTGCTAGGACTGCAAACGCCGGCTGGCTGCGAGTCCAACCTCAGCACATCTCCGTGCTCAGGAGTCGGCTGGGGGAACAGCGCAAGAAGGACGTATTAGCAACGCTCTGCAAGAGCACACAATGAGGCATCAGGTTGGCACCGAAACCACAGCAGCTCTGCTCATTGCTTTAATGCCGTCTTTGCATCTGATTTGTTCTGAAGACAGAAATGACAGCAAGGGGCTTGCTGGAGACAATTTAGCATTTTTTTTTTCCAGTCTTGCCTTTTCTTCAGAAGGCATTTCTTCTTCGATGCGATTCCATTTATGAACAAGAAGGGGGGAAAAAAGAGTATAAAATCTTGTTTCCCAATCACAGCAGGAATCTAACAGCAAACGATAGTTCCTGCACTGCTCCAAGCCCCTTCCGGCTGAAACTTAGCCTTTGCACGGCCCTTCACAAAACAATAGCCAGCTAAATTCCCCTGCTTATCTTTGCCTTTATTCAGCCTGATGAGGCATAGCCGTGTCTGGGATGCAGGCTGCTGTTTTCGCTGTTTGAGTCCATTAATGAGCTTAGCTATATTTCTTAAGTAAAGGGTCGCGGTTCCCTGTTTCCTCTCCCCGCGTCTATGAAGTCCAGCCCAAACCATGATAATAATATGTTGCTTTCTTAGGGTGTGATTTCATGCGTATAGGTCTATCAACTGCAAAAAGCTCAGTCATTGAATCTCAGCAAACATTTTTTATCTAATCGCTAGTTTTGAAATATGAATGTAAAAGTGTACATTTGGATAGGGGAAAATAAATGATTTGCACAGTTTATATACTGTTATCATTTAGTAGCAGAAAGCAAAATATTTTCAGAAAGATTATTGTGTCTTATGGATGTTCTTCCATGGTGATACACAGTGCTTGCTTAGTCTCGTGGTAGGAGTCCTAAAGGAATGAAATAATGTTTGGTAAAAGTTACTGTAAAATATTGATGTTCTCAGGACAGGGACTAACTGATGTTTGCACAACATCTGTACAATGGAGTCCTAGTCTGAGACCTTGTCCCTTCCTGCTACCCCAATATAAACTTGCAGTAGCTTTCTATTAATAATTTATTTCCCTGTGATGGAGCTGCAAGCAAAGATTAATTCTGTATTTTATAAGACTTCCCTGCATTTTTTTAATGGGCCAGTTCACCTTATTTTAATAACTGGTAAGACTGCCGGTATGTCTTTCTTGTAGAAGAAGTTTGATGGGAAATCATTGAAACCAAAATGTTTTTTGCAAAAATATATCAAGTCTTGAAAGAACTTCCTCCAGCCTAGGATGGAGTGTATTGTAATTATATATAATATAATCACAGAGAGGCATCCTCCACAAAAAGCCAATGGGCTGGTGGTTAGGCAGTCATCTGGGACTTGAGAGATCCAGATTCAGACACCTGAGACTTGATCCCATGCCTCTTCAATCCCAGAGGAGTGCCCTGACCAGGGAACTCTTGCTTCTTCTGGGCTGGGTCTCTGTGGGCATGCAGTTGGTTGTTTTTTGGGTGAAAAATGTTGACAGGCTTTATTTTATTTTGTGTTAGAACAAATAAACGTTGAAACCTTGGCATTTTTTATGAAACAGAATTGTTTTCCAGCTAGATATACTTAAAAGTGATCTCAGTGTTCCTTAAGTGTGTGCGTGCATTAGTATTTAGATTAATAAATTCTGAGTTCAGTCTGTGCTAGGGTGACTCATTTGCTACCAGGGAAGAATATAGGCCTTACATAGTAAGCAGCATTTTTTTCCTATCTACAGAGTTTTTAGAGTCATAGGACCATAGGAAAGTAGGTCTGGAAGGGACTTCACAAAGGCATCTGGTCCAGCCTCTTGCTCAAGGTAGGACCATCCCCGACTAAACCATCCCATGTATATATACTCTTGAAAATTTCCAAGCGTGGAGATGCCACAACTTCTGTAGGTGCCTGTTCCAGTGCCCGACCATTCTCATAGCCAGAAAGAGCCTCCTAATCTGCAGCCTAAATTTCTCCTGCTGCAGTTTGAGGCTGTTACTCATAGTCCTGTCTCCTACAGCCACAGAGAAAAGCCCATCTCCACCCTCTCTATAATTACCCTTCAAATAGTTGAAGACTGTCATCAAATCCGCCCTCAGTCTTGTCTTGTGCAGGCTAAATAACCCTAGTTGTTCAGCCTTTCCCTAGAAGTCTTGCCTCCCATGCCCTTAATCACTTGTGTTGCCTTGCACTGGACTCTTCCAACCTGACTAACCTAGTTTCCTTTTATGACAAGGCCACCAATTGTTTAGATGCAGGAGTCGAGGTGGAGGTTATCTATCGACTTCAAGAAGGCCTTTGATAAGGTATCCCACACCATCCTTATAAATAAACTGAGGGGATTTGCCTTGGATGATTACACGGTAGACTGGGTAGCAAATTGGCTGAAGAGTCTCACTCAGAGGGTGGTGGTGGATGGGTCGATGTCAACCTGGAAAGATGTGGGCTGTGGAGTCCCTCAGGGCTCAGTCATGGGGCCGGTGTTGTTCAACATCATTGGTGATCTGGGCGAGGGGGTGGGAAGCACCCTGTCCAAATTCGCGGATGACACAAAATTATGGGGTGCAGCTAACACCCTGGAGAGGAGGAACCGGATCCAGGCTGACTTTGACAGGCTGGGGAAGTGGGCAGAGAGC
>NW_017728996.1:3392399-3396615 GCF_001723915.1 Gavialis gangeticus | reverse complement strand
AGTCGCCAATGTGATGAAGCAGCTGGCAGAGCCAATCGCACCTTGTCGTGCTTCGTAGGTGCTTCATAAACAGGTCCAGAGAGGTGATCCTCCCTCTCTATGCGGCACTGGTCAGGCCGCAGCTGGAGTACTGCGTCCAGTTCTGGATGCTGCAGTTCAAGCGGGATGTGGACAACCTGGAGAGGGTCCAAAGAAGGGCCACTTGCCAGATTAGAGGCCTTCAGAGAAGGCCCTACGAGGAAAGGGTAAGGGACCTCAACCTCTTCAGTCTCTCCAAGAGAAGGCTGAGGGGGGACCTTGTGGCAGTGTACAAATTCATAGGGGGAGAGAGCAACATGAAGTAGGCGACAATCTGTTCACCAGGGCACCCCCGGGACAACGAGGAACAATGGCCATAAGCTACTGGAGAGAAGGTTTAGGCTGGACATTAGGAAAAAGTTCTTCACGGTCAGGGCTGCCAGGATCTGGGACGGGCTCCCAAGGGAGGTGGCGCTCGCCCCATCCTTGGGGGTCTTCAGGAGACTGGACAGGCATCTGGCTGGGATCACATGAACCCAGGGTTGGTGGGTCAGACTAGATGGTCCACTGAGGTCTCTCCCGACTCCAGGGATCTATGAATCTATGAACCTGTCCACATCTTTTTTGAAGTGTGAGGCCCAAAACTGGACACAGGACTCCAGGTGAGGCCTCACAGTGCTGAACAGAGATGAAGAATCATTTCCCTTGATTTGCAAGTTAGTTGCTAAGGATTTGACCTGTTTTTCCTTTTGCATTACTGAGACAGGGGGCCATCTTGAGGCCGGTCACAATGTTGGCCCGCCCACCTGTCTAGGGCAGTCTGCCCACCTAACTTACTTGCCACGCCTTTGATGTAATTGTATAAATGCTTTTAGGCAGGAGGCTACCCATTTTAACGCCCTGATGCCAAGGGCGTAATACACGGCTCTGCACCTTCCCTACACTGTGTCCCATGCCTCACAGGTGACATCCAAAGATCACTTTCAACTTCCCGTGGCCCCACTGCTGGGCTGCACTCGGCCTCTGGCCCAAACGTGGCCTCAGGTATCCATGGACATGCCTGGGCCTCTTGCCCCCTCACTGGGGCCACAACTCCGGCTACTCCAGGTGGCCATGTGCCATCCTTCAGGCTCTACTCTACACGGCTGTCGGCTCTCACTCCTCCCCCTCACTGGGGCCACTATTCTGCCCTCTCATTGGGGCTTCCAGGCCTTATGCCCCTTGGGTCTCTGGAGTCTATTGACATACCTGGGCCCCCAACACAGCCAATGGCCTACTCAGGCCCCACTCAGGGGCCCTGTGCTTTTCTGTCAGGATGTGGTCCCCTAGTCTTTCTCCTCCATGGGGTCACCCACAAAGCAGTGGAGGCTGAGGTTTCCTGGCACCTCATACTTGCCTTTCACTAGGGAGGCACAGGTGTGGCATTTCCTAAAGGTTGCCCTGCCACTGGCAGCCCCACCATACCATCCAGCCCCAGCAGGGTGTAGTTTCAGGTCATGCCTCAGGACCAGGAACCTCCTCCATCCCCACAGTTGTTCCCCTCCAGATGTTCTGGCAGCAGCAGTACTTGAGCCAGAAGGGGTCCACCCATCGGCTCCCCAGTTGCAACTGCCTGCTCTGCTCCTCAGGGCCTAATCTTATACCCAGACTGCCCAGTCTTACACCAATCAGGCAGCCCCCTGGCTACCATGTGACTGACTGATTGGGTCTGCTCTCACCTGCGGGCTGCTTTGCAGCCTGCTTAAGCCCTTTAAAGTGGTAGGCACCCGAGGGTGCACTGCCACAATTACCAAATTGGTTACTTGTCAAGCCAGGCTGAAATATCCTTGCTTACTACATAAGCTGGATTAGTTTGGCCCTTCCTAACACCCAGGAGAGGTTTCCTGGCTGAGCACTCAGCCAAAAATGCCCAGAACCAAGAGAAACATGTTATACTCATATACACGCCCTTTGGGACTTGCTAATAACCCTGATGTACTTAATTGACCAACAGGCATTTATATTTCCAGCTAGAGGTGGCTCTCCTCAGGTCAGCAGGTTTGCACTGCTTTGGTGAGGTGAGGGCATAGTATGTACTGAAACGAATGAGACCCGTTCTAACGTACTACATATAAAGTGTGCCATAGACTGCCACTCTCCAGTAAAGAAAGGAAAGGAAACAATAGAAAAACGGTGCAGAAGACTCATAAACAAGGCTCGTTTCAGCTCCAGGTTCTGGTCTGTGACTTTAGGGAGACTGTCTAACCAAAGCGCCTCATTCCCCAAACAAGCAGTGAGTCCTGTTCCCGCGTATCACCGATAACTAAGCCGGTCATATTTCGGGGTTAGCAAATCGGGAGTATGCTAAAAGTTTTAGAAATGGGCAAGTGGGGCTACTCAGAAACGAGCCCTGTGTGAAACCAAGAAAGCACTGAAGCTGAGTCACTCTGAAGAATGCATTCAGGGAATTGTCTTGAGCTAAGCCAGATACATGAATATTAAGAGCTGTAAATCCTGATGAAATCCCACTTTTGTCTCTGTTTACCAAAATGTTATCAATGTTTTCCCTCCAGGAATACATCATCCAGCCAAACCTGGTGGTTCCCAGGGCAAACAGCTGGTATCTTCTGTCACAATGGTATTGCAGCGCTCCATTAAAATAAGTACAGGCAGAATGTCTATCTGATTCCTTGGAAGTGCTTTACAGCGTTGTCTGTCCCATGATGATCAACACCCGCTCACACCATCACAAGGCAAAACGAGAGCCGAACTGGAGAGCGGGTGCTGCTTGGCACTCCTCTGTCAGTCTTCGTTGCTTCCTTGCATCTAGAGAGGGAGGCTGTGATGAGTATTGAGCATGTGAGGATGGGGCACAAAGAGCATGACTTCTTCAGATCCGAAGCTTGCAATGTCCAAAGAAGCTTGTGCTTGCAAGTATTTAAGGAACTGCTGAGCTTCATGGCATTGTGAGGAAATGTGAATTAAATGGGAGTGACCAATAGCTTGCATAGAAAATTTTCCAGCGATCAAAGCTTTCCTTGTACTCGGGGAGCCTCGGAGCGGTAATAGGGAAACGCCATTGCAATGTGAAAATCTTTTGTACCATTTGAGTCGGTTTAGAGCAGAGGCTTTTCTTGCAAAAGCTGGGGTGGAAGGAAAGCCTGCCTTACAGCCTCCTTTACAGTCCTGATAACCCATCCAGAAATCCTCTTTGTTTCTACAAGAACATCTTGCATTCCTTTAAAGGCAGGAGTCTTTCTAAAACATACACATCTTTAAAAAGTTTATTTTTTCTGAGATAAAGTTTGTGTCCATGTTGAATGGTTGCTTTGTACTGGAGTCTCGTTCTTTGAAGAGCCACTCTCGTCTGAAAGTTGACCAAATGGTTCCCTAACTTTACAGCTTTACATCTGTGGTGCACTAAAAACTTGCAAGGAAAGACATTATTGAATATTTTATACAAAGCGTAAATCTTAATAACCAATGCTAATGCATTCTCCAAACACAGCAGAAAAGAAAATGATATGGAAAATTAAAATGAGAGAAGCTATAAAAGCTGCATTTCGGAGTCTGTAAAAATACTTTTATGTGTTTTATAGCCCAGGGGGTTATCTCCTTTGACACTTTTAGTTTGTACTTGAGGGAACAAAAAGCAGAAGCTTCCTGGAATTTTTTTAATGGGTTTGAAAGAGACAAAAATTTTTGTGAGTGATATCTTATGGATGGACTGCACAGTTGGCATAAACTTAAACCAGCTTTTGGGTATCACAGTGCCCTTTCTACCTCATTTAATAAAATAAACAACCAAAAATGTATATGTTTTTATAATAGACTCCAAGCGTTATGGCTATAAAAATCTTGAACAATGGACAGCAAGGTAGTGAAAAATGAAACAGCTATTACAGTGTCAATGGGGTCTGGAGGCAGAAGGCAAGTTTCTTAATACATTTACATCTAAATAAAAAGATCTTTTAATAACATTGATAGCATAAAGAATAAGAATATGTAGAAGAATGTATATAAGAATGTATAAGAACTTGGATTCTCTCTCTCTCTCTCTATATATATATAGAAGAACATTATATATAAGAATATATAAGAACTTGCATTTTATATATATATAAGGACATTATGTATAAGAATATATAAGAACTTGCATTCTCTGTCTATATAAGGACATTATATATAAGAATATATAAGAACTCGCATTCTCGCTATA